>NC_033794.1:92461211-92466942 GCF_001876935.1 Asparagus officinalis | reverse complement strand
TTTCCCTCAAAATTCCGAGAGCTACGCTTTTCCTCAAAATTTTCTCTGTTACTATTTACTTATATTTCGGGCAACCATCTTCGTCTGAGCAGAAGCTCTGCTACTCGCGTTCGAGTACAGAGGTCGGCCGTTTCCGGGGGCTTTTACCGCTAGGGGATGAGGATCGACTGCGCTAGGGCGAAAGACGGGTCCTCTATCTTGTAGGACAGTGAATCACGACTGTACCCATTCAGGCCTGGTGTTCTAACTCTTTTATTTTCAGTTTTATAATAATTATTTTAATTTTTAACAACAATCTAGAAGATAGAAAATAATTTTGCTGTTAATTTAAATCTGCATTTTAACCTATAGTTAACTGTTTTAATTTGTTAACTAATTTTGCATCTAAATTAGATAGAAAAAAAATTAAAAATTATTTTGCTGCTTCTGTACTCAATTTCTGCATCTGTCAGAAACAAAAAATCTTTAAGTAAACCGATTCAAGTTTTCTTAGATTAGTTGGTGTCTAAGGCAAGATTTAAGGGTTGCGTAAAGCGCTCTGCAAGAAACGGAGTACTTAATAGATCTTTGATCAACCTCTAGTACTATCCTTACCTGGCCAAACTACCCGAGTAAAACTTTAAACTTTTCACTTTCAGAATTTTTGGTTAAGAGCAGGTTTAATTAAGTTTCTGGTCTAGTAGTATTAACAAAATTCTTTACCCGATCAGATTCCATCTACCTAGACTAGTAAACTCAAATTGGACTTATGGTAATTCCTGATCATTCAAAAAGTGTCAAACCTGAGAAGTTCATAGGTGTCAACTATAAACGGTGGGCTAATCAGATGAGATACTGGCCCACTACCTTAGGTCTCTTATCTGCTATTGACACTCCCGAGTCTTCTACTAGTGGTTCTCAACCTTTGACTCCTGATCCTGAACAACCTGCTCCTTCCACTTCTGGTTCTGATGCTAGCTCCTTTTCTACTCTATGAAACCAGAAGAAATCAATTATCATTGTTGTCATATGATTCTTAGTGCACTTGCGGACAACCTTTATGACATATACTATAAGTTCAAAAGTGCAAAAGACCTATGGAATGCTCTTGAAGCAGAATATGGCTATGATAATGCCGGAATTCTGTGTTTCACCTCCTCCTCCTTCAATAAGTTCATGATGGTTGATGACAAGCCAATTAATGAACAAATTCATGAATTTTTAGCTTTCATCCGTCATCTCCAATCAAAAGGAAACACTTTTACTGACGATTATAAAGTTTCCTGTTTGATTGATAAACCCCCTCCCTCCTGGTCTAGATTTGCTGGAGATCTCCGACACAAGCAAGGAGATCTAAACTTAACTGAAGCCCTCAAGGCTATTCGTATTGAAGACCAGTATAGGTAAAATTCCAAAACTAAAAATGAATCAAAAGCTAAAGTAAACTTGGTAGAGGATAAGCCTAAATCAAGGAATTTCAAACCCAAAGGGAAGAAATTCAAGAAAAACCAACAATTTTTCAACAAATCTTCCTTCAAATCAAATCCCAATTCTTCCAGCAATAAGTCTGAGGGAAAGTTCTTCTTTGTCTGTAGTAGAACAACCACATGGCTCCCAACTGTTTCTTTTGGAAGAAGGAACTGGCTAAACCTGCTCCTAAAGGAAACGGATCCAACAAAGTTAATATGATTGAAGAGAATCCAACCTCCTTCAGGTTAGCCTCCTCATCTCATCTTGTAAATTCTCTCACTTCTTCCACTGATTGGTATTTGGATTTCGGAACAAATATCCATGTCTGTAATGATCGCTCTTGGTTTTCAAATTATCAGGAATCACGTGGAGGAAGCATAAGCTTAGCAGATGACTCCACTAAACCAATAATAGGAAGTGGACGTATAGAGCTCTCATGGACTTCTGGGAAAGCTCTGCATCTGCAAGGCGCTTATCATGTTCATTCTCTCCGTCACAATTTGATTAGTGAATCTCTTCTTCTTAGAGGTGGTTATAGGATTGTAAAAGAATCCAACAAAATTTGTGATTGCAAAGAGTAATGTTTTCATAGGAAAATGTTTTATCTGTAATGGCCTTTTCAAACTCAATATAATCAATTGCAAAGAGTAATGTTTTCATAGGAAAATGTTTTATCTGTAATGGCCTTTTCAAACTCAATATAATCAATTCCAGTTCTAATAAAATTTCTGAGTCTTCCTGTAATGGCCTTTTCAAACTCAATATAATCAATTCCAGTTCTAATAAAATTTCTGAGTCTTCTGTTATACAAATTGTTGAATTTTGTGATGTATGGCATGGACGACTTGGACATGTAAATTTTCAAACTTTACAGAAAATGATCAAATTGAATCTTATTCCTAAATCATCTTTTGACCTCTCATCCAAGTGTGAGATTTGTGTTCAAGGGAAACACACTAAAAAATCCTTTAAGTCTATAACTAGAAACTCTGAACCCCTCAAATTAATTCATACTGATGTGTGTGACTCGAACCGAGTTCTCACCCGAGGGGATAGGGGATATTTTGTAACCTTTATAGACGATCACTCCAGATATTGTTATACCTATCTTCTTAGAACTAAAGATGAAGTCTTAGATATGTTTAAGGTGTATAAAGCTGAATCTGAGAACCAACTTGATAGGAAGATCAAGATTCTAAGATCTGATGGGGGGGGGCGTATACGTCAAATCATATGATTGAATATTACCAAGAACATGGTATTATTCATGAAGTTACTATTCCCTATACACTACAGTCTAACGGGGTAACTGAATGAAAGAACAGAACCCTAATGGACATGGTAAACTGTATGTTACTCAGTTAAGGAGCACCTGAAAATCTCTAGGATGAAGCTCTTCTCTCTGCTTGTTTTATTCTCAATAGGATTCCCCAGAAAAATTCTGATACAACTCCTTATGAATATTGGAAGAGGAGATCTCCTAATCTGAACTTTTTCCGAGTTTGGGGTTGCTTGGCTAAGGTAGCTATTCCCGAACCTAAGAAGAGGAAAATTGGTTCCAAGACTGTTAATGTTGCTTTCATTGGATATGCACTAGATAGCAATGTTAATAGATTTCTAGTTATTAACTCTAAAATTAGTGACATATCCAACAACACTATCATGGAAGCTAGAGATGCAGTCTTTTTTGAAAATATCTTTCCTTTCAAATCCAAAATCTCAGAAAATCCTAGTTTATCTCTTCCTTCTGATTTACCATCTTCCAGCTCTTCTCAGTCTTTTGATATTGAACCTCGAAGAAGCAAAGCTCTTCTCAGTCTTTTGATATTGAACCTCGAAGAAGCAAAAGAGGTAGAATTCAAAAGGATTTTGGAGAAGACTTCTTTAAAAAGAGGTAGAATTCAAAAGGATTTTGGAGAAGACTTCTTTACATTTCTTGTTGAAGGTGATCCAAGCTTATTCCAAGAAGCAATGGATTCACCTGAATCTCCTTTTTGGAAAGAAGCCATTGATAATGAGATTAAATCTATCATGGAAAACCATACTTGGATACTCACCGACTTACCTCCTGGTTGTAAACCTATTGATTGTAAGTGGATATTCAAGAAGAAACTTAGAGCTGATGGTTCCATAGATAAATTTAAAGCTAGATTAGTAGCTAAAGGCTATACTCAACAAAAGGGCATTGATTATTTTGATACCTATTCTCCTGTAGTCTGAATCTTAACTATCCGAGTATTATTAGCCTTTGCTGATATCCATAAGCTGATCATATATCAGATGGATGTCAAGACTGCTTTTCTGAATGGTGATTTAGATGAAGAGATCTATATGCACCAACCTGAAGACCTCATTGCCAAGGGTCAGGAAAACAAAGTCTGCAAACTTGTTAAATCTCTGTATGGTCTTAAACAAGCTCCTAAACAATGGCATCAGAAATTTGACAGAGTTATTGCTCACAATTCTTTCACAGTGAATGAACACGACAAATGTGTTTATTCAAAAGTGATAAACAATGACTATGTCATCCTCTGTCTCTATGTTAATGATATTCTTATCTTTGGAACAACTCTTGAACTAATTTTAAAAGTCAAGAATTATCTTTCCAAGAATTTTGATATGAAAGACTTAGGTCTTGCTGATATGATACGTGGAATGAAAATCTCTAGAGATACCAGAGGAATATCTTTAAGTCTTTCTCACAGTATTGAGAAGATGCTGATCAAATTCAACTATCGTAACTCTAAACCTGTTTCCACACCCTATGATTCTTCTATATCCTTGAAGAAAAATGAAGGTGAACCTGTATCCCAACTGAAATATTCTCAGATGATTGGATCTCTTCTATACATATCAAACCGAACCAGACTCGATATAGCTTATGCTATAGGGAGACTGAGTCGGTATACCAGTAACCCTAACCTAGATCATTGGTCTGCCCTAGAGAGAGTATTCAAATACTTGAAAGGGATAGTTGACTATTGCTTGACTTACACTGGATACCCTGATGCTATTGAAGGGTATAGTGATGCCAATTGGGTCACAGATTCCAACAGTGTAAAGTCAACATCTGGGTATGTATTTCTTTTTGGTGGTGCTGTTGTATCCTGGAAATCATGTAAGCAAACAGTAATTGCCAGGAACACCATAGAGTCTGAGCTGATTGCTCTTGATACCACTTACACAGAAGCAGAATGGTTAAAAGATCTACTTTCTGAACTTTCTTTGGTTCCTAAACCCTTTCCTCCAATTTCCATTCATTCTGATTCTAGATCTACCATAGAGCTTCTAAAGCAAGTGCATGTAAATAAAAAACTCAACAGACATATTCAAATAAGATATAAGTCTGTACAACATCTGATAGGTAAAGTTGTGATCTTGGACTTTGTAAAGTCTGAGAAAAATCTTGCTGACCCTTTTGACTAAGGGATTATCCAGGAGTGTGGTTCTGGATTCATCGAGGGAGATGGGGTTAAGCCCATAAGAGAGGTCACTGACAGTGGTAACCCAACCCTTATTTGGAGACTTAGTCCCATTGTTGGTTCAATGTGGTAGAAACAAGCTAGACTAGTGACACTCATGTGAAGCATCGACCCAGATATATTCATATATCACTATGTAGCTTGTGCTACTACCTCTTCTCTATGATGACGATGCTCTTATGATACAGCTGGCTAGGCTGAGTTTTACTCTTAATAAGTCCAACGCATGTATTATTGGGGGGTATTAAATAAACAGCTGTAGTACCCTTTGAGGACTTACCTACGTGAGAGGAACCGTGATGGCCGCGGTTAGGGGGGGCTGGGCTAACCCCTAGAAACTCTCATGAGTCGGTTTATTGTGAGCATGGCCTTTAACGCTCAACCCGCTTTGCTCAATAGATGAAGTGTATTGTGTGTGTTTTTGTCAATACCTGATTCAAGGGCCCTAATTCAAGGCTTAGTCCATTATGTCCCTCAGGTGGCGACAAACTCACTAAGGAAAGGTTCAAAGCCGGAAGCTACCTTTCCCGAATTCACGATACAAAAGGTTGCCCAACCTATATATATATATATATATATATGTTTTACTAATTGTTTTGTCTATATTGCCTTTTGGGGGGGACTGTTAGCATTTTCTTAAGGAAAAGGCAATTGTGAATAGTCCCACATTGGAAGTTGAAGAGAAGTTCAAGTGGTTTATAATGGTTCACTTCCTAATGGGCTTTGAGTAATGTTTTGGGCCTACTAGTGTTTGAGCTCTTTCTCCACACACGCGCGCGCGCACGCACGCCACGCCTCGC
>NC_033794.1:92448229-92460751 GCF_001876935.1 Asparagus officinalis | reverse complement strand
TGCCCTAGAGAGAGTATTCAAATACTTGAAAGGGACAGTTGACTATTGCTTGACTTACACTAGATACCCTGATGCTATTGAAGGGTATAGTGACGCCAATTGGGTCACAGATTCCAACAGTGTAAAGTCAACATCCTGGTATGTATTTCTTTTTAGTGGTGCTGCTGTATCCTGGAAATCATGTAAGTAAACAGTAATTGCGAGGAGCACCATGGAATCTGAGTTGATTGCTCTTGATACCACTTACACAGAAGCAGAATGGTTAAAAGATCTACTTTCTGAACTTTCTTTGGTTCCTAAACCCTTTCCTCCAATTTCCATTCATTCTGATTCTAGATCTACCATAGAGCTTCTAAAGCAAGTGCATGTAAATAAAAAACTCAACAGACATATTCAAATAAGATATAAGTCTGTACAACATCTGATAGGTAAAGTTGTGATCTTGGACTTTGTAAAGTCTGAGAAAAATCTTACTGACCCTTTGACTAATGAATTATCCAGGAGTGTGGTTCTGGATTCATCGAGGGAGATGGAGTTAAGCCCATAAGAGAGGTCACTGACAGTGGTAACCCAACCCTTATTTGGAGACTTAGTCCCATTGTTGGTTCAATGTGGTAGAAACAAGCTAGACTAGTGACACTCATGTGAAGCATCGACCCAGATATATTCATATATCACTATGTAGCTTGTGCTACTACCTCTTCTCTATGATGACGATGCTCTTATGATACAGCTGGCTAGGCTAAATTTTACTCTTAATAAGTCCAACGTGTGTATTATGGGGGGTATTAAATAAACAGCTGTAGTACCCTTTGATGACTTACCTACTTGAGAGGAACTGTGATGGCCGTGGTTGGGGGGGGGCTGGGCTAACCCTAGAAACTCTCATGAGTCGGTTTTTTGTGAGCATGGCCTTTAACGCTTAACCCGCTTTGCTCAATAGATGAAGACGTATTGTGTGTGTGTTTTGTCAATACCTAATTCAATGGGCATAATTCAAGGCCTAGTCCATTATGTCCCTCAGGTGGTGATAAACTCACTAAGGAAAGGTTCAAACCCGGAAGCTACCTCTCCCGAATTCACGATACGAAAGGTTGCCCAACCTATATCTTTTATGATTTACCGATTTACTTATTGTTTTGTTTTAGTCAATATTGCCTTTTGGGGGGGACTGTTGGATTTTTGGTTCATGAAAATGTAATTTTGCCTTTGTGAATAGTCCCACATTGGAAAATGAGAAGAAGTTCAAGAAGTTTATAATGGTTCACATCTCAATGGGCTTTGAGTTAGTGTTTTGGGCCTAGTGTTGTTTGGGCTGTTGCTCCACACACGCGCGCGCGCACGCACACCACGCCCGCCACGCCACGCCTCGCCACGACGTGCGCGCCACACCACACTCGCACGAGTTTTTTGTCTCTCAAGTTTTATTTTTTGCATGTTTTACACAAGTTGTAACGGTTGCGGGAGTTATGAATACGTATAACGGACGCATGATTTCTGTGTAACATCTGTGGACTACCAACGACGGTTAAGAAGAGCAAGGGCTATATAAAGAGCTGAAACTCATTCGGAGAAGACACAACAGCAACAAGAAGAAGTGAGAAAAAGAAGCATCAAATTCCTCAAAAAATTTCTCTCCTAATATTTTCTTATATTTCGGGCAACCATCTTCGTCTGAGCAGAAACTCTGCTACTCGCGCCCAAGTGCAGAGGCCGGTCGTTTCCAGGGGCTTTTACCGCTAGAGGGTGAGGATCGACTGCGTCAGGGCGAAAGGCGGGTCCTCTATCTTCTAGGGCAGTGAATCACGACTGCACCCGTTCAGGCCTGATGTTCTAACTCTTTTATTTTTAGTTTTATAATAATTGTTTTAATTTTTAATAGCAGGCTTCTACCCCTATTTATACTACTCTACCTTTATAATGAGTGGTGGGGATTAATTTGATTCAAGGATGGAGATTAGCTCTCTAGAATTCTCCACACATATCTTTACTTTCTAGAGATTTCTAAGGAATCTCTACACTCCTCCATTCTATTACACACTCTTCCAGAATGTTCCAGAAGGCTCCACACATCTCTAGAATATTTTAGAGGATTCCACACGCTTCTAGAGAATTCTACACTTCTCTAGAGTTCTCTAGTATGTTCTAGAATTTTCTAGAATCTTCCCAATTTAGGAGGGATCCCAACACTCTTGGATTCAAATCCTTTCAAATTAGATGGTAATTAGAAAAGATCCAATTCTTTCGATCCTTATTATCTATCTCAATTCCAATAGATGAGATCATGCTCTATGATTATACCATGAAACAACACAACTTTTTAACAATTATGTTACTTGTCTAAATATTGAGTAACCTCTAGTGTACTTATTGCCTAACACATGATCCACTAGAAAAATTTTATCTTAAGAAGTAGAGTAGGGATATTCATGTGTTTGTTTCCGGCATACCAGCTGATGAGCAGCCAGTTCTACCATTAATATTGGTGCATTTTTCAAGAAAAGAGGTTAGCTCGCACAAGTGGAATTCTATATCAAAGGGTAAACAAAATTTTGATATTAGGCAACGATTAGACTAATTCCATGATGTCAAGAGCTGAAAAAATTTCTCCTTTATTAATTGAGGAATAACAATACGGATTATTTCTTGTTATTGTTGTTGTTGTTAAACAAAAGACGAAGATAGTAGGAAAAAGACTAAATGACAAAAAATAAAGTTATATTATAAGTTCGTCTCTTATTTGCTAGGAAAATTCATTGCATATGGTAGCAAATAATTACCTATTAAACACATAAGTTAAAAAAAATCTTTATTTGCTATAGCGTGCGTGTGTGAATAGAGGAGTCAGGCTTCAATTCGGGCCTGAGTTATATAAGCCTCAGTAAGGACCCGTTTAATTTTCTTTGAATCCAAGCCTTATCCATTTATTTAGTGAGGTTCATTTAGCTGTTCATTTTTGGGTTCATTCATTATCAAGATTCTATTGTATAACAAATAAATAACTTGACAGGACATAAACCTTTTACATTAATCAAATTTAAAATTTATTGAAAAAACAAAAAGAAAGAAATGCCCCTGATCAATATAAGGATAAATTTCACTAAACCGTCAATGAGTTTGTATATTTTGCACTTAGCTGTCCAAAAATTTGAAACTCTCACTAAACCCCCAAAAACTTCGGAAATTCCAAAAAAAAAAAGACTCCCAGATTGTTATATATTTTTTTCACTTGGCCCTTGTTGGCCCTTTTGTTTTGATGATGATTTGCCAAACAATTTATAGCTAATTTGTTTCCTAGTGGTTGTGTCTTGTTTCTTTTTACAGGATATCCATCTATGATGAAAAGCCATTCATATCAGAGTTAAAGATTCAAGATCAAGCTGTGTGCGCAATCACTTAGGTATATTAGTAGCTTTGTAAAGTATATTGTGTAAATATATTTCAAGCTCAATATATATATACACACAGAATTTTGATTTTATTATAAAATGAGTTTATTTGAGAAAACAATGCAATATTGGTTTATTAATCTTGTTTATATTACATTCATGTTTTATAACGTTTATAAAAACATTTCATAAAATTTTTACATGTTCTTACATGTCATACTTCATTTTCAAAATTCATCAAAAACATGTATTATGTACACTTTGTAAAAATTATGATATTTTACAAATGGTAAGTGTAATTTCAAAATTTATTTTTGTAACATGTTCATAATCATGTTAATTTATAAAATTTTTCCAAAGTTTCATAATTTTTGGAATTTATTTACTATTTTTAAAAGGTCTTTGAAATTCATTTTTAAATTTTAACTGGCTAAAAACTGTTATCAGTCAACTGATACATGAGATCAGTCGACTGATGAAACCTATCAGAATTACCAAAAGTTTCTGTTTCTTATTTGGTCGACTGACCTCATCAGTCGACTGATGATCTAGTCAGTCGACTGATGAGCTAGAAATTGCCTATAACGGCCAGCTCATCAGTCGACTAATGAAACCCATCAGTCGACTGATATGCTTTCCAACGGCTAGTTTTTCAGATTTTCAGGTTTTCATTTTTTTTATCTTTTTCTTGGGTTTCTTCTTGGTTTTGGGGTTTGTTTCATGAGCCTATATATACCACATACCCTCTAACTTCTGAGGGAAATTAAGAAAATTGTTTAATCAAGTTTTGAAAGAGTTTAGTTTGTGTTTAAGAATTGTTTTAAGTTTTGTTTCAAAAGAGGAGTTTTTCACAAGGAGAAAGCTTTTGATTTCAACTGAAGAATTCATGCTCATCATCATATCTACAGCTCCTTGTGTTTATAGAGAAGATTTCTAACTCTTTTATCTAGCTTATTTATTATTTGTTTTTCATATTCATATCTTAGCTAGTTTTAGTTGAGTTAGAATTTTATTGTTCTCACTTATCACTCACACCTCAATTGAGCTTTTAATATTATTCATACAATATATTATTGGATAGTGGTGAGTGATTTAGTGAGAGTGAGCTTCATAGTGTTTTCATTCATTGTTAGAGAACAAATCATTGTACTTGAGCTTTATTTGAGAGAATCACCTTGTAATACATATTTACACCAAGAGGAGTGTGTGGTGAAGATGTAGTCGATACTAAGAGGAGTGGTGTCGGTAGTAAAGTCTAGTGAGAGGTAGTAAAGCCAAGCACTTAAGGGAGGCAATACGTGAGGACCAACACTTGATGTTGTAGTTTGTGTATGTATATTGTGAGTGTCTTGTAGAGTTTTCAGTGAACTAGAAAACCCAGTGTGTAGAGAAGTTCCGGCTTCCAAATCGGGTGTGTAGAGATAGTGGAAATCTCCTCGAGGTGAGGAGCGAAGACTGTAAGACCCCAAAAATTTGAATATTTTATGATAAACAATAATAAATATATTATATATTTATAAATAACATATTATGATGTTTGAGTATGCTAGGAATTGATTGAGATAAATTCAATGTATATATGTATATATATAAGAGCAAATGCACAAATCATGCTCGATGTATAAATTTGGAAATTTATGACCAGTTGAGAGATTTTGTATTTTACATACTGATACGTTGTGAATATGGAAAAACTTAAAAGGCCAAAGTTATAGATATCTTCATCAGATTTCCAACAAATCTTTAATTACCTTATTCCGAGTTAGGATACGAACGTTACAGCCAAAATACCAAAGAGTATGTTTCTAGTCAGACAGGGTTTTCCAGTTTTGGGTTTCTGGTTTTGGGCTGTAGTTTTTCGGATTTGTTGTCATATATACACATGTTTAAATATGAAAACACCTCTTTTCTCTTATGATCCAAACCCTAGAAACCCCTTTTCCCCTCTCTCAAACCCTAGTTCTTTTCTTTGGCGATTTTGAGGGATTTTGGAGGATTTTTCAGCGGGTTTTGTGCAGTGTAGCGAAGGGAATTGGTTCTCTTTCACGTGGTAGGAGTTTTTCAGCATTTGAGGCGAGTAACATCTCGTCCAACTCTGCACCCTTTTATTTTGCACGTTTTATTAAGTTTTATTCGGATTTTTCAAGCCTAAAACATATTTTTAGTGTACAAAAGATGGATCTTTATAACTTATGAAGTGAGAATACATTATCATAATTTTCTAATTGATTACAACAGTAACCTTGATAAATTTTAGATCTAAAATTTATTAATCATGAATTAAATCACAAGTTTTTGCTTTTAAAACGTTTAAACATGTGTATATAAATGTTTAGGGTTTTGACGTTATATTTACATGCTAATATTTTGTTTCATATTATTTCATATATGTTGATATCAATAATATTATGCTTGAAAAATAATGATGTCACTTCTAGATTTATTTTGAAGCAGACAAAAACCTGTGAAGGGTTTCTGCCTGTTTCGGTTGATCGCCGACATAGTTTGTGCATGTTTACTTTTGTTGTGTGATTTAATGTGAACGAGGAGTCGTCTCGAATATTTGGAATTAGAAATTATTATTTATTATGTATCTTCATATGCGAGATGGCTTGCGAACATGAGTTTAGATTTACACACCGAGACACGTGTAAAATTAGTGTATATTCATCCTTTTCATATATCTCATCGATATTCTACACATTTCATTCAGTCCATGTGTTGGGCAATTATTATGTGCAGTCCATGTATTGGACACTCATCATATTTAGTCCATGTATTGGGCATTCATTATATTCAGTCTATGTGTTGGACATTCATTATTCAGTCCATGTGTTGGACAATTTATATATGCAGTCCATGTGTTGGGCATCTACTACACCTAGTCTTAGTCCATGTGTTAGACACCTGTTTAAACCTTGAGTATGACACTTACACTTACATAGGCTGGACATGACACTTATTTGGGTTTTGACATGACATGGTATTTGAGTTCTGATAATCATATTTTATTATAATTTTATATCCTCATTATCTATTTGATATGAATAAATATACCACTAATAATTATTTTTATCTTTAATTGCAGGTTAATAAAGAATAAATCTCAAACTCTCATCTCTCAACAAAGGCCCCATGATTTAACACCAAAGCCCAAAGCCAAAATCAAAAGAATGAGCCCATGAAGCCAAATAATTTCTTTCAATATTTAATGAAGCATTGAAGCCCAAAATGTCAAGAAAATGTCCAAAAGTCCAAGCCCAAAAGCCAAAGAAAAATAAATATACCATCAAGGAACAAATGAAGAAGTTTTGTGAAAAAAGAAACAAATCATACAATCTGGATATCTCGGTAATGTTTGGTATTTTGGCCATATCTCTCTCGTATCAACTCGTAATTAACTGAATAAATATTCTATGGAAAGCTAAGAACGAGATCTATAACTTTTATATTTATGACATCTCTAAAATCGGAACATATCATGGACAAATATTCGTACAAAGAAGCACGGTCTGAATTTTTGTGCTGGAGAAGTAATTATGGGAAGAATTTGAAGCTTAATAAAGAATAAAGCTCAAGATCTCTTCTTTCAGCAAAAGCCCATTGAATTAATAAAGAAAACAAACAAAAGGTCTAAGAATTCAAGCCCAAAAGCTCAAAGGCTAAAAATAATTCCTTAGGTCTTAAGTCTTCATCCAAGGGCTCTCATTCATTGTTATTTACTATAAATAAGGGTAGAGAGTGAGGGGTTGAGGGTGTAAAATTTTTTGTAACTCTATTTGGAGAGGAGGGCTACTCTTAATTGAGAAAGCCTTCCAAAATTATAACTTTATTACAATTAATAATAATAATTTTTTCACCACTTTAAATTTTTCTCTTCTTCTCTTTGTTGGATGATGAAGATGAAGATGAAGATGGAGATTAATTTGAAGGTTTGTTTTTCTTATTTCTCTTTTATTACTTATTAGTTTAGATTTATTTTCATGCTTATAGTTAGATTTTATTTTCTTGTTAAATAGCCAAGAGGTTAGAACCCTCTTGCCTTAGATTTATTTCATGCTTATAGATTAGATTTATTTTATGCTTATAGAGTAGATTTATTTTCTTGCATTTAATTCTTATAATTTATTTTGTAGTTTAGATTTTATAATTTATTTTGTAGTTAGATTTTAATTTATTGCACTATTCACCTTGAGGCTAGAACCCTCTTGGGTTTAGTTTTTCTTTTTGTTTCTTTTTATTTTGTTTGATTCGCCTTTAGGTTAGAACCCTCTAGGGAATCACCATTTTCTAAGAAATTGGTTTAATTTTAGATTACCCATATCTATAATTGAATCCTCCATCTTTAATTTCTTGTATTTTCTTTTATTCTTGAATTTTATTTCTTTTCATTCTTGATTTTTATTTGTTTTTTGATTTTTCCTTCTTACCTTATTGATCACATTCATTCTTTGTCACATCCACTCTTACTTACATTTTGCACCTATTTACACACCATTTTTACTCTCTCAATCTCTTCACAATCACATTCACTCATCACTCCTAATTGTCACGCACACAACATAAGAAACGATTTTATATTTTCTCCTACAAAATACCTTCCTCGTGGGATCGATATCTTTATACTATAACTTGACACGGTTGTGCACTTGCAATATTTTTGGTACATGTTTATGCCGCATCAAGTTCTGAGATGGGCTAGCCTTCTTTATATTATTGTTCCTGTATTAGATCTTGGGTTTGGCATTTAGGAATTTATAATTTGAGATACAAGGTATATACACGAGGGTTTTCTTGTTTGGATTATTTTGCTCGACGTACCTATACTCGTGTTGTAATTTCCTAAATACTAAAATCCTCTTATGTATATATATTGTTAGACCCTAGAGGGGGGGGGGGGGGGGGGGGGGGGGGGTTTTTTAAAACTAATTCACAAGTTATCCTAGTAAGTATGAAATACAACAAGATATGTAAGCTAGGATAAGCAATATGAACAACAAAGAGATATATATCCTATATGATAAAAATATATATGCAAGGATATATAAACTAACACAAGGGGTAAACAATCTAAACAAGATAGTGGATGATATAGATAATGAGCTAATGACAATGGCGATATAAGATATGATCATAAATATAAATGCATAAGCAAATGCGCCAAAGACAAACTCAAACACACTCAAATGATCACAGAGTTCAGACCTTCCGTCCTACGTCTCCGCTCCCCACTCCCGGGGAGAAATCCACTATCACAACCGAGTTTTCTACGCTCACCCGAATAACGTTTACACCTCACAATGTCGGTTTTCAACGCTCACCGATCAACGTTCATAAACACTCACAATGTCGGTTTTCAACGTTCACCGATCAACGTCTACTCCTCACACTCGATTTTCTAGTTTATCAAAAACTTTACAATCTCACAATATTATAAATGATTTGTTCTCTACAATAGATAAGAACTCAATGTAAGCTCACACTCAATGTTACAACACTCACTAACCCAAATATACTATGTATGAATACAATAAGCTCAAGTGGGTGTGTGTAAACAATGAGTGAAATAAGATCTAACTCAATTAGCAAACTAGCAATAATAAGAATATGAAAATCAATAATAAAATTTCTAGAGAAAAGAGTTAGAAAAACTTCTCTATAAATACAAAGGAGAGGATGAAGAAGATTGAGGATGAATCCCTCAATTGACAACGCAAGCTTCCTCCTTTGTAAACAAAAAACCCCAAACTTAAAACAAACTAAATAAACTTTTAATCACTTTTAAAACTTGTTTAAAACTCTCTCTTAGTGATAAAAATAGTTATGGCAAAGGGGTATATATAGGGTAGAAGAAAACAACCCAAAAAACCCCAAAAACCCATTAAAAACAAAAATCAGCAAGTTACCGTTACTGTGCAACGGTAACTTCGGCGGTCGACCGTGGCGGTTGACCGTGAGAAGAAAAACTACAAAACTAATCTCTGAACTGCTGACGGTCGACCGTGGCGGTCGACCGCATGGTAGCACGGTCGACCGTGGCGGTCGATCGTACTTTTCCAGATTTTGACAGATGCTGAAATTTTACGTATCTGACATTGTAAAATCAATTAAAAATAGTAAATCAACTCCAAAAATCATGAAATTTTGAGGGAAGGTTGTAGATATGTAGGTAAACATGTTAGAGAAATAAATGTTTTAACACAGATATACAGTTTCTAAAAATACGATTTTTAAAATTCAATTGAAAATAACAAAACAACTCCAAAATTAGTAAAACTTGGAGAAATATTTGCATATATGATGATAAACATGTAAACAAAGAAATTTTTTAAATTGTATTTCCCAATTGTGAAAACATATCTGTTTTGTAAAAACATACACGGACACATGCACGTACATGAACAAAAAAACTTGATTTTTCCAAAAACGAGTTCAAACAACTTGGAAACACTTTAAAATGGATTTGTAGACATTATACGAGATATGAAAATAGTGTGAATAAGTCTTTAATCCATAAACACAATATTTTTCTAAATACAATAGAATATGAAACAAACAAAAGTGTATATGAAGATATATATTGTTTCATATCTACATAACTAAACCAAAACAACTTAACCATATGAAAACAAACATGTATATATATAAATATGTATTTGTTTCATATTTAAACTTGAAAATCAAAACTTATATATATATATATATGACTATATATATAAAACCAAATACGTGTATGTGTGTATATGATTGAGCTTAGAGTACCAACACACATAATATATAAACCTAAACTAAATTACCCAATCTTGATCTTGATCTTCAATAAGCTTGACTTGGTACACTTTGTGGATAAAGCTTAAACTTGGATCTTTAACTTGAATTACAAGGCTTCACCTACTATTCCGCCAACCTCCATTGGATATGATCGTGAATGCGCAATTCCATCCATCCTCCAATTTATTGTTTGTCTACAATAAATAACAAAATACAAACACTAGACAAATAATATTAGATGTAAATTGTTTGTTAAATCATTGTCAAAACAAGAAGGCCAACATATATATTAACTGTATTTTCTATATGCAACGAGCCCTCTCCCTTAGGGTTGGTTGTGATGTTGCTCGCTAGCGCTGTATTTTCTATATGCAACGAGCCCTCTCCCTTAGGGTTGGTTGTGATGTTGCTCGCTAGCGCTTTGACACTCGTTGTCCCCTCCAATTTCAGGTAACGAGCCATGTGATGTCGCTCGTTGATGGCGATACTTATTAGCGTCTATCTTTCATTTGTAGTTTTATTTTATTTATGGAGCTCCTCTGTAGACATTTTGTTTAGACATTTGAGAGTTATGTTCTAGAAGCTGTAAAGACTGTGTGCCTTATTTCCTTTTATCAGATATTCTATATTTGAGACTTGTTGAGATCTTTAGACTAGTTATTTCAGAGATTCACTTTATGTTTTTGTACGTTGGATGATAAAATATCGTTTTTATCTCTATTATTTCATCATATATCTCTTGTATTATCTTTTACTTGCTTTTGTACCTACACCTGTTATTGACTCTACTAGAGAGATAGTAATTGTGATGGTGAAACATGTTAGTGCACGATGTGGTGCATGGAAGGTTTGACATTCCTGGTTTCACCTTGGACTGCAGCCTTGTGTGAACCCAGGGGCGTCACAGTTGGTATCAGAGCTATAGTTCCAGTATTCTTTGGATCATTCTGTGTCGAGTCGTAGAGTTAGGTTAGAGTTTCCTAGGATTCATGTATAGAGTCTGCTAAGGATTTTCTAGTATGAGTGAGGATGATATATGCGTATATCTCAATATTTGAGAATATTTTTTATGACAACTATTTTATGTTGATTGAAGGTATTTGCGTAAATACTATGTGTTATGAATTCGTATTGTTATATGTTATATATATATATATATTATTGCTATCTCATTTACTGTGATAATTTAGCTCTCCTTTTGATATTATAAATATCGAAACGAGGATATGGTCGAGGTAAAACTCGTACCTAGAGAGCTAGGCATGCAGAGCCGAGTCCCAGCAGGCACTACAGTATTTGATCGACTCCATGGCACCATTAGCAGCAAGATTTTACAACACTCGAGGAGAAAGAGGTGTATCCGTTTCCATCAGCAGTACCACTTTCAGGAGTTCCATCACCGGTTGTACCCGTCATGAAAGTAAAGAGGTAATATTTATGAAGGCACCACCACCACAATCAGCTATTTATAGAGCCGTAGAGCAGGATGTTTAGCTTTGAGAGAGTAAGAAAGATATCAAACATTAAAAGCACCAGAGTTTCAAGGCACACCAATTTTAGTTGCAACCTATAAGGGAATGAGTATGTGAAAATTTCTTGAACGTCGACTTAGTACCAAGCAGAAGTTAGATGTATTCAGCATTAAGGACATCGTTGGAAGATAGCAACGACATCAAGATTTTTGTCGGGGTAGCAATTATCATCTATTTGGGAGAATTTTAGTCAATACTTCAACTAGCAGTTAGAGCTAGTTTAAGTAAAGTAGGGAGATATACCCATGGTAAAGGAAGAAATCAAAACCAGAATAGTGACAATAACAATGGCAAGAGAACTATTGCGGAATCTAGAGAATTCTAGCAGTGGAAGAATGATTTCTACCTAGCAACAAGGACAATATGAGAAAGGAGCACGATATGATTCTAGAGCGTCGAAGTAGCACAGAGTTCGGAGTACATATTACAATCACAACAAGATCGAGCAAGAGCGAAAGACTTGTCGTAGTACACCAGCAGGAAGCCAGCATGATAGAGGTCATGATCGATTGTCTCAGAGTCACAATTTTGGCTAGTAGCGGGGAAATAGAGACACTAGTTGTTAATCCGAGGATTTAGGGACCAGTAGGCCAGATTTGCATTATTCAGAAGATTCCTAAATGACAGATGGTGCCATATTTATTGCACCACCAGTAGAGTTTATTCAGCAGTACTGCGTGATCAGGGTACAAGCGGAGCTTTCTTCGTGATTTTCTTTTTAGCTCGGATCTAGTTTGATTTAGAAATTCGCTTATCTCTTATCTTTCATACCTTCATTGATAGGTTTCAGTTTGTAGCACATTCCTTAGATATTCCGTTGTCACTCTCTA
>NC_033794.1:92429473-92448208 GCF_001876935.1 Asparagus officinalis | reverse complement strand
TTCTATCTGTAGGAGATGTGTCATCAGACTAGATGAGTCTGAGTTAGTCATCAAGCTGATCGTGTTGCTGATATCAAATTTTAACATTATTTTCTTGGTATGGATTAGCTATCATCATACCCTATTAGTATCGACTGTTGTACTGAAACAGTTAGCTTGTGAGCATTCGTTAGATTTGTATAGATAGTAGCAACCTCACAGGGGGATCAGAATGTGGGTCATTTCTGCTATACGTCGAGTAGGTGATGCTGAGGGACCGGAGTGCTGATTTGTTTGAGACCAGAGTTGTCTCAGAGTATCAGGATGTCTTTTAGGACATACCTAAATTTCCTCCAGTGAGAGAGGTTGTTTCCTACATCGAGTTACAGCCGAGCATAGTACCGATATCCCGAGCACCCTATCGTACATGCACCTACTGAGATAAATGAGCTACCGATAGAATTAGATAAATGAGTTATTATCTTAGAGTATTACTCGCTGGAGTATCTTTTTATTTATGGGATCACTGATCCTCTTCGGGAGAATGAGGACGGTAACTTATAATTATGTGTAGATTATTATGATGTGAACAAGTTCACTATCCGGATTTGTTAGGATTTATGACTTGTTCGATCAGCTGCGCGAAGCGTAATATTTTTCTCGAAGATTGATCTTTGATTTGGGTTATTGTAGTTGCGAGTTTGGGAGATGATTTGGGAGATGAATTTTTCCAAAGCCGTTTTTCCTGATTTGATATGAATCTTTTGAGTTTCTGATCATGCCATTTGGGTTGACTAATGTACCCGTGGTATTCATGGCTTTGATAAATCGTGTTTTCCGTCCCTTCTTAGACCAGTTTGTAATTGTCTTTATCGATGATTTTCTCATATATTCGAGATCGGAGGTAGATCATGATCAGCATCTCCGGTTAGCTTTGCAGACTCTATAGGAGTATCAGTTATATGCCAAGTTTAGCAAATACGGGTTTTGGTTTTTAGAAGTCAGATTTCTCGGCCACATCATTAGCAGAGAGGGCATAGCAGTGAATCCGACTAAGTTTACAGCAGTTCTTACTTTGGAACCGCCAAAGACGATGACAGAGATTCAAAACTTCTTGGGTTTAGCCGGTTATTACAGGAAGTTCATCTAGGACTTCTTGAAGATTTCGAGGTTACTTACACGCCTTACAAAGAAGGGTGTACAGTTCATTTTGGGCGGGGAGTGCTAGAAGGCCTTTGATACCTTGAAGGCTAAGTTGACTACAACGCCGATTTTGACTATTCCGAGCAGCGACAGGACATTAATGGTCTACAAAGATGTATCATTGGTAGGTTTAGGAGGTGTCTTAATGCAGACTCAGAGAGTGGTAGCATATATCTCACGGCAGTTGAGGGTACATGAGCAGAACTACCCCATTCACAATCTAGAGTTAGCAATGGTAGTATTCGTGCTGAAGACGTGGAGACACTACTTGAATGGAGTGCAGTTTGAGTTGTTCACAGACCATCAGAGTCTGAAGTATCTTTTCTCTCAGAAGGAACTCAGCCAGAGACAGAGGAGGTGGATTGAGTTTATCAAGGACTACGAGTTCGTGATTCAGTATCATCCTGGGAAGGCGAACGTCGTAGCAGATGCTTTAAGCAGGAAGTGTCGACATCGGGTTTTGACTTTGAGGTGCTCATTACATCGAGATCTTCTCACTCTTAGCCAGTTTGATTTTAGACCTGAGATTGGTGGAACCAGTGCATTTTTGGGAGCTGTGTTAGTACAGCCATCTTGAAGTAACAGAGTTGTCATAGCTCAGTTAGAAGACTCTTCGATTCAAATCCGAAAGGAGGAGACTACCAAAGAGCCAAAAGCTGATTGGACCATTAGAGCAGACGGAGGTCTACGAATGATGGGTAAATTAGTTATGCCAGCTAGTGCAGAGCTTAAGAGGGAGTTATTAGATAAAGCACATCGTACTTGGTACACAGTACATCCACGGACCACTAAGATGTACAAGGTGTTGGCCTTCTGATAATCATATTTTTATTACAATTTTATATCCTCATTATCTATTTTACATGAATAAATATACCATTATTACAATTTTATATCCTCATTATCTATTTTACATGAATAAATATACCATTAATAATTGTTTTTAGATTAGTTTATACATAAATGAATGGAAATATAAATAAATATTATTAAATGTAAAAACCCCTCAAAATCTCTCTTCTCTATTTTTGTAGCATTTTAGAAGCACATTGAAGCAAAAAAGCCAATAGAACCGGACTGCTGGACTTGGTTGTAGAGGCTTGGAATTTCAAAATCAAACGTGGACTTGGATGCAAATAATTGAAATGAAGTGGGCTTTTATGCATTTATTCAAGATTACAAAACCGGACTTAATTGCTAACATTGGACTTGTTTTGGGATGTTTATTTACATGGGCCGGTTGCATCTAGGAGCCGGATTTAATTTTCAAAAGCAAAGGCACATGAATGGACCGAACTCTTCATTGGACTTGATGGATCAAATAAATCATTGTGGGCCGCATCTCTTTGCAAACATCAATGGGCCGTTGCTGAAGATTAAAATCAAAGGAAGCTTCAAATGGGCGGCTGCAGTTGTGAATGGAGAAAAATTTGAAATGGGCCGGACTACAGACCTGAATTCTTTTCTCCAAATGCCAGACTTTGATGCAGCTTTGAATTTTTATGGGCCGGACATGATATTCATTTCAAAATCAAATAAAATGTGGACTTGGATGCAGACTTGTACCGGACTTGGATCTAACATGAGTGGACCAGGCTTTTAATTGCTGCAGAACTTAATTGGACCGGATTTAATTTTTAAAATCATGAATGGGTTTCTTATGTTGGATTAGAGAAGAACAAAAAGCAAATTCAAAGATGGAGATTGTTACTTGGGACTCAAGACAAATCCAATGGCTCATATTCATTGAAGATTACTATAAATAGGGGTAGAGAGTAAGGGGTTAAGGGTGTGAAAATTTTGTAAACTCCTTTTGGAGAGGAGGGCTACTCTTAATTGAGAAGGCCTTCCAAAAATTGTAACTTTAGTTGCAATTAATAAAAATAATTTTTTCCTCTTTAAATTTGTTCTTTCTCCTCTTGTTGAATGATGAGGATGGAGATGAAGAGCAATTTGAAGGTTTGCATTTCTTTTCTCTTTTATTTCTTTTTAGTAATTTCTTTATTATTGCTTATTAGTTAGATTTAAATTCATGCTTGTAGTGTAGATTTATTTTCTTGTCTTTTTATTTCTTTTTGCACTTTAATTTGTAGAATAGATTTATTTTCTTGCATTTAATTTTTGTAATATATTTTGTAGTTTAGATTTTTATTTTCTTTGTAATTAGATTTATTTCTTGTTCATAGTTTAGATTTTTCTTTTCTTTTTAATTTTGTAATTAGTTCTTTTTCTTGTTTTTATTTCTTAAAGATGTGAATTTAATTCTTGTAGGAAGTTTAGAATTATATGAAACTAGTCTAATTTCCTTTATATTGTATGAATTATTCTCTTGCACTTAAAATGTTCATGTTTAGGATAATCAACTAGAGAACTAATCGGTAGAAGAAGAATTTGATAATCTATGCTTATCTTAAATGGTTTGATAGGTTATGCTTATGAATTCTAGGATTATTATCATGTTGTTGTTCTTATCATGAATAGTAATTTTAACTTAGATGATAATTTGATAGGTTACACTTTCCTTAAATGGTTTGATAATCTATGCTTAATAAATCTAAGTTGAAATATGATAAAAAGAGAATAGTTTATATTTTGTAATTGAAATTGGTTAGTGGATTATATTCTAGATTTCTTACCTCTTTTGAATCCTCCATCTTAACTTTCTTAAATTTTCTTTTTATTCTTGGTTTATTTCTTGATTTTATTCATTCTTCTTTCTTGCTTTGTGATTTCATTTATTCTTTGATTCTTTCTTCTCTAAAATTCAATTTATTATCTCTTGCACATAAATGAAAACAACCACTCATCACAATCACACTTATTCTTTATTTCTAATTGTCATGCACAAAACATAAGAACCATTTTTAATAATCTCTTAAAATCACCTTCCTCGTGGGATCGATATTTTTTATACTATAACTTGATAAATTGTGCACTTGTAATTTTGGTACATAATTATGCCGCATCATGAAACTTTGGGAAATGTATATAAACATGTAAATGAACATGTTACAAAAAAAGTTACCAAATTGCATTTCCCATTTATGAAAAAAATCATCATTTGCTTTCGGGTAAGTCTTCTTTCTAGTTTTTAATTCCACCCTTTTTAGTTAGCTTCACAATTAGAGACAATTAGGATTTAAAAAAAAGATTTCATTTTTGTTGACCATAATAAAATCCATCTTTCACTTAGATATTAACTAACAAGATAATAAACTCAAATAATTTCCCCCTTCTCACATTTGATTGTTGTTGACCATAATTAAAAAAAAAAGATTTTCTTTTTATCATCCTTTTTAGTCGCTTTTAATTTCTAGGGTTGCATTTTATTTAGTGTAGGAATTCACCAAATTGATTGTAGCACTTGATTTGGCACACACTTAAAACATTCTTAAAGGCAAAACCCCAATCAAGATAAGGTAAGGGATTTCATCACCCTTTCCTTAGCCCACAAATCACTAATTCCTCACTTCACAAACCCAAGCCTTCTAAAACTCATTAGACGTTGGCCCCTAAGGATTCGAGCTCAAAATAAGGAACAAGAAATCCTTAAGTGAACCTGTTTAAGTTTTCTCAGAATAGTTGGTGTCTAAGGCAAGGTTTAGGGGTTGCGTAAAGCGCTCCGCAAGGAAAGAGGTGCTTAATTAATCTTTGATCACCCTCTAGTACTATCCTTACCTGGCTAACTACTTGGGTAAAACTTTGATCTTTTCACTGTAGGAATTTTTGGTTAGGAGCTGGTCTAGTGGAGTTAGGCTAAACCCTAGAGTTAGAGTTGATTGAAAAGTGATTGCCTTGATTTGTTTTAGTTAGGATTTTTCTTTTTCTTTATCTTTTCATATAAAAAAACTAATTTTCTTTCTTTCTTTCCTTTTTAAAAAAAAAACTAATTTTCTTTCTTTCTTTCCTTTAAAAAAAAACTAATTTTCTTTCTTTCTTTCCTTTTAAAAAAAACTAATTTTCTTTCTTTTTTTCAAAAAAAAAAATTGTTTTGGTGTATGCAATTTTGGGTTCGGGATAATTTTCATCGCTTAATCCGTGTTGAACCAATCCAAGAAATGGCAAATCAACCAGTTCTTCAGGATATGTGTTACCCTACCAGAAATGCAATTCCATCTTGCATAAGACTCCCCGAAGTAAATGGAGCAAATTTCGAGCTTAGACCGCATTTCATTAACATGCTTCCCAAATTCCTAGGTAATGAAACAGAAGATGCATATATATTTATCTCGGAATTTGAGGAAGTATGTATTATGATTAAAATGAGGGAATTAACTGAAGATGCGATTAAGCTTAGATTTATTCCATTTGCTCTAAAGGACAAAGCTAAAAAATGGCTGTACAGCTTACCGATAAATTCCATCTCAACTTGGGAGGAATTTGTCACCGTTTTTCTCAAGAAATTTTTCCCTATTCACAAAACGGTAAAGATTAGGAACAGCATTCAGAATTTCAAAATTATCCCGGGAGAGCCATTCTGGAAATATTTCGACCAATTTAAAGATCTTTTAATCCAATGTCCTCATCACGGTCTAGAAAAATGGCGATTGTGCCAAGTCATATATGAAGGATTGGAATATTCTTCAAAAACATCTTTAGAATCGATGTGTCAGGGAGATTTTATGAGAAAAAACGCAGATGAATCTTGGGAATTTCTAGAGAGTTTATCCGAAAAAATAATACAGTGGGAAAACTTTGATGACAGGGTTTCATCTGTTCCCCAGTCTAAGTCTAGTGGTTTTTCCTTGGAGTCAAACATTGCTTCTGAATCAAAGATGGCGACGATTATGCGGAGGTTAGAAGCCTTAGAAGTTAAGGAACGAGCTCCGGCTCAAATCAATCATATTTCTGCCCCGGGATGTCATAACTGTCAGTCTCCTACCCACGTTTCGGAGGAATGTCCTCTTCTAGGAAACAACCACACTTTAGAACAGATAAATGCTGCATTTCAACGCCCTAGAAATGATCCATTTTCTCCAACCTGCAATCCAGGTTGGAGAAATCATCCTAACTTTGCTTGGAACCAAGGAAACTCTCCCGGAAATCAAAACTTCATTCCCGCGTCAAACCCGCAATTCCCGAGGGGAAACACTGTCCCGTTCAACGCACCGAACCACCTTTTCCAAACCAACATCCTCATCCTCACCAGCCTACAAATCAATCAAATTCTGATCATGACAAACGTTTGAGTGTCTTAGAAAAGGGTTTAGAAGCTATGATCAAAGCTTCTACACAAACTACCAACATGTTGACCCAATCATCCACCACTCTAAATTCATTCATGCAACCCCCCGGCCAAGTGCTCAACTCGAACACTCAAGCCATAGCCCGGTTAGAAACCCAACTTGGGCAACTAGCCGTTGCCGTGAGTGAGAGAGAAAAAGAAAAATTCCCTAGTCAACCTGTCGCAAACCCTAAAGACACCGGATCCAGTTCCAACAATCCAGCTCAACTGAATGCAATTCACACTCTGAGATCAGGAAAACAAATAGACAATCAGGTTAGAATGCCACCGGATCAAACCCCTTCTCCCATTCAAAACACTCCTTCCGATGAAGCAATTCCTTCCGATGACCAAAATGCTGAACTTGAGATTGAGCCTGATCTAGATAGGTATAGGCCCGTTGCCCCCTTTCCAGATAGACTCAAACCTAGGAAAAACTCCCCGCAGGTTGAGAAAATCCTAGAAACGTTTAAACAGGTCAAGATCAACATCCCTCTCCTAGATGCAATCGAACAAATCCCCTCTTATGCAAAGTTATTAAAGGACTTATGCACTAAGAAAAGAACCACAAAAGTCAAATCCCCGTCATTCTAGGAAGACCGTTCTTAGCCACCTCAAATGCTTTGATAAACTGTAGAACCGGTCAGATGAAACTATCTTTTGGGAATATGACTATTGACCTTAATATTTTCAACTTAGGGAGACAGCCTAGTGATCCATCTGATGAACCCATGGAAGTGAATTTCATTCAAGGAATATCAAGTGAACAACAAGAGGGAGAGTGTGAGTCTGATACGAATGCATCTGATTTAATGATTGAGAAAATTTCTGATGACGAACTAGAGATAGAACCACTGAACAATCATGTTTTTGCTGTTGGCTGGCAACGAGAACCTTTAGAGATAGAACCCCGAGTCCAGCTTCGCCCATCTGTGGAGGAACCCCCTAAGTTAGAGCTCAAACCTCTACCCGAAAATTTAGAGTATGCCTACTTAGGGGAGAACGAGTCTTTACCAGTTATTATTTCTTCTGAGTTGACTACCGGTTAAAAGGAAGCCCCCTTAGCTGTTTTAAGAGAGAATAGGGAAGCCATTGGATGGACCATGGCTGATATCAAAGGGATTAGTCCAACCATTGTTCAACACCGAATCCATTTGATAGATGATGCCAAACCTACTAGAGATGCTCAACGTAGGTTAAACCCAGTGATGAAAGAAGCTGTTAGGAAAGACATTCTGAAATGTCTCGATCATGGGATCATTTATCCCATTTCTGATAGTTCATGGGTGAGTCCAGTCCAAGTTGTTCCAAAGAAATCTGGGATCACCGTGATCCAAAATGAGGCTAATGAGCTGATTCCCACTCGGATCCAAACTGGATGGCGAGTCTGTATTGACTACCGAAAGCTCAACTTAGCCACTCGGAAAGATCACTTCCCTCTTCCTTTCATTGACCAAATGTTAGAGCGTTTAGCAGGACACGAGTTCTATTGTTTCCTGGATGGATATTCAGGTTACAATCAAATCCCTATCGCTCCAGAAGATCAGGAGAAAACCACCTTCACTTGCCCGTATGGAACATTCGCATACCGACGCATGCCTTTTGGCCTGTGTAATGCACCGGCCACATTCCAACGTTGTATGATCAGTATTTTTCCGACATGGTAGAGCGATTTCTCAAAATTTTCATGGATGACTTTTCCATTTTTGGTGACATATTTTCCCAATGTTTGCATCATCTTAAACTGGTCCTAGAACGATGTTGGGAGAAAAATCTGACTCTCAATTGGGAGAAATGTCATTTCATGGTCAAACAAGGCATTGTCTTAGGACATGTAGTTTCCTATAGGGGAATCGAAGTGGACAAAGCTAAAGTAGATCTCATTTCCAATCTCCCTCCTCCCAAAACAGTCAAAGATGTCAGATCGTTTCTTGGTCATGCTGGTTTTTACCGACGTTTCATCAAGGATTTCAGCAAAATTGCTAGACCCTTAACCAATCTCTTAGCCAAGGATACGTTATTTGTCTTCTCTCCCGACTGCCTCAAAGCCTTTGAATATCTGAAAAATGAGCTAACCACAGCTCCTATCATTCATGCACCGGATTGGACCTTACCATTCGAACTAATGTGTGATGCATCTGATTCTGCAATCGGTGCTGTCTTAGGACAACGGTTTGATGGAAAACCACATGTGATCTACTACGCTAGTAGGACTCTGAATGATGCCCAGTTAGCTGTAGTCTTTGCCTTAGAAAAATTCAGGTCCTACCTCATCGGTTCCTTAACCAAAGTTTTCACAGATCATGCCGCACTAAAGTATCTTTTGACCAAAAAGGATGCTAAAGCACGGCTCATTAGATGGATTCTCCTTCTTCAAGAGTTTGACATTCAAATTCTTGATAGAAGGGGAACAGAGAACCCCGTAGCAGATCACCTCTCTCGACTCCCAAATGCACCAACATCAACCTTCCTATCAATGAGCATTTCCCTGATGAACAACTCCTAGAAATCCAATCTATTCCCTGGTTCGCTGACATTGTGAACTACATAGTCATGAACCAGATCCCTTCTCATTGGTCCAAACAGGATAGATCCTGTTTTCTCTCCCAAGTAAAATACTTTTACTGGGATGATCCATATCTATTCAAATACTGTCCTGACCAGATCTTTAGGAGGTGTGTTCCTACGGAAGAAACTAGGAGTGTTCTATCCTTTTGTCATGAACAAGCATGTAGGGGTCACTTTGGCCCGAGAAAAACAGCTGAAAAAGTTCTCCAATCTGGGCTGTATTGGCCCACTCTCTTCAAGGATTCATTCGAGTTTTGCAAAACTTGTAACCGCTGTCAGCTTTTAGGGAAGGTCACTAGGAGAAATATGATGCCTTTACAACCCATCTTATCCGTTGAGCTTTTTGATCTGTGGGGTATCGATTTCATGGGACCAATTTCAAATTCCTTTGGAAATGTCTACATTCTAGTAGCCGTTGAATACATGTCAAAATGGGTTGAGGTGGTAGCTTGCAAAACTAATGACAACAAAGTCGTTGTCAAATTTTTGAAAGAGAACATTTTTGCCCGGTTTGGAGTACCTCGAGCGATCATCAGTGATGTCAAATTTTTGAAAGAGAACATTTTTGCCCGGTTTGGAGTACCTCGAGCGATCATCAGTGATAACGGTTCTTTGGAGTACACATTTCTGTAACCGTTCTTTCGAGGCTTTGATGAGGAAATTTTCAATCACACACAAATTGTCAACTCCTTATCACCCCCAAACTAGTGGACAAGTAGAGGTCACAAACAGGCAGATCAAACAAATCTTAGAAAAAACAGTTAATCATAACAGAAAAGATTGGTCTGTAAAATTATGTGATGCTCTGTGGGCGTATAGAATAGCTTTTAAGGCTAATTTGGGGATGTCACCATACAGACTGGTATTCGGAAAAGCTTGCCACCTACCAGTAGAATTAGAACATCGAGCAATGTGGGCAATAAAACAGTTGAATTTTGACTCAGACTCGGCAGGTAAAAACAGATTGCTCCAAATAAATGAGTTGGAAGAAATTCGGAATGATGCATACATAAACTCAAAAATTTACAAAGAGAAAACAAATTTTTTTCATGACAAATCAATTTTGCGAAAAAATTTCTCTCCAGGACAGAAAGTTTTATTGTACAATTCAAAATTACATATTTTTCCGGGAAAATTAAGATCAAAATGGACAGGTCCATTTTTTGTCAAACAAGTTTTTTCACATGGAGCTGTCGAGATAGAAAATCCTAAAAATGGTAACATTTTTAAAATAAATGGTCAACGTCTAAAACCATTTTTAGAATTTTCTACGCTCGGAGAGGAAGAGGTGTTGGTTCTTCATGAACCTCATTATCTATAATTAAAAAAAATTGTCCTTTTTGTTTCTTAAAAAAAATATAACAAAAATTTGAATAAGTAACATAGGTAAAAAAAAATAAAAAAAATAAAAAAAATGAAAAAAATATAAAAAATAATTACTTACAATTTTCCTCTTGTTTGATTTCTTCATCCTCATACTAACAGTAATTGCAGATTCTTATCATCATTGTCAACCGAATAACTGTAAGTTCTTCAATTTTATCTGCTTTACTTTGTGCTTCAACGATATTGCATTGAGGATAATGAAAAATTTAGGTGTGGGGGTGAGAAATACATATTTTCCTCTTTATTTTACCTTTTTAGTTATATTTTTCTTTCTTTTTGTTAAAAAAATTATAAAATATTATCACTTGCCAAATTAATAGAGTTAAAGTAATAATTGATCAAATTGATAGAATTTAAATTTTCTAATTCTTAGTTAGTGACATATTCAAGTTCACCTTTTATGATAACTCCAAATAAAATTCTTAAGAAATGATTTTTCAACTAGTATACTTTACTTAAGTCTTACCTTAGATTTTTAATTAAAAATAATGAAATTTTTGCATGCTTAACTTAGAGTTGAAAATATTTTTTTCAAGTTATCTTGATTTACACATTTTTTTAAGACTATATATACTTACACATATATATATTAAAAAAAAACTAACCTTATAAAGAAGAGTGCGAAAAATGGGCACCACTACAAAAAAAAATCTTAAATTCAAGGTGATTCTATCTTATAAAGCCTAAGTTGACTGAGTAATTAAGCCCAAGGAGTATCTCTATACTTAATGACCTAAGCCCAATTGGGTTGGGATTCATTGGCCCAAAACTCGTTAAATGGTCACTTAGAAAGCCCGTTAAAATAGAAAACAATCACCAAGAATTAGAGAGTAAATATATATATATATATACATTGTTTATATATATATATTGTTGTTTTGTATATATAGTCTTGAAAAAAACCTATATGAGCTCTTGCAACTATCCAAGACCACGAGGGAGGCTTTGATTGAATCTTTAACAGACATAGAGAGCTTTACAACACAAGTTCTTGCAGTCCCAGAAGAAATCAAAGGAAATTCCTATGCACAATGCTCACAAGCTGCGAAACATTTGCCATGCATATCGTTCACACAAGAAGATATGCCAATCAAACACAAGCACGATAGACTTTGATAATCATATTTTTATTACAATTTTATATCCTCATTATCTATTTTACATGAATAAATATACCATTAATAATTGTTTTTAGATTAGTTTATACATAAATGAATGGAAATATAAATAAATATTATTAAATGAAAAAACCCCTCAAAATCTATCTTCTCTATTATTTTAGCATTTTAGAAGCACATTGAAGCAAAAAGCCAATAGAACCGGACTGCTGGACTTGGTTGTAAAGGCTTGGAATTTCAAAATCAAACGTGGACTTGGATGCAAATAATTGAAATGAAGTGGGCTTTTATGCATTTATTCAAGATTACAAAACCGGACTTAATTGCTAACATTGGACTTGTTTTGGGATGTTTATTTACATGGGCCGGTTGCAGCTAGGAGCCGGATTTGATTTTCAAAAGCAAAGGGATTTATGCATTGGGCCGAAATGATTTAGTTTTGAAAATCAAAATCAAATGGGCCGGACTCCAAAGACTTGCTGCAAAATGACCAGCTTTGATTTTGTTTTTAAAATCAAAGGAAGCTTCAAATGGGCGGCTGCAGTTGTGAATGGAGAAAAATTTGAAATGGGCCGGACTGCAGACCTGAATTCTTTTCTCCAAATGCCAGACTTTGATGCAGCTTTGAATTTTTATGAGCCGGACATGATATTCATTTCAAAATCAAATAAAATGTGGACTTGGATGCAGACTTGTACCGGACTTGGATCTAACATGAGTGGACCAGGCTTTAATTGCTGCAGAACTTAATTGGACCGGATTTAATTTTTAAAATCATGAATGGGCCTCTTATGTTAGATTAGAGAAGAACAAAAAGCAAATTCAAAGGTGGAGATTATTGCTTGGGACTCAAGACAAATCCAATAGCTCATATTCATTGAAGATTACTATAAATAGGGGTAGAAAGTGAGGTGTTAAGGGTGTGAAAATTTTATAAACTCCTTTTGGAGAGGAGGGCAACTCTTAATTGAGAAGGCCTTCCAAAAATTATAACTTTAGTTGCAATTAATAATAATAATTTTTTCCTCTTTAAATTTGTTCTTTCTCCTCTTGTTGAATGATGAGGATGGAGATGAAGAGCAATTTTAAGGTTTGCATTTCTTTTCTCTTTTATTTCTTTTTAGTAATTTCTTTATTATTGCTTATTAGTTGATTTAAATTCATGCTTGTAGTGTAGATTTTGTTTCTTGTCTTTTTATTTCTTTTTGCACTTTAATTTGTAGAGTAGATTTATTTTCTTGTATATAATTTTGCAATTTATTTTGTAGTTTAGATTTTTATTTTCTTTGTAATTAGATTTATTTCTTGTTCATAGTTTAGATTTTCTTTTCTTTTTAATTTTGTAATTAGTCTTCTTTTTCTTGTTTTTATTTCTTAAAGATGTGAATTTAATTCTTGTAGGAAGTTTAGAATTATATGAAACTAGTCTAATTTCCTTTGTATTGTATGAATTATTCTCTTGCACTTAAAATGTTCATGTTTAGGATAATCAACTAGAGAACTAATCGGTAGAAGAAGAATTTGATAATCTATGCTTTCCTTAAATGGTTTTATAGGTTATGCTTATGAATTCTAGGATTATTATCATGTTGTTGTTCTTATCATGAATAGTAATTTTGACTTAGATGATAATTTGATAGGTTACACTTTCCTTAAATGGTTTGATAATCTATACTTAATAAATCTAAGTTGAAATATGATAAAAAGCAAATAGTTTATATTTTGTAATTAAAATTGGTTAGTGGATTATATTCTAGATTTCTTACCTCTTTTGAATCCTCCATCTTAACTTTCTTATATTTTCTTTTCATTGTTGGGTTATTTCTTGATTTTATTCATTCTTCTTTCTTGCCTTGTGATTTCATTTATTCTTTGATTCTTTCTACTCTAAAATTCAATTTATTATCTCTTGCACATAAATGAAAACAACCACTCATCACAATCACACTTATTTTTTATTCCTAATTGTCATGCACAAAACATAAGAACCATTTCTAATAATCTCTTAAAATCACCTTCCTCGTGGGATCGATATTTTTTATACTATAACTTGATAAATTGTGCACTTGCAATTTTGGTACATAATTATGCCGCATCACCTTCTTATTTTGATGATGATTTACAAACAATTTATATCTAGTATTGTTTGTCTAGTATTTGTGTTTTGTATTTATTCTAGGCAAACAACAAGTCGGAGGATGGATGGAATCGAGCCTTCACGATCATATCCAATGGAGGTTGGCGGAAATTGTGGAGTGAAGCCAATGCAATTCAAGTTAAAGATTCAAGTTCAAGCTTCTTCCGTAAGTGTACCAAGATAGAGCTTCGTTAAAGATCACAAGTTTGGGTATAATTAGTTTAGGAGTTTATATTATGTGTGTTAAGTACTTTAAGCTCAATTATATACACACATACACATTTTGGTTTTTGTATATATATAGTTATATATATACATAAATATTTTGGTTTAATATTATTCGAGTTTTAATATGAAATAATTGAATACAATTGAAAATATATTTCTTGTTTCATAATTATATGCATATATATGATTTCATCAATATCAATTTTATTTAGTTTAATGAAATCATATTTATTGTTTTTGAAAAGTTTGCAAAATATGCAATTTTGTGAAAATATTATATTCTCAGCTTTTAGACTTAATAATAATCATATACATCTTTTATTAAGTCTACAAAATCTTTTTGTAATGTTTCAAAATATGGTTAAGCTAAAATGTCAAAACTATTGTGTTTACATTTTCATGTTTTGGACATATTTGAAAAATGATGATATTTTTCATTTGGGAGGTGCTTTTTAAAAACCAGTTTCTGTAGCATGTTTATTATCATGTCTACAATCATTTTTCAAAGTTTTACATTTTTTGAATTTTTTTGATATTTTTAAACCCTGTTTTATATTGACATGTACTATTTAAAACAGGCTGTGTGCATGTCATGAGTCGACTCATGAACAGTGTTGAGTCGACTCATGAACAGTGTTGAGTCGACTCATAAACTATTGTGTAGTTTATATTTTGGTTCTGACGAGTCGACTCATAACATCATGAGTCGACCCATCAGGTTGAGTCGACTCATACCTGTCATAAGTCGACTCATGAAGTGTGCTGGAAAACTAGTTTTGTTTCTGCTGAGTCGACCCATGACTTCATGAGTCGACCCATGCATGATGAGTCGACTCATGAATTTTATGAGTCGACCCATAAGTTGTTTTTAGCCTGTAACGGCTAGTTATGAGTCGACTCATGAACAGTGATGAGTCGACCCATAACACTGTAACGGCTATATTTGTACATAATCAGATTTTTTATTCTTGGGCTTTTTGGTCTTTTCCTTTTGGGTTTTTGGCTAAAATTTTGGGTGGCTATATAAACTCCCTTTGCTCTCATTTTTTCTGTTTATCTAAGAGAATGTTTTAAGAAAGTTTAACAAGGGTTTAAGTTTGTTTAAATGTGTTTAAGCCTTGTTTTAGAGTTTCGTTTGTGAAGATAATTTCACAAGGGCTTGAGGAGATAATCTTTGGTGTTTGAGCTTCAAATCATCTCTCTCTCACTCTTGTCATTTATTGGAGAAGTTTTCTAAACTCAATCCAGCATTACATTTTATTGTTTGATTATCATTTTATTAAGCTAGTGTTTATATTGAGTTTAGTTAATTTTATTTATCTCTTTGTACACACACAACCATTGAGCTTATTGTATTTTCATACTTAGTATAATTTGGGTTGTGGGATTAAGTAACTTAGAGTGTGAGCTTACATTGTATTCTCATCCATTGTAGAGAACAAATTTATTTGTATTTGTGAACCTTAATTGTGAGGAATACTTTGTAATACACGGGTACACCAATAGGAGTGTGTGGTGAGGACAGAGTCGATACCGAGAGGAGTGACGTCGGTGGCCTTGTGAGAGGTGATAATTCCGAACACTTGAGGGAGTCGATACGTGAGGACCAATACTTGAGGTGGTAGTTAGTGTAGTTACATTGTTATTATGAACGTTAATCGGTGAGCGTTGAAAACCGATATTGTATGGTGTAAACATTTTTGAGTGATCGTTGAAAACCCGGTGTGATAGTAGAATTCTCCCCCGGAGTGGGCAGCGGAGACGTAGGACGGGAGGTCCGAACTTCATGATCATATTGCTTGTTTGAGTTTGGCTTGGCGCACTTATATTTGTGAACATCTTTATTGCCACTCTCTCATTGTTTATTTCATCCACTATATTGTTTATATTTTGTTTCACCCTTGTATTAGTTTCATATCCTTGCATAGTTATCTTGTTACATATCATATTTGCTAGGATATTTGTTAGTATGTTTTAATTGGCATTTAAATCGGATTAGATTAGCATAAGACCCTAATCACCCCTCTCTAGGGTTCAACAATTTGTATCAGAGCTTGGTGCTCTTTGATTTAAGGTCTAATCGCCTTGAGTTAAAGATCCAAGTTATCTTTTTGTGCTAATCTTGTTTTGATTGCATTTGTCTTGCTTGCACATATATATATTTATCATGAACATGAATTGTGCACCTTTGTTAGGCTATGAATCTAATGTTGCTCCTAAATTCATTAATTTTCCCTATGCATAATGGATTTCTAGATTTAAACTATTTATGCAATCTAAAAATATTGATTTATGGGGAGTTATTGATAATGCTTATATTATACTCACTATGAAAAAATCCAAGTGAAGTAAAAATGACAAAAGATTATTTACCATGAATAAGATTGTGTTAGAATATATGCTTAATGCACTTGATTCTTCTATCTCTAACAAGCTTGCTCATTTTGATAGTGCTTACAAATTGTGGATATTCATAGAAGCACATCATGATAACTTGGAGGAGATCCAAAGGATTCCGGTGGACTCTTCCTCAAGTAATATTGGAGCTTCATCATGCACACGACCACTAGGCGATAGCCCTAGTGTGGTAAGTGATTCAGAATCCGATGATGATCTATCTATTAATGAACTCGCTTGTGCATATGATAGATTAGCGCATGCCTACAAGAAATTAAAAAAATGATTTTATTGATTTAAAGAGCAAGCATGTTAATTTAAAATCCAATAATGAGTTGCTAGTGTCCAAATTTGATGTCATTGCAAAAGAAAATACTATGCTTAAAGAAAACAATGATATGTTAAATTTGGAAAATAAAAAATTAACCTCATCCATCACTAGCTCATCTCATGCTAAAAATAATACCATGTTAGAAGTAGAGAACATACAAAATGATACTGCTTCTTTCATAAATGACTATTTATGTTCTACTTCTAATGTTAATGCATATGTGTCTAATGATGAGTTGAATGATGTTAAAAATTGTATTACCTCTTTAGATTCAACTCTTAATTCATGCATTATTGATGAGTTGAATGATGTTAAAAATTGTATTACCTCTTTAGATTCAACTCTTAATTCATGCATTATTAATCATAAGAAACTTGTGGATGTGTGTGCCAAGTCTAAATCATCCACTCATTATGTTTACAAGTGTTCAATTTGCGGCCGAAAAGACCATATTGCTAAATTTTACTATGATGCACACAAACATAAGAATACTAATGCTCATTGTGCATCTCATCAAGTCTCTTCATCACATGCACACACACATGCACATAAAGTACATCATAAACATGCACGTGTGTTTAAATGTGATCTATGTGGATGATTTGGCCATTTGGCAAAGTTTTGCTTTGATTTGAAAAAGATTTCACTTTGCCGAATAATTTTAAAAGACCACAAAAGTTTAAGTGTGATCATTGTGGTAGATTTGGTCATTTGACCAAGTTTTGTTTTGATTTGAAGAGAGTTTCTCATTTGCAAAACAATTTAAAAGAAAAACCTATTTTTACAAATGATTCCCGTGCACGCCCACTTGGTCAACACAAATCATTTAACCCTCTTCATTGCACCTATTGCAATCGGAAAGGTCATGTGTATAATTTTTGTTTTAACCGTGCTAGTACATCACATGTGCCCAAGAGGGTTTATAACCCTAGGGCTTAGAGCTTAAATGATAGGGGTCATGTCCCTAAATTTTTCAGCACCAATAGTGCTTGAGTGCCAAAACCATTTTGATTTTTTTAAACAAATTTTATCATTTCTATTTTTCATGTATTGGTTTTAAAAATTATGTTTTAAATTTTTTTTATATGAAAACAATTTTTCATTGATCAATTCTTTTGTTTTCATGATTATTAGTGTCGATTTTTGTTAAGAGGTTCGTATTTATATAACCCTCCCCGGGTTTATTGGGTGTTTATTTCCCAAATCATGTTTACCGGGTGCTAAAATGATTATATAGGTTGGAACAAGCTCAAGAGCTTGATATTGTTGCCTCTCTTAAAAATTATGTTTTGATTTGTTGCTTTGAATTCATTATATTTCACTTATATGATGATATTTATGTGTTTGTTCTTATGGATCATCTATTCGTGTCTTATAATGTATTCCATGAGTGGTTTGATCAAGTTATACAAAGAATTTTTTTTATCAAACATTGTTTTTGGAAGAATTTTTTTTTTTGATCAAACATTGTTTTTGGACTCAAATCTTGATTTATGACTTCATTTGAGTGATTTGTTTTCACTTGAAAACTTTTTTTCATGGTTCTCATGTTTTTTTATTTCTTTGTTTTCATAAATCTATTTTTATACACTATATTTTTATAATTGTGTAATGAGACACTTCTTTCATAAATGACATATTAATATGTGTTCTCATTGTCTTGTTTGTATGTGAGTTATGTTTAGCATATCATTCATTTATGCTTACTCACATGTGTTGGCCTTCTTATTTTGATGATGATTTACAAACAATTTACATCTAATATTGTTTGTCTAGTGTTTGTGTTTTATATTTATTCTAGGCAAACAATAAGTTGGAGGATGGATGGAATCGAGCATTCACGATCATATCAAATGGAGGTTGACGGAATTGTGGAGTGAAGCCATACAATTCAAGTTGAAGATCCAAGTTTAAGCTTCATCCGCAAGTTTACCAAGTTGAGCTACAATGAAGATCAAGATCAAGCTAGGGTAATTTAGTTTAGGTGTTATATTATGTGTGTTAAGTACTTTAAACTCAATATCATATACACACACATTTTATTGGTTTCTATATATATATATATATATATATATATATATAGAAACCAATAAAATGTGTGTGTATATGATATTGAGTTTAAAGTACTTAACACACATAATATAACACCTAAACTAAATTACCC
>NC_033794.1:92388797-92429318 GCF_001876935.1 Asparagus officinalis | reverse complement strand
TTAGATTTGATTTACCTCTTTGTTACACACACCCACATTGAGCTTATTGTATTTTCATACATAGTATATTTAGGTTGGTGAGAGTTGTAACATTGAGTGTGAGCTTACATTGAGTTTCCATCTATTGTAGAGAACAAATCATTTGTTATATTGTGAGATTATAAAGTTTTTGGTTAGCTAGAAAACCGAGTGTGAAGTGGAGATATCCTCGAGGTGAGGAACGGAGACATAGGTGTTGGCCTTCTTGTTTTGATGATGTTTAACAAACAATTTACTTCTAATGTTGTTTGTCTAGTGTTTGTGTTTTCGTATTTATTCTAGGCAAACATCGAGTTGGAGGATGGATGGAATTGCGCCATAACGATCATATCAAATGGAGGTTGGCATAATAGTGGTTGAAGCCTTGCAATTCAAGTTAAAGATTCAAGTTCAAGCTTCATCCGTGAGTGTACCAAGATAGAGCTTCGTTGAAGATCACAAGTTTGGGTAATTTAGTTTAGGAGTTTATATTATGTGTTAAGTACTTTAAGCTCAATATCATATACACACTCATCAACACATAAGCATAGTATATATATATAGTTATATATATATGTACATATTTTAGATTTTGGTTTATCCACAAACAAAGTTTTTAGCATATAAATAAATATTTATATTCATACATGTTTGTTTTTATGTGAATAAGCTGGTTTGGTTTAATTTCATAGATATGAAACAAATATATATTCATATTCATACTCATATGTTTCATATTCTGTTTGTATTTTATAAAATACTATATTCATTGTTTATAGACTTCATAATAATAGTATACATCTTTCTTCAAGTCTATAAAAGCATTTTATATTGTTTCAAAACATGGTTAAGCTAAAATGTCAAAACTCATTGTAAAACCCCAAAAATTTGAATATAGTGTGATAAATAATTATAAATATGTTATATGGTAAAAATAATGTATTTTGATGTTTGAGTATGATAGGAATTGATTTGAGATCAATTCAATGTATATTTGTGAATATATGAGTGTAAATACACAAAACATGCACAAAGGCAAATAGTGATAATCTGATAATTTTGACCAGTTGAGAATTTCTATGTTTTACATACTGATTCAGTAAGAATCTAGAAAATTGTATAAGACCAAGATTGTAGGTCTCTTCAATATCTTTCCAACGAATCTTAAATCAACTCATTCCGAGATCGTATGAGAAAGTTACAACCTTTTTACCGAACCCTAGTCTGAGCATGGCCCAGAACTCTGAGCAGTCGATCGCCGTGGTCGCTGCGGTCGACCGCTCAGCGTACAGACACCAGTTTCAGTCTGTTTCGGGTTGGTTTTGTTTATACCAAACCCGGTTGTTACTCTACTTATATATACTCGTTTTGAAGCTCTCAGAACCCTCTATTGAACCCTAATAGCCTCAGCCCCCTTCTCTATCTCCTCTCAAAACCCTAGCTTGGATTTTGGCATTTTTGGGTCGTTACGAAGGATTTTCGGTGGGGTTTCGCGAGATCCATAGGTGTTCAGCGAAGGGGATTGTTCTCCTACAGATTCAGGACCCTTGTTCCCATCAGAGGCGAGTAACATCTCGCCCAACTTCACCCTTTTTGTTTTCATGCTTAAATTTGAGTTTTTATCCGGTGTTATTGGGCCTAAAATCGTATTTTTGTATAAATGCTAGATCATTATGGTATATGATGCATAAATCAAGTATTTCAGATTTTAAAAGCTCACCCACAAATTTGTTTTCCTGAGATTTAGATCTGAAATAATTTAATAAGAGTAAATTCTGTTTTATTGATTTAAAACTTTCAAATCATACATGTTCATGTGTTTGGGACTTTGGTGACGAGATTTTAATTATTTCAGTTCGTTGTTTTCTATTATATGACATATTAGAAATGTTAGATTTATAATAGTGTAGAAATCATCAAGTTTGTATGTGGTTCGAAGCTGACAGAAACCCTAACTGGGCTTCTGTCTGCTTCGCGGTCGACCGCAGAGGACGAGGCGGTCGACCGCTGGGTGTTTTGCTGAGCAGAATTGTTTCTGCTCTTTTCGCGGTCGACCGGAGTGACCTCCGCGGTCGACCGCCGCTCAGGCATTTTGGATTTTGGTTTATCTACAAACAAAGTTTTTAGCATATAAATAAATATTTATATTCATACATGTTTGTTTTTATGTGGATAAGTTGGTTTGGTTTAATTTCATAGATATGAAACAAATATATATTCATATTCATACTCATATGTTTCATATTCTATTTGTATTTTTATAAAATACTATATTCATTGTTTATAGACTTCATAACAACAGTATACATCTTTCTTCAAGTTTATAAAATCATTTTATATTGTTTCAAAACATGGTTAAGCTAAAATGTCAAAACTCATATGTTCACATTTTCATGTTTTGGACTATTTTGCAAAATAATGATATTTTTTATTTGGGAGGTCCTTTCTAAAAACCAGTTTTTGTAGCATGTGTATTATCATGTGGACAATCATTTCTCAAAGTTTTATATTTTTTAGAATTTATTTAATATTTTTAAATAGGATTTTAAAATCAGATAATCAACTTTCAAACTGTTCTGTTCATGTATCAGTTTGCGGTCGATCGCCACGGTCGACCGCACCTGAGTTTTTACCTGCGGAGTCAAACAGAAACTGTCATGGTCGACCGTCACGAATTCTCACGGTCGACCGCCAAGTTCGACCGTCAAAGTTTCTAGAATTTTCTGAGCTTCGAAAGTGGCTCGCGGTCGACCGTGAGATTTTCACGATCGATCGCCGTTCACTCCAACGACTAGTTTGGGTACAGAATCAGATTTCTGATTCTTGGGTTTCTTGGTCTTTTCCTTTGGGGTTTTGGCTGAGATTTTGGGAGGCTATATATACCCCCCTTGTTCTCATCTTACATGATTAACCAAGAAGTTTTTAAAACAAAAGTTTAATAAGGGTTTAAGCTTGGTTAGTTTGTTTTAAGTTTGGGGTTTTACAAAGAGGAGCTTACAACAGTTGTTAAAGAGTTCATCTGTAATATTTCATCATCCTTTCTTTGTGTTTATAGAGAAGTTTTCTAACTCTTTTCTCTAGCAATATTATTATTGATTTTCATATTCTTATTATTGCTAGTTTGCTATTTGAGTTAGATTTTATTTCACTCATTGTTTACACACACCCACTTGAGCTTATTATATTTGCATACATAGTATATTTGGGTTGGTGAGTGTTGTAACATTAAGAGTGAGCTTCATTGTGTTCTCATCCATATTTGAGAATAATCATTTGTTATTTTGTGAGATTGTAAAGTTTTCGGTGAGCTAGAAAACCTAGTGTGAGGAGTGTAGACGTTGATCGGTGAACGTTAAAAACCGATATTGTGAGTGTTTGTGAACGTTGATCAGTGAGCGTTGAAAACTGACATTGTGAGGTGTAAACGTTTTTCGGGTGAGCGTAGAAAACCCGGTTGTGATAGTGGATTTCTCCCCAGGGGTGGGGAGCGGAGACGTAGGACGGAATGTCCGAACTCTATGATCATTTGAGTGTGTTTGAGTTTGTCATTGGCGTATTTACTTATGCATTTATCTTATATCGCCAATTGCCTATATTTTTCCCTATCACATTTGTAGTTTGTTTATTTTTACCCTTGTGTTAGTTTATATATCATGGCTCATATATTTGTAATATCTCATTGCTAGGATATATTCATTTGTTCATATTACTTATCCTAGCTCATATATCTTGTTGTATTTCATACTTTCTAGGATAACTTATTAATTAGTTTTAAATTGGCATAAAATTAGATTAGATTAGCATAAGACCCTAATCACCCCCCCTCTAGGGTCTAACAACATATTTTTACGTTAGCTTTCATTTTATATACTCTATATGGCTTTTTGATAGGGGGAGCAATCCCTATACTTGTTTTATACTCACCTATGCTTATTGGTTGGGGGAGCTTTCACTCTCTCCATTCTTTTGTTTTCCCCTTTTTGATATTGTCAAAGGGGGAGAAATATTATGAGTATACATTTCCTAGTTTATATGCATGTGAATTATAATTTATATATTTATCTTCATTCATGCATATATCTCTTTTGTAAATTGTTTATCATCATTAAAAAGGGAGAGATTGTTGGCCTTCTTGTTTTGATGATGATTTATAAATAATTTACATCTAATGTTATTTGTCTAGTATTTGTGTTTTGTATTTATTCTAGGCAAACAACAAGTCGGAGGATGGATGGAATCGAGCCTTCATGATCATATCCAATAGAGGTTGGTAGAAATTATGGAGTGAAGCCAATGCAATTCAAGTTAAAGATTCAAGTTTAAGCTTCATCCGTAAGTGTACCAAGATATAGCTTCGTTGAAGATCATAAGCTTGGGTATAATTAGTTTAGGAGTTTATATTATGTGTGTTAAGTACTTTAAGCTCAATTATATACACACATACACATTTTGGTTTTTGTATATATATAGTTATATATATACATAAATGTTTTGTTTTAATATTATTCGAGTTTTAATATGAAACAATTGAATAGAATTGAAAATATATTTCTTGTTTCATAATTATATGCATATATATGATTTCATCAATATCAATTTTATTTAGTTCAATGAAATCATATTTATTATTTTTAAAAAGTTTGCAAAATATACAATTTTGTAAAAATATTATATTCTTAGCTTTTAGACTTAACAATAATCATATACATCTTTTATTAAGTCTACAAAATCTTTTTGTAATGTTTCAAAACATGGTTAAGCTAAAATGTGAAAACTATTGTGTTTACATTTTCATGTTTTGGACATATTTGCAAAATGATGATATTTTTCATTTGTGAGGTTCTTTTTAAAAACCAATTTCTGTATCATGTTTATTATCATGTCTACAATCATTTTCCAAAGTTTTACATTTTTATGAATTTATTTGATATTTTTAAACCCTGTTTTATGTTGACATGTACTGTTTAAAACAGGCTGTGTGCATGTCATGAGTCGACTCATGAATAGTGTTGAGTCGACTCATAAACTGTTGTGTAGTTTACATTTTGGTTCTGACGAGTCGACTCATAACATCATGAGTCGACCTATCAGGTTGAGTCGACTCATGCCTGACATAAGTCGACTCATGAAGTGTGCTGGAAAACTAGTTTTGTTTCTGCTGAGTCGACCCATGACTTCATGAGTCGACCCATGCATGATGAGTCGACTCATGAATTTTATGAGTCGACCCATAAGTTGTTTTTAGCCTGTAACGGCTAGTTATGAGTCGACTCATGAACAGTGACGAGTCGACCCGTAACACTGTAACAACTATATTTGTACAGAATCAAATTTCTGATTCTTGGGCTTTTTGGTCTTTTCCTTTTGGGTTTTTGGCTGAGGTTTTGGGTGGCTATATAAACCCCCTTTGCTCTCATTTTTTAGTTTATCTAAGAGAATGTTTTAAGAAAGTTTAACAAGGGTTTAAGTTTGTTTAAAGGTGTTTAAGCCTTGTTTAAGAGTTTCGTTTGTGAAGATAATTTCACAAGGGCTTGAGGAGATAATCTTTGGTGTTTGAGCTTCAAATCATCTCTCTCTCTCTCTCTCTCTCTCTCTCTCTCACTCTTGTCATTTATTAGAGAAGTTTTCTAAACTCAATCCAGCTTTACATTTTATTGTTTGATTATCATTTTATTAAGCTAGTGTTTATATTGAGTTTAGTCAATTTTATTTATCTCTTTGTACACACACAACCATTGAGCTTATTGTATTTTCATACTTAGTATAATTTAGGTTGTGGGATTGTGTGACTTAGAGTGTGAGCTTACATTGTGTTCTCATCCATTATAGAGAACAAATTTATTTGTATTTGTGAACCTTAATTGTGAGGAACACTTTGTAATACACTAGTACACCAAGAGGAGTGTGTAGTGAGGACGGAGTCGATACCGAGAGGAGTGGCGTCGGTGGCCTAGTGAGAGGTGATAATTCCGAGCACTTGAGGGAGTTGATATGTGAGGACCAATACTTGAGGTGGTAGTTAGTGTAGTTACATTGTGAATGTGAATGTTGATCAGTGAGCATTGAAAACCGATATTGTGTGGTGTAAATGTTTTCGGGTGATCGTTGAAAACCCGGTGTGATAGTGGAATTGTCCCTGGGAGTGGGGAGAGGAGACGTAGGACGGGAGGTCCGAACTTCGTGATCATATTGCTTGTTTGAGTTTGGCTTGGCGCACTTATATTTGTGAACATCTTTATTACCACTCTCTCATTGTTTATTTCATCCACTATATTATTTATATCTTGTTTCACCCTTGTATTAGTTTCATATCCTTGCATAATTATCTTGTTACATATCATATTTGCTAGGATATTTGTTAGTAAGTTTTAATTAGCATTTAAATCTGATTAGATTAGCATAAGATCCTAATCACCCCCCTCTAAGGTCCAACACAAGGACCTGAAGAGACACTTCTGGTGGAGTGGTATGCGTAGAGAGATTACAGAGTATATGGGAAAGTGTTTCACTTGTCAGCAAGTGAAGACAGAGTATCAGAGACTGGCAGGAACACTTCAGCCTTTACCTATTCCAGAATAGAAGTGGGCGGGCATTTATATGGATTTTATTGTAGGGTTGTCGAAGTCAAACAAAGAGAATGATTCTAATTGGATGATAGTGGATAAACTAACGAAGTCAACACATTTTTTATTCTAGTGAAGACTACATATACAGCTGAGACGTATGCGAGGTTATATGTTCGGGAGATAATTTGACTTCATGGAATTCCAGACACGATTGTATCGGATCGAGGTTCAGTGTCCACTTCACACTTTTGGAGAAGTTTCCAAGATTCATTTAGCAGTAGACTATCATACAGCAGTGTATTCCACCCACAGACGAATGGTTAGACGGAGAGAGTAAATCAGGTGTTGGAAGACATGTTGTGAGCTTGCATCATTGACTTTTAAGATAGCTGAGAGGATCATATTCTACTGATAGAGTTCGCTTATAACAATAGTTATCAAGTGACAATCGGTATGGCCCCGTATGAGACATTGTATGGGAGACCTTGTAGATCACCGATATGTTGGGCAGAGCCAGAGGATAGCTTAATGTTTGGACCAAAGCTTGTGAGGCAGACTACTGATAAGATAGCATTGATCATAAAGAGGATTCTAGCCGCTCAGAGTCGGCAAAAGAGCTATGCAAATAAGAGACGAAGGCCTTTGGAGTTCCAGGTTAGAGATTCAGTTATGCTGAAGGTATCGCCTATGGAAGGCGTTCAGCGAATCGGAAGACGAGGGAAGCTTGCACCGATGTATATTAGACCTTTCTAAATTTGGAGTACATGGGAGCTGTGTCATACAGGCTAGGTCTTCCAGCATCGATATCTAGTATACACAATGTATTTCATATTTCTATGCACAAGAAGCGCTTACATGATGGGAAGCAGTAGCGAGTGTTGGATGCATCAGAGTTTTAGCTTCAGGACGATTTGACTACGATTGAGATCCCAATTTGTATACTTGTTAGAGAGGACAAAAGACATAGAAACAAGTGATTCCCTTGGCAAAAGTTTAGTAGAACCGGAGTGGAGTTGAAGAGGTTTCTTAGGAGCGCGAGGAGAATATGCGTCGCGACTACCCTCACCTGTTTGAGCAGGTAAATTAAATTTTAGTATGACTTATATATGACTTATGGTTACATGTATGGTGATGTTTATACTTAACACTAAAATGAGGGTATTAACACTTATCTCCTAAGTACTCGGAACATATGGTATATATATGAGGGGTTTCTTGTTTGGATTTTTCGCTCGATGTACTTGTTCCATTTAGTTAGGGGTTAAGTGAGGGTATTTATATTTTAGATGGTTAAGTGTAGACATCAAGGATGATTCTCGGGAGCGCGAATATGTTATGCAGCACGACTACTTGCACCTATTGAGGAAGTTGATTGATTTATGTGTGTGATTATTTGTATGGTTATATTAGATTTAACGCTAGAATAAAGATATTTCCGCTTAATTCTCAATCTTTTGGAACATATGGTATATATATGGGGGGTTTTTTGTTTGGATTTTTCGCCCGACGTACTAGTTCCATTTGATTAAGGGTTGAGTGAGAACATAGTCATTCTGGATTGTTACGTATAAATATCCCTATATGCTTATCAAGAGTTTAATATTATGACAAGTGCATGCGTGGGTTAGATTTCACCCTCAACATGCTTACTAATACTATCTTTCAGTTAAGTATGATTTCTGAATTTTGAGAACAAAATTCTTTTAAGGGGGAAAGAATGTAAAACCCTAAAATTTTGAATATTTTATGATAAAATATGTTATATATTTAAAATAACATATTATGATGTTTTAGTACGCTAGGAATTGATTTGAGATCAATTCAATATATATATGTAAATATATAAGAGCAAATGCACAAATCATGCTCGATGTATAAATCTAAAAATTTATGACCAGTGGAGAGATTTTATATTTTACATACTGATATGTTGTGAATATAGAAAAACTTAAAAGGCCAAAATTGTATATATCTTCAGCAGCTTTCCAACAAATCTTTAATTACCTCATTCCTAGGTCGGATACGAAAGTTATAGCCAAAATACCGAAGAGTATGTTTCTAGTCAGACTGGGTTTTCCAGTTTTAGGTTTCAGGTTTTGGGCTGTAGCTTTTCGGGTTTGCTGTCATATATACACATGTTTAAATACAAAAAACACCTCTTTTCTCCTATGTTCCAAACCCTAGCAGCACCTTTTCCCCTCTCTCAAACCCTAGTTCTTTCCTTTGGCGATTTTGAGGGATTTTGGAGGATTTTTCAGCGGGTTTTGTGAAGTGCAGCGAAGGAGATTGGTTCTCTTTCACGTGGCAGGAGTTTTTCAGCATCTGAGATAAGTAACATCTCACCCAACACTGCACCCTTTTATTTTGCATGTTTTATTAAGTTTTATTTGGATTTTTCGAGCCTAAAACGTATTTTTAGTGTACAAAAGATAGATCTTTATAACTTATGAAGTGAGAATACATTATCATAATTTTATAATTGATTACAGCAGTAACCTTGACAAAATTTTGATTTGAAATTTATTAATCATGAATTAAATCATAAGTTTTTGCTTTTAAAACGTTTAAACATGTGTATATAAATGTTTAGGGTTTCGACGATATATTTACATGCTAATATTTTGTTTCATGTTGTTTCATATATATTGATATCAGTAATATTATGCTTGGAAAATAATAATGTCACTTCTAGATTTGTTTTGAAGTAGACAGAAACCTGTGAAGAGTTTCTGCCTGTTTCGGTTGATCGCCGACATAGTTTGTGCATGTTTACTTTTGTTGTGTGCTTTAATGTGAACGAGGAGTCACCTCGAATATTTGGTATTAGAAATTATTGTTTATTATGTATCTTCATATGTGAGATGGCTTGCGGACATGAGTTTAGATTTGCATACCGAGACACGTGTGAAATTAGTGTATATGCATCCTTTTCATATATCTCATCGATATTCTACACATTTCATTCAGTCCATGTGTTGGGCAATTATTATGTGCGGTCCATGTGTTGGACATTCATCATATTCAGTCCATGTGTTGGACATTCATTATATTCAGTCCATGTGTTGGACATTCATCATTCAGTCCATGTGTTGGACAATTTATATATGATGTCCATGTGTTGGGTATCCATTACACCTAGTCTTAGTCCATGTGTTGGACACTTGTTTAAACCTTGAGTATGACACTTACACTTACAACTAGTAACTCTTTTCAAGAAGAGCAAGAAGTGAATTATGATAGTGTGAGATAAATTTTTTTACTAATTGTTGTTTAGGAGATTTGTTAAATCCCCTAACATTTCAAAAGGCAAAGTTCATAGCTTAGTACCTTCTCTGTCAACATAATAGGGGTCTAATTCATTAGTTTGAGATGCAAGGGAAGAAAACTTATTGCTCTGGATGATATGAATATTTCCAAGGCCATCTAAAAAAATCTTAGCAAATATTAATTTCAACGAAATGTCTCTATTGATAGATGCATGCATAAATTCATAGATTGGTGTATGGACAGATGATGAATTTCTCTCAAGATTAATATGCTTTTCCAAATTACTAGGCTCTGTAGAATGGGAAGCCGGACTGTCCTTTACTAAATTGTCTTTGACTAGTGTATAAGCTGAATCAATATTTTTTTGTCTTAGGCACCATTTCTGTACTACTTTGTTCTTTATACAGAAACTGGTATCAGTCTAACCATTTTACATTTAGTGCACCATCTTGGCTTGAATTCATACATAACTTTCTTAGCACAAGATTTTCCATTAGGCTCTTGTATGTTGATACTATCTGAAAGTTTCAGAAGGGAGTTTAACTTCAACAAGGACTTTGGCATAAGCAAGCCTCTGTCTATTAGCAGTTTTCTTATCAGTGGTGATATGATTTCCAATAATACTTACAACCTTACTAATTCCAATAGAATTCCAGAGATTAAGTCTAAACTTAGACAATTGAATCCACATAGGATATAGTACATCCCCTGGTTTATCATATCCATATCAATAGACCATGCCTTCAACATTAGAGGTCTAGATCCAAAGAACCTAGGTCCCCTTCAAGAATGCCTCGCATTGCCTCTTAATTTTGAAATTGAAATGAGAATAATCCATATTTGAGCAGCAAAACTTCAGAAATTGAAATTTTTCCATAGTTCTTAGCATAAGATTCCATAGCTTTGAATTTAACGTTAAGACCAAAAACATAGCCAACTAAGCTATTCTGCCATAAATGAGCTCCATCATTTCATTCATCCATAATTAGATTTAGTAGAAGGGAAAACATAAGTCCTATTCAGTCCAGTGCCTGGTTTTCGATTATCAGCAAAAACGCTGGCAAAACTTTTGTTTAAGAGTGGTTCATTGGGGTTAGATTGCTCATTGTTAGACCCGAGAGGGGGGGGGGGGGGGGTGATTAGGGTCTTATGCTAATCTAATCCGATTTTATGCCAATTAAATCTAATTAACAAATTATTCTTGCAAGAGAGATATGCAATATGTTACAAGCAAGAATAAGCAATATGAACAAAGGTAAACATCCTAGCAATGAGATATATCATATATGATAAAAATATATGCAATGATATATAAACTAACACAAGGGTGAAATAAACATAAACAAGATAATAGATGAAATAAATGAGCGATGCACAATTGCGATATAAGATAAATGCAAAAGAAAATGCGCCAATGACAAACTCAATCACACTCAAATGATCACGGAGTTCGGACCTTCCGTCCTACGTCTCCGCTCCCCACTCCCGGGAAGAAATCCACTATCACAACCGGGTTTTCTATGCTTACCCGAATAACGTTTACACCTCACAATGTCGGTTTTCAACCTTCACCGATCAACGTTCATAATCACTCCACAATGTCGGTTTTCAATGCTCACCGATCAACGTTCTTTCCTCACACTCGGTTTTCTAGTTCACCGAAAACTTCACAACATACTCGGTTTTCTAGCTCACCGAAAACCTTACAACACTCACAATGTAATAACAAATATGTTCTCCTCAATAGATGAGAACTCAATGTAACTCACTCTCAATTATTACAACTCTCCACAACCTAATTATACAATGTATGTAAATACAATAAGCTCAATGGTTGTGTGTGTAAGCAATGAGAAAATAAAATCAAATCTAAACTCAATACAAATACTAGCTTATGGAAATGTAAATCAAACGTATAAATAGCTAGATATGAGTTTAGAGATTCTTCTCTGAATAACAAAATGGAGAGATGGAGATTGAAGCCCAAACAATAAGATGATCTCCTCCACTTGAGAAAACTTCTTCACAAACAAAACAAACACTAAACACACTTAAACTCTTGTTTAAAACTTGTTTAAAACACTCTCATTAGTTGGTTCAGAACTGAGATCAATGGGGGTATTTATAGCCTCCCAAATCCTCAGCTAAAAACCCCAAACAAAAGACTAAAAAGCCCCAAACAATGGCTGGTCGAGCGTGGGAAATTCGCGATCGACCGCGAGGCAAAACCAAAACTGAGAAAATATCCAGAGAAAGCTGCGGTCGACCGTGGCGGTCGATCGTGGGAACTTACAGGCTAACGGTTGACCGTCACGGTCGACCGTGAAAGTTGTTGCTGCCCACTCAGGAAAAGAACTAAGCGCGGTCGACCGTGGCGGTCGACCGAGAACTGATATATTAAAAATACAGGTTTTGAAAACAGTTTTTAATTTTAAAAAACTGTTTAAAAATATCAAATAAATTCTAAAAATTATGAAACTTTGGGAAACGATTGTAAACATGATAATACACATGCTACAAAAACTGGTTTTCTAAAAGGACTTTCCAAATGAGAAATATCATCATTTTACAAAATAGTCCAAAACATGAAAGTGTAAACATACGAGTTTTGACATTTTAGCTTAACCATGTTTTGAAACATTACAAAATGATTTTATAGACTTGAAAAAAGATGTAAGCTATTGTTATGAAGTCTATAAACAATGAATATAGTATTTTATCAAAATACACATATAATATACTAAAACATGATTTCATTGAACTAAATAAAATTGATATTGATGAAATCATATATATGCATATAAGTATGAAACTAAAATATGTTTTCTAATTATATTTAATTGTTTCATAGTAAAACTTGAAAACTATCAAACCAAAACATATATGTATATATATAACTATATTAAGGTACTAACACACATAATATAAACTCCTAAACTAAATTACCCAAGCTTGATTGATCTTCGATGTAGCTCAACTTGGTACACTTGCGGATGAAGCTTGAACTTGAATCTTTAACTTTGAATTGCGTAGGCTTCACTCCATAATTTCGCCAACCTCCATTTGTTATGATTGTGAATGCTCGATTCCATCCATCCTCCAACACGTTGTTTGCTTAGAATAAATATAAAAACATAAACACTAAACAAACAATATTAGAAGTAAATTATTTATTAAATATCATCAAAACAAGAAGGCCAACAATCTACCCCTTTTTGATGATGACAAACAATTTACAAAAAGGATATATGCATGAAAGAAAATGAATATATAAATTATATATCACATGCATATAAACAAGGAAATGTATACTCACAATATTTCTCCCCCTTTGACAATATCAAAAAGGGGACAAAAGGATGAAGAGAGCGAAAGCTCCCCCCTATCAATATGCATGGGTGAGTATAAAAATATAGGGATTGCTCCCCCTATCAAAATGCCTCATGAATGTATGAAATGAATGCTAAAGCATACATATGTGAGAAAGCATAGATTAAAAACATGCTAAACATAACTCACATACAAAAAAGATAATGAGAACACATATAAATATGTTAATATGAAAGAAGTGTCTCATTACATAATTTTAAAAACATAGTGTATAAAAATAGATTTATGAAATAAAAAAGTTTTCAAATCAACCAAATGAAATCATAAATCAAATTTTAAGTCCAAAAATAATATTTGATCAATAAAGAAAATTTTCTTTGTAAAACTTGATCAAACCACATAAAGAATACATTATAAAGCATATATGAAATTTGAATCATCTATTTGTGCTATATAATAAATTCAAAAGAACAAATCATCTATTTGTGCTATATAATAAATTCAAAAGAACAAATCAAAACAAAATTTTCATAGTTCAAAAAATAAGATTACAAAATATATAAGAATCATGAACTATGGAAAAAATCATCTTTAAAAGTATAAACTCAAATCATCATTGATTTTCAAAAATCAAGAGAGGCAACTATATCTAGCTCTTGAGCTAGTATCAACCCATATAAATATATTTAGCACCCGGTAAACAAGATTTGGGAATAAACACTCAATAAACCCGGAGGATATATAATTACAAACCTCTCATTTAAAATCGAAACTAATAGTCATGAAAACAAAATAATTAATCAAAGAAAAATTGTTTTCATATTCAAAGATTTCAAAGCATAATTTTCAAAACCAAGACAAAGAAAAATAAAAATCACTGAAGTACTTGGTTTTAAAAATCAAATTTGTTTTGGTACCCAAGAATTCTTGGTACCAAGAGATTTGGGGACATGACCCCTATCTTTTAAGCTAAAAGCCCTATGGTTATGAACCCTCTTGGGCGTATATGGTGCACTAGCACGGTCAAAACAATAACCTTGCAAATGACCCTTTCGATTATAATTTGTGTAATGAAAGAGATCCATTTGTTTTTGTGGACCATTAGCTCGTGCACAGGAATCATTTACAAATAAAGATTTTTCTTTTAAATTATATCGCAAATGAGAAACATCATTAAACAAAGGTGGTTTACTTGAGAAATTTGGTAAGTTTGAATATTTTTTCAAATCATAACAAAACTTCGCCAAATGGCCAAATCTACCACAAGTATCACATTTAAAAACATGTGGTCTACTAGAAACATTTGGCAAATGAGATTTCTTTTTCAAATCAAAACAATATTTTGCCAAGTGACCAAAACGACCACATATATCACATTTAAACACATGAGCATGCTTATGATGAACTTTATGAGTGCGTGCATGCACATATGTGTGTGATGAAGAAGCCTTATGAGATGCACAAGAAGCATTAACCTTAGAAGATTTGTGTGCATCATAACAAAATTTAGCAATGTGGTCTTTACGATCACAAATGGAGCACTTATAAACTTTGCTATACAAGTGTGCATAGTGTGTAGGTGATTTTAAAGTTATAGCACTAGATTTAGCACACTTGTCCATAAGTTTCTTATGATTATCAATTCATGTGTTAATAGTTGAATCTAAGCATGATGTGCGGTTTTTCACAAGATTCAATTTATCATTATGCATACAAGCATTGGAAATAGAAGTAGATGAAACATGATCATTTCTAAAAAAACTAAACTCATTTCTAATAGTTTCTACTTCTATCATGGCATCATTATTAGCATGAGTTAAGCTAGCAATAGATGAAGACATGTTATTATTTTCCAAACTTAATAACTCATTGTTTTCTTTCAAAATAGCATTCTCTTTAACAACAATATCAAGTTTGGAAGCTAGCGACTCATGATCGGATTTTAAACTAATATGCTTGCTTTTAAGATCAATAAAATTATTTTGCAATTTAGTATAGGCATGAGACAATCTTTCATATGCACAAGCGAGTTCATCAATAGATAAATCGTTATCGGAATCAGAATCACTTACTACACAAGAATTATCCTCTTGTGGCCGTGTGCATGATGCTCCACATGAACTTGAAGAAGAATTCTCCAAAGCTTGTCAGATTGCCTCCAAGTCCCATTGATATGCTTCAATAAATTTCCAAAGTTTGTAAGCACTATCAAAATGAACAAATTTGTTAGAAAAGGATGAGTCAAAAGCATTAAGCAAAAATTCTAACAAAAGCTTGTTCATTGAAAATATTTTCTTATCATGATTGCTCTACTTAGATTTCTTCAATGTGGGCACAATATAAGCACAATCAATAACTTCGCATAAGTTAATATTTCTAGATTCAACAAATATTTTAAATTTTGAGCACCATTGAGCATAAGGGAAATTTCTAAATTTTGGAGTAATATTTGGAGCAATATTTGGATCATAGCCTAAACGAAATATATTTATATTCATGATATATATATGAATATATGCAAGCAAGACAAATGCAATCATAACTAGATTAGCGCAAGAAGATAACTTGGATCTTTAACTCAAGGCGATTAGACCTTAAATCAAAGAGCACCAAACTCTGATACCAATTGTTAGGCCCTAGAGGGGGGGGGGGGGTGATTAGGGTCTTATGCTAATCTAATCCGATTAAATGCCAATTAAAACTAATTATGTTACAAGCAAGAATAAGCAATATGAACAAAGGTAAACATCCTAGCAATGAGATATATCCTATATGATAAAAATATATGCAATGATATATAAACTAACACAAGGGTGAAATAAACATAAACAAGATAATAGATGAAATAAATGAGCGATGCACAATTGCGATATAAGATAAATGCAAAAGAAAATGCGCCAATGACAAACTCAATCACACTCAAATGATCACGGAGTTCGGACCTTCCGTCCTACGTCTCCGCTCCCCACTCCCGGGAAGAAATCCACTATCACAACCGGGTTTTCTATGCTCACCCGAATAACGTTTACACCTCACAATGTCGGTTTTCAATCTTCACCGATCAACGTTCACAATCACTTCACAATGTCGGTTTTCAATGCTCACCGATCAACGTTCACTCCTCACACTCGGTTTTCTAGTTCATCGAAAACTTCACAACATACTCGGTTTTCTAGCTCACCGAAAACCTTACAACACTCACAATGTAATAACAAATATGTTCTCCTCAATAGATGAGAACTCAATGTAGCTCACTCTCAATTATTACAACTCCCCACAACCTAATTATACAATGTATGTAAATACAATAAGCTCAATGGTTGTGTGTGTAAGCAATGAGAAAATAAAATCAAATCTAAACTCAATACAAATACTAGCTTATGGAAATGTAAATCAAACGTATAAATAGCTAGATATGAGTTTAGAGATTCTTCTCTGAATAACAAAATGGAGAGATGGAGATTGAAGCCCAAACAATAAGATGATCTCCTCCACTTGAGAAAACTTCTTCACAAACAAAACAGACACTAAACACACTTAAACCCTTGTTTAAAACTTGTTTAAAACACTCTCATTAGTTGGTTCAGAACTGAGATCAATGGGGGTATTTATAGCCTCCTAAAGCCTCAGCCAAAAACCCCAAACAAAAGACCAAAAAGCCCGAAACAACAGCTACAGGAAAATAGCCGTTGGGAATGAAAAGATAGTGAGGCGGTCGACCGTGGGAAACTCGCAGTCGACCGTGAGGCAAAAGCAAAATTGAGAAAATATCCAGAGAAAGCTGCGGTCGACCGTGGCGGTCGACCGTAGGAACTTACAGGCTGACGGTCGACCGTGGCGGTCGACCGTAGGAACTTACAGGCTGACGGTCGACCGTCACGGTTGACCGTGAAAGTTGCTGCTACCCACTTAGGAAAAGAACCATGCGCGGTCGACCGTGGCAGGCGACCGAGAACTGATATATTGAAAATACAGGTCGTGGCGGTCGACCGTAGGAACTTACAGGCTGACGGTCGACCGTCACGGTTGACCGTGAAAGTTGCTGCTACCCACTTAGGAAAAGAACCATGCGCGGTCGACCGTGGCAGTCGACCGAGAACTGATATATTGAAAATACAGGTTTTGAAAATAGTTTTTGATTTTAAAACACTGTTTAAAAATATCAAATAAATTTAAAAAATTATGAAACTTTGGGAAATGATTGTAGACATGAAAACCGTGGCGGTTGACCATCAAGGACTTCCCAAATGAGAAATATCATCATTTTGCAAAATAGTCCAAAACATGAAAGTGTAAACATACGAGTTTTGACATTTTAGCTTAACCATGTTTTGAAACATTACAAAATGATTTTATAGACTTGAGAAAAGATGTAAGCTATTGTTATGAAGTCTATAAACAATGAATATAGTATTTTATCAAAATACACATATAATATACTAAAACATGATTTCATTGAACTAAATAAAATTGATATTGATGAAATCATATATATGCATATAAGTATGAAACTAAAATATGTTTTCTAATTATATTTAATTGTTTCATAGTAAAACTTGAAAACTATCAAACCAAAACATATATGTATATATATAACTATATATATACATGGAAACCAATAAATGTGTGTGTGTATTTTATATTGAGCTTAAGGTACTAACACACATAATATAAACTCCTAAACTAAATTACCCAAGCTTGATTGATCTTCGATGTAGCTCAACTTGGTACACTTGCGGATGAAGCTTGAACTTGAATCTTTAACTTTGAATTACGTAGGCTTCACTCCACAATTCCGCCAACCTTCATTTGATATGATCGTGAATGATCGATTCTATCCATCCTCCAACACGTTGTTTGCCTAGAATAAATACGAAAACACAAACACTGGACAAACAATATTAGAAGTAAATTGTTTGTTAAACATCATCAAAACAAGAAGGCCAACACTCATGACCTAAGACATTATCAGATTGATGAAAAACAGAGTCAATATCATTTTGTTCATGATCATCACCAGAAACAAGCTTGGATTTATCCAATGAAACAGTGCCACTATTTGACGAATTCAGAATTAGAGAAAATTGAGTCAAATTTTGACAAGGATTATGCAATGGGGGAAATTCCTCCCCAATATCATCATCTAAGGCATCAGTCCAAGAAACCCTAGATGTGGACCTAATAGTATGGAAAATGAGACTTTCTGAGCTGTCAAACTGCATGGAACCCAGATTGAGCTTGGACTATAAGGAAATCCATTGCCAGAGTAGACGCCCCAAAGATATTTGTAATGGCAATCTTCTTCCTCTCTCCCTTGGGTCCAGTATTCCCCATTATCCCCTCATTAAAGAGTTCATCATTAGTAGAGAAATTGGGCTCTAATTGATCAGAAAGAGTCACCAGATTCGACTTAGAACCTCCCACGTTGAGATCCAGTGATGTCTTGCCACTAATTTTCTTCTTGTTTCCCATGAATTTCTATGCGGGAGCGCAATTTGAAAAGAGAGAATTTACTTGCTAAGTTGCGCCATAGAGATCATGCAAAAAAAAAAAACTATAACGTTATTAAAGGTTTACTGGAACATTCCCAAACTTATTGGGTTTCTAAAAGAGTTTCAAAGTTAATTTTGAAGGTTAAGTGCAAAATACCTAAACTTAAGATGGGTTTAGTAAAATTTATTCTAAAAAGTACTGATCTTATTACATCAAACATACATATCCAAACATAATCCAATAAAGTGTTTTCTTTTTCGATGAGTGTCCATAAGCACTGATCTGCAGAAGAGAAAGATAGAGAGAGGTGAGTCGAAAGTGGTCCCGATGATTCTCACTTACTCGAATACCATTTTTGCATAAGGTTTATTGCTCTATTTTAAAAAAAAAGACTTAATCAAATATGTTAGGATCTAAGATGAAAGCGATAATGCAGTGAAAATAAAACTCATAATGGAAAAGCAATAAATAAAATAATAAACTTTGAAAATAATCATAACCATAACACAAAATATTTTATGGTAGTTCGGATGAATAATTCTACATCCACTCTTCCTTCTTGCTAAACAAGATCTTTACTATTCAAAAATTCTCTTGAATCATAACCCCGATTCAGTAGATTTACAAGAGCGAAACACTAGTTTCACCCAAACTGGTCGTCTAATCTAAAGTCTTCGCACTGAATAACCCTAGCCCTAGCTATGACCAAATCCTCAATTAATCTCAGCTTAAGTATGTCGTAAACCCTCAATTCACCCAGCTTGAGTATGTTGTAAACCCCTAATTTCTACCAGATCGAGTACACCATATAGAAATAAGTATAAAACAAACTAAGAAACAAATATCAATTAAGCACAAATAGAAAGATGTTAAAGCCTTTTTATTAAGCAATCCATTCTCATAATGATTGAAGTGAAGATCTAGAAGAACATTGTTGATTTTGAAATCTAAGAACATCACTCCTTGAAGGTTGATAGTTGTATGAAGAAGAACGACATCAATGATGTTTTCTAAGAAGCCTGAGTAAGATCCTTTCTCCTAATCTGAATCCCCCTCCTCCCTCTCTCTCATTTTTTCTTTCTCAATTTTGGTCAGGAATTTCTATGAGAAAGGAAGGATAGAAGCGCTATACTTAGCTGCAACAAATGGCTAAGATTGAATTTTGAAATATAAGAATCAAAGCATTAGTAATCGATGATCAAGTTCAATCATCAATGATCATTTAATCACCAATGATGACACTTTGTCATTGATGGTTGGGAAACCTTTGCATATTTTTTATCCTTGATATACATGAGTCATCGATAAAAAAATTTATTTTGTAAAGATAAATCATCGATGACCAAAAGCTGTCATCAATGATCAACTTGATCATTGATGATCCAAAATAGTGATGATAACTTCTTTTGTGACCTGAAATTGATCTCATTCTTTTTGAACTTAGTTCTATATTGTTCAAACCTATAAAATTATCTCAAACAAAAATTAAATTTATGAATATTTTTTATCACTTAAACAAAAGAAATTGTACCGATAAGGTCCTAAAAATCTCCCCTTTTTGATAATTATAAACTCAAAATTTTGAAATTGAAATTTAAGCCATTGAAGATACATTAACAAATAAAAAATCTCAGTTCATGATAAATATAAACTAATATACAAGTTTTCCTTACATGTGTGCATATATGAAATATGAGATATAGGTGTACTATGCTCCACCTACATCAATGGAGTACATTTTCAAAAATAAAAAAATATGACGATTAAGACCGAACAAGCATTCAAAACAAGCATTCGAAGGCCAAATATTCACGTGGATAGAAGTGTTAAAATTAATCTCAATAATATTCTCCCCTTTTGTTATTAGAGGGGTTATTCATTGGTGTAAATATTGGGATAATGGGATAATTTTTGGAACAATACTTTTTGGTGTTATTCATTGGGATAATTGGATTTGGTGTATATTTTATGGTGTTATTGGTTTGTTAGAATAATTGAGGGACAAATACCTCACTTTCCCCAAAATTACCCCAACTATATAAACACTCCACAGACCCCACCCTCAAAATTACCCAAAATTGTTTGCTGGAACAAATGGGGGTAATCTTGCCCTATATCCTCTCTTCCAGCTCTCTTCTTCCATCACGTAGACGTTTGGGCCCGCGCTAGATCCGGAGGCGCTATAGGCGTGTAAGGTGGGGAGGGCCTTCTCACGCGCGCCCTCGTCCAAGCTAAGAGGCCGACGTAGGAGGCCGCGCGGTGGTCGGCGGGTGAAGGGCTAGGGAGCAGAGAATCTTTTTGAATTAGATTCAAAGAGATGTAGGTGACGTAGGAGCCGTGGTGGTGTCGTCATGGCGGACGGAGGGGTGGGGATAGGCGGTGTGAGGGGACAGCGGGTGAGGGTCCGGAGGTGGGCGGCGGCGGAGGAGTTGGAGGAGAGGGAGAGGAGGGGAGAGATGAATGGTTCTGCTGAGAAATTGAGGAGCTAATATGGTAGGATTCACATAACATTTTCTTTGTTATACTGATTCTATTGCCCATATTAGTTTCTCTTGGGCATATTATATCATTGAGCTAGTTAAATATGCTTTGTTGGTGCATTTTTCTCATGCTTGGTAGATTTTCAGCTACGTATTGGTGTTTTGAGTTTTCATCAGAGACATAATGAATGCAGTTCAATTCCATTGTGATTAGTTTTGGTTTGAAAATTTTAAACTTATGTATAAAGAAAAATATTGAAGGTTAAGATGTATAAAGAGAGGGAAGGATCATTTTATTTGTAATAATTAAGATTTTATCATCATCATTATAATTAATTGTGCCACTCAATTTATCTTATTATCCCATTTTACCCCACTTTATCCTACTCAAATTATCCCAATGGGTAAAATTACCCCATTAGGACAATTACCCTAATTTACCCCAAATTATCCCAATGAATAACCCCCCTAGTAAAAGTCACGCATTCCATAAGAACACAAAAAGAGAGAAAAATATGTATAACAGATTCTAAATGAAAACATGAGAGAGATATCCAAATAAGTCCACACAAAAGTTTGATAAAAAAAATGAGACATGTAGAACAATGAGAATACACATGTGTTATGGTGTTTACTCACCCAAGATACGAGTATTTATAAAATAATAAAGTCATAGCCCTAGCAAACCGGCCTCAACCAACTTAGTGGCCCAGGCCCAATAGAGGCCTCGATCCCGCGGACTCATCAAGTCGACATTCTTTCATGTCGACATGAAAGGCGGGATCAGACGACCCTATCGTTGAAGATGACTCACCAATGGTCCACTCGACCATTTTCCTGGCAACTTACGAAGATGTCTTGATGGGCATTCCCTGCTATCGACTAAGTTGAGGAATAACCTCCGCCTCAAGCCTCTTCCCCTTAGTACATGTCAGCATCCAAATCAACCTCGGATAAGCCTTATCCTAATCCTAACCTGATGGTCTCCATGACTTGTCAGCTACCCACGTGCCTTCTGTCACGCTCTCAATCACTTCTCAAAAAATACGGAGACACTCTCTCCCATGCTGAAGTAACTTCCTTATCTAGTCGCAAGCCGACACCTATAAAGCGAGAGATGACTCAGCCTTCCAGCGTACCTTCTGCTACACTCTCAATGACTTCCCAAAAAATGCGAAGATACTCTCTCCCATGCCAAAGTGACTTTCTCTCCAGTCGCCAGCCGTCACATGTAAAGTGAGGGATGACTCAGCTCTTAGCCTACTCTCCACCACTGCCTCCCTATGCTTGGTGAGAGGTGGCCTATTTATCCCCATGACGAAGATATATACAGGTAGACTCCTAACCTCAGGAGGGGCTAGCTCGATATAAGGTGAGCTCTCTCTTTCTCTCTCTCTCTCTAAAGAAAAAGAACACATAGTTCTTCATCTATATAGAGGAGCTCACACAGACCCTCGGTAGAGGCATTTTGCCACCTCAAGAAGAACCACCTCAGTTCTTGACCTCCCTCTTCCCCACTCAAGTTTCATTAACTTGACCATCAGATGAACCATGGGGGAATCGATCCCCGCCCTCTCAAGGGTTCTTTTTGTCTATGCAGCATGGACTTCAGCCCCCATTTAAGGACTAGGCATAAAGTCGGAGAGGGAAACAACTCCTTCATCAATCTCCTTTACCTCGTCCCGGCAAGGACCCAGGAGGAACCGATGTTGTTCCGGATTAGAACCTATCCTCTTCTGGATATGATTGACTATTTGATCCCGACCATCAACAACATGAATTCCATAATTAGACTTCAGACACACACAAATAATCCATAATCAATGAAAGTGTAGTGTATTGGAAATGTTGACATCCAAAACAACAATCAAGTATAAGACGCATGTAAATAATGACATATGAGCAGACACTAAGATGTGAAGAAACTCAACCTTGACAACAAACACTAAAGTTTCATCCTATCACCAAAACCACAAAATATTTACAAAGAAGGATGACAATATTTAGCAGGTGATATACATCATCTCTAAACATATTTTGTTTAGTCCAGGCTGGCCATTATTTGAGTTATGCAACTGACTATGAATCCACAAGTGTGGGCCTTTGACTATCTTTTAACAAATACACTTGACTTGTACGGATTCTATATGAGTGTGGATCTTTAATCATCTTTTAACAAATACACTCATATAGTTGCATTTTATTAATCATAAACACACATTGGCAAACAAAAGTATAAAGTTATTGCACAGTTCAAGTCTTAGAATATTGCTCATATAACAATTTGATGCGTATATACATATGAAAGTTTATAGTGTCACTACTTCTAACAACATATAGAAGATATGATATGAAACACATGTATGTGAATATGAAGTGATCACTGCATTTTATTTGTCGACAAGTAACATTCATAAATAGTGTATATATAGATCTGAAGAACAAGTAGACTTGACAAGAGATAACCAAGCCTATGTACCCTTTAACAATATTATGCAAGGGACTCATCTCTGATCATCTAGGTACATGGAATAGCACATCGTTTATTTACTTTTAAGAAAAACAAAAGAAAGAAAAAGAAAATTTTATTTTATTTTCATATAGAAAAGAAAAATAAAAGAAAAAGAAAATTATTTTGTTTTTTAATAAAAAGGAAAAACAAATAAATAAAAATAAGAAAGAAAAAAAAAACATACATACAACAAGTAGGGTTATAGAATACCTTGTACCTTACTCTAATGAGAAGACTTGCTGAATCAATCATTTATGCAAGCATTACATACACCTGCAATAAATCCATGCTTGCATGAAAAGATTCTATGCAACATATCAAAACATCTCCTCTTGCACCAAGCATTTTGCACTTTTAGTATAAATATCATGAAAATTTTAAGTGTAAATATTTGCACATCTATTAACACTAAAACCAATTAAACCTAATCAAAATAATCAATGTTGCTTGAGTAGGTTCAAAAATAAATAGATATGTATTTGTCTCATATTTTTCTAATGGATATGAGATTATCACTAAGCTCTCAACAAATAATATACTAAGGAGTTAAAAAGAAATTACTTATCTCACAAATTCTAACCATTTTACTTTTCTTGTTGTTCTAAAAAAAAATCATATACATATTATTCATCTTGTCAAGCTAATTTTATCTTTTGAATATGCCTTGAGAAACCATATCAAAAAGCTATCTTGCTCCTTAGGCCGCCTGCACACCTACAATAAAGCAAATATGTGTGAGCTAGTTATCCATATAGGTCCACTCTAGTTAGGAATGATCCACTTCGGTATCCAAATCTGCTTTATAATTTTGATTAATATTGCAAGCGAAATTAACAACAAGATATTGTCAGGTGTAAAAATTGCCTTCCCGTTTGAGGGGTCGTTTGTATTTATAAGAGTGGCTTATTACAAACTAATGATCAATGTTTACAATAGAGGAGAAGGGGAATGTCCCATCTTGTTTAACGTGGGTTATTCGGAAGCGGTAGGACGCTTTTCTTGATGCTCGTGCTGAGTTTGCTTCCCTTAGACGATCCGATTGAAGGTGCAGTTAGAGTTCGAATGCCCGATATTGATGAGTATCAAGGCCGAATGCACCATGAAGGCTACAATGCAAGAGTTTACAGAGCCAATGAGCTAAGAGTTTCCAAATCTGAGAGTTCAGATTGAGACTTTAAAAATGCTAAGGGGGCTGTCCCCAAGAAGGTCCTGCCAGCCACTTAAAAGTTCAAGTTCTAAAGAAGGTCAAAACCCTTTCTCATGTAGCCATCAATGGTTATTTATAGAGAAAAAGTGGTGAGCAACCACTTACTCAGAATGTGAGGGAATGGATGTGACCATTCCCTTAAATTATGGGAAATAACCCTTTCCATGCTGGGTATGGTTAATCCTTTAAATCATGGGAGTGACCACACCCTTACTGAGTATGGTCAATCCCTTAAATCAAGGAAAGTGACTGCACTCATGCCTCAAGTGGGCGGCTAATAGGTTAGATGAGCTGGCGACCCATGCGGACGAGCTGGCGACCCATGCGGTTGGTTGGCGACCTCAAGTGGGTGGGCTTGGCAAGCTTTGGATGAGCTTTCCTTGTGCAGGCAAGCTTCAAGCATGCAGGAGAGCTTCCAGCTGTTAGGTGAGCTTCCAGCTGTTAGGCGAGCTTCCAGCTGTTAGGTGAGCTTCTAGCTGTCAGATGAGCTTGGGCTTTAGGCGAGCCTGGATCATGCAGGCGAGCTTCAAGCTATCAAGCGAGCTCTACAGGCGAGGCTATGTAGGCGAGCTTGCCTTATGCAGGTGAGCTACAGAACATGCCACGAAGAACATGTCATAACTTTTAAACTGTAAGTCAGAATATGATGAATTATATATGAAAATCGCCTATCTCGACAAGATGAAGACGACCAAACTGACCCAAAGGGTTCGATTTGTCTTCGTTCGTTTGCCAAATTCCTTCTGGTTTGAGAGATATCAGCGTTTTTCCCTTTTTTGCTATTTCGGGTGAGGTTTTAGCAGTCTTGTTCTGAACTTCTCAGATAGAGATTAAAGGCAATTTTTATTGCCTATAGAACCCCCTCTAAAATTTTTAGACCTGAATCAGATTGCATGGGGGTCTAGAACACTTTGGATGTGAAGACCTACAAAGTGATCACTGCTCAGATGGAGTGAGGAACCTTCCAACGAGCTCGGTAAAATTGACCTCTTCACTCACAGCTGATGATCGCCATCTAGGATTTTGAACAAATCCTTAGCTATCAACAGACTTTATTTATCTTTACTAACTGCCTTTTAAGTTGGACTAATCATGCTCTTGCTCTTAGTATGGTAAGTTGTCGAGGAATTTCTCTTAGGCTCAATGCTAAGATTTCTTCTCTATCTTTAAAAGCATTTGGATTAAGAGCGTAGGGAACAGTTTAGCCTCGCATACCAGTTGAAGGGTAGGAGTAATTTAGCCTCATGCATCAGTTGGAGGATAGGGATAAGTTTAGCCTTGTGCACCAGTTAGAGGAAAGGAGCAGTTTCACCTCGTGTACTAGTTGGAGGTTGACGTGTTATCCTTAAGAATATTCTCCAGGAACTTCCCGTCAAAGGTAAGGAACAGTTGAGCCTCGTATACCAGTTAGAGGTTGCCGGATTATCCTTAAGATTATTCTCCCAGAACTTCCCGTTAAAGGTAAGGAATAGTTTAGCCTCGTATACTAGTTAGAGGTTGCCGGGTTATCCTTAAGAATATTCTCCAAAAACTTTTTATCAAAGTTAAGGAACAGTTTAGCCTCGTATACCAGTTGGAGGTTGCCGGGTTATCCTTAAGAATATTCTCCAGTAACTTCCTGTCAAAGGTAAGTAACCGTTTTGCCTTATATACCAGTTGAGAGGTTACCGGGTTATCCTTAAGAATATTCTCTAGGAACTTTCCGTCAAAGTTAAGGAACAGTTTAGCCTTGTATACCAGTTGGAGGTTGCCGGGTTATCCTTAAGAATATTCTCTAGAAACTTTTTGTCAATGGTAAGGAATAGTTTAGCCTCGTATACCAGTTGGAGGTTACCGGGTTATCCTTAAGAATATTCTCCAGGAACTTTCCGTGAAAGGTAGGGAACAGTTTAGTCTCATACACCAGTTAGAGGTTTGAAAAACAGTTTATACTCATATACTCGTTGGAGTAAGCCGAGTTATCCTTAAGAATATTATATGTAATATTATGTGTAATATCCTCTAGGAACTTCTCGTCAAAGGTAGGGAACAGTTTATGCTCGTATACTTGTTGGAGTTAGAGGATAAAATACTGTGCTGACACGTTGCCCATTCTACTATAAATGAGTATGAAGTTGCTATCGAATACAGGTCCTCCAGCGATTGACGCATTTAAACATCACCGATCATCTTCGGCCAGTAGTAGCCAAGTCTTCGCAGTCGACCCCATAGTTTGGGTCCGAGTTAGTGATCTCGACAGATGCCATCATGGGCTTCTTGTGCCTCGAAATATTGACCCTCTATTGTGAAGAGGGTTTGGATGAGGAGGAGGTTTCCACTACCAATATGTCTTGGTCATCAACCCCTTGAAATTCATACGGCCCTTCAGCATCCATGTGCTTGAGCATGCTCTCGACTTGCTCTCCTTGGCGGATTTAGTCTTTTCACGAGTGAGCTATGACATCATCCATATTGGATAGAATATTGATGGAGAGATTGTTCCGGTACATCTCAATAAGAGTGGCCTCGGAAAACTCATCATGCATATGCAATGATCGGTTTCTGAACCTCTTGACAAAGTTACACACATACTCTATCTTTTTCTGCTTGGCAGCTAGTAGGGTGGCCACAGATACTTCTTTGTCATCGTTGAAGAATTTGACCATGAAGAGCCTTTTCATGTCCTTCCAGCACGTGACGGATTCAGGCTCCAATATGTGGAACCATTCAAAAGCGTCCCTCTTGAGGGTGCTAATGAATAGTTGAGTCATAATGGGATCATTCCTCACTATGTGTCCAGATTGTGCCTAGAAGTAGTAGATGTGTTGGGTAGGAGAACCCTTGCCATTGAACTGTAGGAGGTCTAGTGGCTAAAACTTCACCGGGTAGGAGACTGTATTCCATTTGATCGAATACGGTCTGACAACCCCCAGTTGGTTCATGTGCTTCTGATGCTTCAAGGTGTCGAGTTGACCTTGGAACTCATCGAGACTTTTGTCCCTTGGATTATGACCCGAAGATGACGCTCCTCCAGATGACTCGGATGAGGAGTGAGAAGGAATAAGCACCCGCTCTTTGTGCTTCGAGGATTTACGCAAAGCCCGTGAAGTCCTCTCTTTCTTCTTCTTCTTCTTCTCTTATTCAGAAGCTGCTCCAGCATCTCTTTCATAGAATTGATGGTTGCTTGTTGCTTGTCGAGTCTCCTAGACATCTTGCCAGGGATTTCGGTCATGTGCACATTTGTGTGCTTGCCCCGAACTGAGCTTGAGGCTTGCGACGTCCCCACTATCGAGCAATCATTATTGTCATCGCTAAAAATGGGCGCTAAGTGGGTGTAGTCAATCGGAATGGCCACCCCCATTTGGGTGCGAGTGTGTTGGCGGATACTTTCATGCTCAATGGCCTTGGACTTTCCCGTCATATTGATATTTGTGGCGAGGAGCTCTACATCATCAAAAGCTTATCTGTTCTGACGTTACATCTTTGGCGGAGAGGTCTCGTCTCCGATGGTTGCTGAAAGAGTCTTTCGAGCACTAATGGTTTAGGCATTTTAGCACACTGACGGTGCTCGATCAGCACCATAATGAGCCTCTCGTAGTGGCACTGAGGAATTGCCTCGTAGGGCGTGCGTTTGCAAGTTAAGTATCCTCTGAGATCGCCTATAGGTTGATAGTGACAACCCCCAGCATCAGAAAGACCAAACGAGTGCTTGCAAGAAGAGGGCTCAAGAGAGCACTTGGGAGAACACTTGGGAAAATCTTCAAGTGTTGAAATTTGAAGAGCTTGGGCTTGTTGGCGAAGTTCATCATGGTAAGGCACACCTGTTGGGCGAGCTTGCATGTGTTGGCAAGCTCGCATGTGTCGGCGAGGTCAGCCTGGTGAGGCTCTCCTGTTGGGCGAGCTTGCATGTGTTGGTATGCTTGCATGTGTCGGCGAGGTTCAGCCTGACGAGGTTCGCCTGTTGAGCGAGATTCAGTCTGGCGAGGCTCGCCTGTTGAGCGAGATTTAGTCTGGCGAGGCTCGTCTATTAGGCAAGCTTGGTACAGTGTGCTTGTCTGGTGAGCTACCGCTTTGCCTTTCTGGCGACAGTCAGCTTGCGGACGAAGCTGGGCCGTCAGGCGAGCTTGGGGAAATCTGCCTGTTTTAGCTTGCAGGCGAGCTTGATGAAGTTTCCTTGTTTTATGAAGTCTGCCTAAACTACAGAGTTCACCATACTTGCAAAGTTCACTAGATTTGGGAACCTTGCCTAAAGAGCAGAGCCCGCCTAGTAGGTGGGCTCGCTTGATTTGAGCGGTTCGCCAAAATTAGGAACCCTGCTCTTGGTGCGAAGCTCGTGGGGCTCCTTGAACTGCTAGGCTCGCCGAAAACACCAAGTTCACCAATTTTGGGAACTTTGCCAACAGAGCAAAACCCGCTTGAGTAGGTGGGCTCGCCTGATCGGTTCAGTTCGTCAAAATTAGGAACATTGCATTTTGGCTTGGATCTCTTCAGTCCTAAATAGTAATTCCGGCTGTCATCGGAGATGAGGGATTGCGCCTCTTGGTGGATGAGAGCTTGTCATCACCATTGCTTGGCTCTTTTGTAGAGGAGAGTGTTCATGTTGACGATGAAGGTGTGGTCTACACCAACATAAATTGTCGTCTCCTCTTGCATGGGGGCCTGTGAGGATCATTCAAGAACCCATCGTGCAGGCCTTAAACTTGCACCCTTCGTCTTTGGCTCGGCCTTGATGAGCTTGGGGGAGATAGAACCCCATGTGCTTGCTCGGGTGAAGTTCTCAGGCATGGTTACCTTAGCCACTTGGGGCTGGGCCACATACGCGACTCTATAGCACTAGCGAGACGCATTGCCACTAGAGGAGGGTGAAGATAAGTACTCCTCGAACTTGATCACGATGGACTCAATAGTTATCCCTGTTGCAATTTCGTTGAATTGTGCCACCACCATTTCGGTTGATGAAACAGTTCCTCCCACTGTGGTCGCCATCTTTTGTCGGCTATAAAAATTGACTTTCTGTTTGAGGGGTCATTTGTATTTATAAGAGTGGCTTATTACAAACTAATGATCAATGTTTACAATAGAGGAGAAGGGGAATGACCCTTCTTGTTTAACGTGGGTTCTTTGGCAGTGGTAGGACGCCTCCCTCGGTGCTCATGCTGAGTTTTCTTCCCTTGCACGATTCGATCAAAGTTGTGGTTGGAGTTCGAATGCTCGAGCTTGATGAGTATCAAGGCCAAATGCACCAAGAAGGCTATAATGTAAGAGTTTGCAGAGCTAATGAGCCAAGAGTTTCCAAATTTGAGATTTCAGATTGAGACTTTAAAAATGCTAAGGGGGCTATCCCAAGAAGGTCCTACCAGCCACTTAAAAGGTCAAGTTCTAAAGAAAGCTAAGACCCTTTCTCATGTAGCCATCAATGGCTATTTATAGAGAACAAGTGGTGAGCAACCACTTCCTTAGAACGTGAGTGAATGGATGTGACCATTCCCTTAAATTATGGGAAATGACCCTTCTCATGCTGGGTATGATTAATCCCTTAAATTATGGGAATTGACCGCTCCCTTACTAGATATGGTTAATCCCTTAAATCAAGGGAAGTGACTGTACCCATGCCTCAAGTGGGCGGCTGACAGGCTAGGCGAGCTGGAGACCCTGCAGGCTGTTGGCGACCCTGCAGGCTAGCTGGAGACCCTACAGGTGAGCTGGTGACCCTGTAGGTAGGCTGACAACCCTACAGATAGGCTGGCGACTCTAAAGGCGAACCAAGGGTCTGCAGGCGATCTTGGCCTGAATCAGGAGAGCTTAGCCTTCAAGTGAGTTTCAAGCTGTCAGGCGAGCTTTGCAAGCGAGGTTGTGTAGGCGAGCTTACCTTCAAACAAGCCAGGATCATGCAGGCGAGCTTCAAACTATTAGGCAAGTAGGCAAGCTCTACAGGTGAGTCTATATAGGCGAGCTTGTCTTATGTAGGCGAGCTCTAGAACATAACACGAAGAACATGTCATAACTTTCGAACCGTAAGTCGGAATTTGATGAATTATATATGAAAATTGCCTATCTTGACGAGACAGAGCTGACCAAACCAACCCAAAGGGTTTGGCTTGCCTTCATTCAATTCGTCAAATTCCTTCTGGCTTGAGAGATATCAGTGTTTTTTCTTTTTTTTGCTATTTCAGACGAGGTTTTAGCAGTCTTGTTCTGAACTTCTCTGATAAGGATTAAAGGTAATTTTTATTACTTACAGAACCCCCTCTAAAGTTTTCAAACCTGAATCAGGCTACATGGGGTCTAGAATACTTTGGATATGAAGACCTGTAAAGTGATCGCTGCTCAGACGGAGTGAGGAACCTTCCAATGAGCTCGGTGAAATTGACCTCTTCACTCACAGCTGATGATCGTCATCTAGGATTTTGAGCAAACCCTTAGCTATCAACAAACTTGATTTCCAGGAACTTCCCATCAAAGGCAGGGAACAATTTAGCCTCATATACCAGTTAGAGGTTATGGAAACAGTTTATGCTCGTATACCTATTAGAGTATGTTGGGTTATCCTTAAGAATATTATGTGTAATATCCTCTAGAAACTTCCCGTCGAAGGTAGGGAATAGTTTATATTCGTATACCTGTTTGAGTTGGACTAGCCATGCTCTTGCCCTTAGCATGGTAAGTTGTCGAGGAGTTTTTCTTAGGCTCAATGTTAAGATTTCTTCTCTAGCCTTAGTCATTTTGTAGGGAACAGTTTAACCTCGTATATAAGTCAGAGGGTAGGAGCAGTTCAGCCTCGTGTACCAGTTGGAGGATAGGGAGCTGTTTAGCCTCGTGCACCGGTTGGAGGAAAGGAGCAGTTTTACCTCATGTATCAGTTGGAAGTTGCCGAGTTATCCTTAAGAATATTCTTCAGGAACTTCCCATCAAAGGTAAGGAATAGTTTAGTCTCGTATACCAGTTGGAGGTTGCCAGGTTATCCTTAAGAATATTCTTTAGGAACTTTCTGTCCAAGGTAAGGAACGGTTTTGCCTTGTATACTAGTTAGAGATTGCCGGGTTATACTTAACAATATTCTCCAGGAACTTCCTGTTAAAGGTAAGGAATAGTTTAGCCTCGTATATAAGTTGGAGGTTGTCGGGTTATCCTTAAGAATATTCTCTAGGAATGTCTTGTCAAAGGTAAGGAACAGTTTATCCTCGTATACCAGTTGGAGGTTGCCGGGTTATCCTTAAGAATATGCTCCAGGAACTTCCCATCAAAGGTAGGGAACAGTTTAGCCTCATATACCAGTTAGAGGTTTGGGAAACAGTTTATACTCGTATACCTATTAGAGTATGCTGGGTTATCCTTAAGAACATTATGTGTAATATCCTCCAAAAACTTCCAGTCAAAGGTAGGGAATAGTTTATACTCGTATACCCGTTGGGGTCGGAGAATAAAATACTATGCTGACATGTTGTTCATTCTACTACGAATGTGTATGAAGTTATTATCGGATGCAAGTCTTCTAGCGATTGACGCATTTAAGCATCACCGATTATCTTTGGCCTATAGTAGCCAAGTCTTCACAGTCCGCCCCATAATTTGGGTTCGAGTCGGCAAACTCAGGAGATGCCATCATGGGCTTCTTGTGCCTTGAAGCATTGTCCCTCTGATGTGAAGAGGGTTTGGATGAGGAGGTTGTTTCCACTAACAAGATATCTTGGTCATCACCCCCTTGAAATTCATATGGCCTTTCAGCATCCATGCGCTTGAGCATGCTCTCGACTTGCTCTCCTTGGCGCATTAAGTCTTTCCACGAGCGAGCTATGACAGCACCCATATTAGACAGAATGTTGATGGAGAGATTATTTTAGCACATCTCAATGAGAGTGGCCTCAGAAAACTGATCACGTATATGCAACGATCGGTTTCTAAACCTCTTGACAGAGTTACTCACAGACTCTGTCTTCTTCTGCTTGGCAGCTAGCAGGATAGCCACAGATACTTCTTTGTCATCGTTGAAGAATCTGGCCATAAAGAGGCTTTCCATATCCTTCCAATAGGTGATGGATTCAGGCTCCAAACTGCAGAACCAGTCAAAAGTAACCCCTTTGAGGGTGCTAATAAACAGTCGAGTTATAATGGGATCATTCCCTACTATGTGTCCAGATTGTGCCTAGAAGTAGTAGATGTGCTCGTTAGGAGAATCATTGCCATTGAACTTTAGGAGGTCCAGTGGCTAAAACTTTGCTGGATAGAAGACTGTATTCTATTTGATCAGATACGGTCTGACAACGCCTAGTTGGTTCATGTGCTTTTGGAGCTTCAAGGTGTCGAATTGACATTGGAACTCGTCGAGCCTTTTGTATCTTAGATTATGACGCAAAGATGATGCTCCTCTAGATGACTCGGATGAGGAGTGAGAAGGATTAGGCACCCGCTCTCTGTGCTTCAAGAATTTACGCGAAGCCCATGAAATACTCTCTCTCTTCTTCTTCTTCTTCTTATTCAGAAGCTATTCCATCATTTCTTTCATAGAGTTGATGGTTGCTTGTTGCTCATCGAGTCTCCTAGACATCTCGCCATGGATTTCGATCATATGCACATTTGCGTGCTTGCTCCAAACTGAGCTTGTGTCTTGTGACATCGCCACTGTCGAGCAATCATCATCATCATCGTCAGAGATGGACACAAAGCATGTGTAGTCAAACAGAATGGCCACCCCCGTTCGGGTGCGAATGTGTTAGCGGATACTTTCATGCTCAATGGCCTTGGACTTCCCCGTCATATTGATAGTTTGGTGGGGAACTCCACATCATCGGAAGCTTGTCTCTTCTAATGATTGCGTCTTTGATGGAGAGGTCTCATCTCCGATGGTTGCTGAAAGAGTCTTTCGAACACCAATGGTTTAGGCATTTCAGCACACCAGTGGTGCTCGAGTAGCGCCACAATGAGCCTCACATAGTGGCACTGAGGAATTGCCTACTAGGGCGTGCGTTTGCAAGTCAAGCGTCCTCTGAAATTGCCTGTAGGTTGATAGTGACAACCCCCAGCATTAGAAAGACCATACGAGTTCTTGCAAGAAGAGGGCTAAGTGAGCACTTGGGAGAAAACTTGGGAAAATCTCCAAGTGTTGAAATCTGGAGAGCTTGGGCCTATTGGCAAAGTTCATCATGGTGAGGCTCACCGGTTGGGTGAGCTTGCATGTGTTGGCAAGCTCGTATGTGTCGGCGAGGTTCATCCTGGTAAGGCTCGCCTTTTGGATGAACTTGCATGTGTTGGCACGATCGCATGTGTCGGTGAGGTTTTGCCAGGCGAGGCTCGCCTGTTGAGCGAGATTCAGTCTGGCGATTTCTAGCCATAGTCGGCCTAGGGATGAAGCTGGGCCGTCAGACGAGCTTAGTGAAATCCACCTGTTTGAGCTTACAGGCGAGCTTGATGAAGTTCACTTGTTTTATGAAGTTCGTCTGAACTACAGAGTTCACCATACTTGCAAAATTCGCCAAATTTAGGAACCTCGCCTGAAGAGCGGAGCCCGCCTGAGTAGGCAGGCTCACCTGGTTTGAGTAGTTTGCTAAAATTAGGAACCTTGCTCATGGTGCGAAGCTCGTGGGGCTCACCTGAACTGCTAGGCTCGCTGAAAACACCAAGTTTACCAATTTTGGGAACTTTTCCAACGGACCAAAACCCGTCTGAGTAGGTGGGCTCGCCTGATCGGTTCAATTTACCAAAATTAGGAACCTTGCATTTTGGTTTGGATCTCTTCAGGCCTGAATAGTAATTTAGGTCATCATCGGAGATGAGGGCTTGCACCTCTTGGCGGGTGAGAGCTTGTCATCGCTGTTGCTAGGCTCTTTTGGAGAGGGGAGCATTCATGTTGACGGTGAAGACATGGTCCGCGCTGACATAAATCATCGTCTCCTCTTGCATGGGGGCCTACGAGGATCATTCAACGACCCATCGAACAGCTCTTGAACTTGCATCCTTTGCTTTTAGCTCGGCCTTGATGAGCTCAGGGGAGATAGAACCAGATGTGCTAGAGGAGGATGAAGGTAAGTACTCCTCAAACTCGATCATGAGGGACTCAACAGTTGTCCCTGTCGTAATTTTGTCAAATTGTACCACTACCATTTCGGTTGAAGAAACGATTCCTCCCACTGTGGTCGCCATCTTCTGTCGGATATAAAAATTGACTTCCCATTTGAGGGGTCATTTATATTTATAAGAGTGGCTTATTACAAACTAATGATCAATGTTTACAATAGAGGAGAAGGGGAATGACCCTTCTTGTTTAACGTAGGTTCTTCGGTAGTGGTAGGACGCCTTCCTCAGTGCTCATGCTGAGTTTGCTTCCGTTGGACGATTCGATCGAAGTTATGGTTGGAGTTCGAATGCTCGAGCTTGATGAGTATCAAGGTCGAATGCACTAAGAGGGCTATAATGTAAGAGTATGTAGAGCCAATGAGCCAAGAGTTTCTAAATCTGAGAGTTCAGATTGAGATTTTAAAAATGCCAAGGGGGCTATCATAAAGAAGGTCCTGCCAGCCACTTAAAATGTTAAGTTCTAAAGAAGGCCAAGACCCTTTCTCATGTAGCCATCAATGGCTATTTATAGAGAAAAAGTGGTGAGCAACCACTTTTCCAGAACGTAAGGAAATGGATGTGATCTTCCCATGCTGAGTATGGTTAATCCTTTAAATCATTGGGAATTGACCGCTCCTTACTGGGTATGATCAATCCCTTAAATCAAGGGAAGTGACTGCACCCATACCTCAAGTGGGCGGCTGATAGGCTAGGCGAGCTGGCGACCCAACTGCACCCATACCTCAAGTGGGCGGCTGATAGGCTAGGCGAGCTGGCGACCCATGCGGGCGAGCTGGCGACCCTACAGGCGAACTGACGACCATGCAGGCAGGCTAGAGATCCTGTTGGCGAGCTGACAAACCTATAGGTGGGCTGGCGACCCTGCAGGTGGGCTGGCGATTCTGCAGGTGAACCAAGGGTCTATAGGCGAGCTTCAAGCTGTTAGGCGAGCTCTGTAGGTGAGATTGTGCAGGCGAGCTTGCCTTCGGGTGAGCTTGGATCTTGCAGGCGAGCTTCAAGCTGTCAAGTGAGCTCTGCAGGCGAGGCTATGCAGACGAGCTTACCTTATGCAGGCGAGTTGAAGAACATGCAACGAAGAACATGTCACAACTTTCAAACCGTAAGTCAGAATTTAACGAATTATATATGAAAATTGCCTAAATCGACGAGACGGAGCCGACCAAACTGACACAAAGGGTTTAGTTTGCCTCCATTCGTTTTACTAAATTCCTTTCGGTTTGAGAGATATCAGCGCTTTTCCCTTTTTTGCTATTTCGAGCGAGGTTTTAACAGTCTTGTTCTGAACTTCTCTGATAGGGATTAAAGATAATTTTTATTGCCTACAGATATGCCCCATTATAAAATAATGAGATATGACCCATTATAACAATGAGATGTGCTTCAAATCTATTTTATAATTTTAATTCAATAGTGCAAGTAGTAGATGATGCACTAGATATAAGAGGATAGAAAGACAAATTGTTCCCTTTTATAAATGAGTGTTTGCAACGCTTCTTTGTACCAAAATATGACTAGCTTAATTCATGATTTGCTTTATCTAAGTTTATTAGAAAGGATAATATTTTAGCATTTAGAGCCCAAGGGAAAAAATTCATAGCTTTTTCTAAATAAATTTTTTAGATTTAAGCAATTTTTTTGCTAAGACAATAGTAGTACAATGAGTTTAAAATGTCTTTTGTTCATTGGATAATTCACATGAAAGGAGCAAGCAAACCATCATTTTTTTATTTTTAATATATTTACTTTCTCTGTTAATTTTCTATTAATCTCTCTATATATGAAACACTCCGAGCACTCAAAAGAGGGGGTGTTCATACTCGCAATGCTAGAAGTATTTAACTCTAAAGTAGATTTCTCTAATTTCTCAAGTAGATTTTTGTTATTCTCCTTTAGATTTGAATGATTTTTTTTCAAAGAGCAATATTTTTTAGCGAGTTTTTCAAAATGACCCAACATTTTAACATATTGTCATATAAATCATACAATGAAGGGTATACCTCATTGTCAGAGCTCTCCTCATCAAATTTGTCTAAAAATCCATCCTTTTCCATTAGACAAAGATGCATCCTTTCTTGTCATCACTCGGGCTACTCTCTGATTTCTCTTCTTTGCTCAAGATGTCCGATGTTGTTTTAAAATTTTTGCTCCTTTCCATTTTCTCCTTCTTGTTGGGGGGGGGGTCTTCTTGTAGTAACTAAGTTTTCTGCATTGATAACATATTGATTTAGTATCTAAATCACTAGAGTCAATTTTCTTACCTTGCTACCATACCGCTCCGCTTACTTTGTAGGTACTTCTAACCATCATTTGAGCTGAGAAAGGATTCAAAGCCTTTAATAATTTGATCTACATCGTTATATTTTTTAACACAATGCAAGCTCAAACTCATGTTTGTCTTGGCTTTTGAACTTTTTTCTCCTTTTGCTTTAAAGACCAATGACTTATTCTTCGAGTTATCCTCCAATTGCTCTTCTCTCTCCTTCAATCTTGCCTTGTGTGATAAAATTTTCTATAAGATTATTAAGAGTGAGTTTAGATAAATTATGAGATTCTTGTATAGCAGTTACCTTAGCAGCCCATTATGATGGAAGTGATCGAAAGACTTTACGACTGAAATCCTCTTGGTTGTACTTCCTAATGCCTTTGACTTGTTCACAGTATCCGTGAAATGTGTGAACATTTCTTGTATGCTTTCCAAGGCCTTCTTCTTAAAGTTTTCGTACTTGCTAACAAGCATTGCGAGCATAGCTTCCTTGACCTATGAAGTTCCTTTGTGTGTAACCTCCAATGTAGTCTATGTTAGACCCTAGAAGGGGGTGATTAGGGTCTTATGCTAATCTAATCCGATTTTATGCCAATTAAAACTAATAACAAGTTATCCTAGCAAGTATGAAATACAACAATATATATGAGCTAGGATGAGCAATATGAACTAAGGGGTATATCCTAGCAATGAGATATGCTATGAATTATATGCAAGGATATACAAACTAACACAAGGGTAAAATAAACAATCTACCAAAGTGATAGGGCAATATGAAGTGCAATACACAAAGGCAATATAAGATATGAATACAAGAATAAGAATGCCAATGAAATCACAAACAAACGATATGATTATGGAGTTCGGTCTCACCACTTGACCTACGTCTCCGCTCCTCACCTCGAGGAGATCTCCACTATCATAACCGGGTTTTCTACGTTCACCCGAATAACGTTTATACCTTACACTACGGTTTTCTAGTTAACCGAAAACTTTACAATCAACACTCTTGCAATCACACTCTACACCCTCTTAAATGTTGAACTAGACGTGTCTCCCTCAAGTGCTCGGATATAACCTCTCCCTAGGTTCGTCAACCAATGCCACTCCTCTTAGGACGATCCCCGACTCTCGCCACACACTTCTCTCGGTGTACAAGTGTATTACAAAGTGAATATCATAATAAGCATAATACAAAGTGTTTGTTCTCTAGAATGGATGAGAACGAATTATAAGCTCACTCTCTAAGTTACACAATCCCACAACCCAATTATACTATGAATGTAAATACAATAAGCTCAATGGTTGTGTGTGTGTAAACAAAGAGAAAATAAAATCAACTAAACTCAATATGAACACTAACTTAATAAAATGATAATCAAACAATATAAAATATAAAGCTAGATTGAGTTTAGAAAACATTTCAATAGATCAAGAGTGGAAGGAGAAGAGTTGAATGCTCAAACACCAATAGATGATCTCCTCAAACTCTTGTGAAATTGATTTCACAAACTCAAACTCTCAAATGCTTAAAATCTTCTTAAACAAACTTAAACAATACTTAAACCCTTATTAAAACTCTTATTTAAAAAACTTCTTGGATATCTTACCAGAACTGAGATCAATGGGGTATTTATAGCCTCCCAAAACCTCAGCCAAAATCCCAACAGAAATGACCAAAAAACCAACAGAATCGAAAATCAGATTCTGTACAAAATAACTATTGGAGTGAACGGCGGTCGACCGTGAAAATATCGCGGTCGACCGCGAACTACTTTCCGGTCAACTGTGGCGGTCGACCGTGGGATTTTTTGAGCTGACGGTCGACCGTGACGGTCAACCACGAAAGTTGCTGATGGCTCCGTAGGAAAAATCAAAGGCGCGATCGACCGTGGCGGTCGACCGTAAACTGACATATGAGAAAACATGTTTGAAAGTTGATTATCTGATTTTAAAACCCTGTTTAAAGATATCAAATAAATTCCAAAAAATATAAAACTTTGGAGAATGATTGTAGACATGATAATAAACATGTTACGAAAACTGGTTTTCAAAAAGGAGGTCCAAAACATAGAAATGTAAACATATGAATTTTGACATTTTGCCTAAACCATATTTTGAAACTTTACAAAATAATTTTATAGACTTGAAGAAAGATGTAAACTATTGTTATGAAGTCTATAAAAAATGAATATAGTATTTTCACAAATACAATAGAATATGAAACATATGAGTTTGAATATGAATATATATTTATTTTATATCTATGAAATTAAACCAAACCAATTTATCCACGTAAAAACAAACATGTATGAATATAAATATTTATTTATATGCTAGTAAAAACTTTGTTTGTGGATAAACAAAACGTCCAAATGTGTGTGTGTGTGTGTGTGTGTGTGTGTGTGTATACATAGAAAAACCAATAAAATGTGTGTGTATATATTATATTGAGCTTAAGGTACTAACACTCATAATATAAACTCCTAAACTAAATTACCCAAGCTTGATCTTGATCTTCAATAGCTTGACTTTGTAATCTTGCGGATGAAGCTTGAACTTGGATCTTCAACTTGAATTGTATATAGCTTCACATACTATTCCGCCAACCTCCATTGGATATGATCGTGAATGCGTAATTTTATCCATCCTCCAACATATTGTTTGCCTAGAATAAATATAAAACACAAACACTAGACAAACAATATTAGATGTAAATTATTTGAAAATCATCATCAAAACAAGAAGGCCAACACTCTAGATTTCCCTTGCAGTAAAACATGCAGATACATGGTTAAATTCTTCAGCAGTATGAGAGTAGTATAATATATTCATAGACTTGCATTAAGAGAATATAATTCTTATCAGTTGCAGTTTCACTTATTTCTTGGTTTAACTACATTGACTTTGGGAATGGTGCAAGTGAGTTCATGATAATCTGATTCGACCATGTTGTGAATGTTATAATCATTAGACAATAAAAAAACTCTCATATAAGGTTTCTAGTAAGAGAAGGTCGTGTCATCGAAAAGTGATGGTCAACTAATGGCATGTCCTTCGGGAAATGCAGCTGTGGTGCATAGACTAACCATCTATCCTATGATGTTAAACTTACTATTAGGGAAAACGGGCTTTGATACCACTATTGAGATATAAGATCCAAGCTTAAAGACAAATGGATAGAATTATTCGCTATTTTTTGAAAATTACAAATAATATAGTGGAATTAAAAATAACAATAGAAAAATAATAATCAAAGTAATAAACTCAGAAAATAACCACAGTAGAATACACAAGGTTTTATAGTTGTTTGGATAAAAAAAACTACATACACT
>NC_033794.1:92366544-92388787 GCF_001876935.1 Asparagus officinalis | reverse complement strand
ATTCCTAACTATATGAATATTTTCTTGAGTCACAAACCCGATCTAATAGGCTCACATAATAAAAAATCTTTCACTAAAGCTAGTTGTCTGACTTAAACTCTTCATAGTAAGTAATCATAACCCTAGTAGGTGAATAATTCCTTAGTTAATTTGGGCTTCAGTGTGCCATAAATGCTCAATTCAACCCTAGCTTGAGTACACGTTAAATCCTTAATTTACACAGACTTGAGTACGTCATAAAAAAGGTTTAGAATAACATAAAAATAAGTTTCAAATAAAATAACAAATATCAATTAAGCACAACTTGAAATATCTTGCAGCCCTTTTATTAAACAAATTGTTCATGGAAGAATGTTGTTGATTTTAAAGTTCAAAGGAAACACTCTTTGAAGCTTGATGGTCAGATGATAAAGAAAGATGTCGAGGATACTTTCTGAGAAGCCTGAATAAGATCCTTTCTCCCAAGTTAAAACTCTAGCACCCCCTACCTCCTCCCTTCCCTTCTTTCTATTTCCCTCTCAAGTTTGGTTAGGAACTTTTTTGAGAACAAATGAGAAAAATCCAATAAACTCTGTTGCAACAAATGGCTCAGATTGAATCTTGAAATATGAGAATTAGGGCATTAGTCATCGATGATCGAGTTCATTCATTGATGATCACTTGATCATCGATGATGACCCTTTGTCATCGATAGTTAGAAAACCTTTGGATATTTCTATCATCGATAATGCATGGGTCACTGATAAAAAAAAGTTTTCTCTATAAAATTGAATCATTGATTACCAAGTTCTCTCGCCGATCAACTTGATCGTTGATGATTCAAAGTGATCATCAATGGTTACTTTGCTGATAACTCCTTTTTGAGCTGATATTAATCTTGTTTCTTCTCTAACTCTGTTCTAACTTGTTCAAACCAGCACAAATCATCTCAAACACATGTTAGCTTCAAATGAATATTTGTTATTACTCATAAAAAATGTAAGGAAATTACGCTAACAAAATATTCATTGAAATATTAACTTTAACTATAGAAAGAAGATTATGTGATAAGTACTCAATTAGATTTCTCAAATTTTATTATCATATTTAAAGTAATACATAAAAATAGATCCTAAAATAAAAGAGGAGTCAGAGTTAAGCCTATGTGCAATTTTGTCCTCTCCAGTAGATGGTAATTAAAGAGGAACCAATTATCTCGATCCTCACTCTGTTCCAATTTCAGTAGCTGATGAAGCTACACAGGGTACTTTTGTGTTTACCCCACATGCGAGCAACAGTGTATTTGTGTTTATAGTTGGTATGATGACGTTACTTGTGTATTTTTAACTCTAAGCTGTATGTTGTAAATGTTTAATTATTTTGGGCTGCCTATTTGATTATATTCGAAAGAGGAAGATGTAGAGACGGTAAGGATGCACGATTGGGATTGGAAGTATCGGCTCTAACCTTCATTGATTATTATCAGAAAAAAGATGATTTGATTGTACTTCAGGAACATGATGTAATCCCATTGAGTGGTTAAACCCTAGGCTAAAACCAAAAGAATAAAAAAGATTTATATCACATCACCACAGATGGATACTCTGCACATAATGTTGATGGAGGTAAGCTTTTATTTCTCGTCACCCAAAGGCTCAATGATCTTTGCCCACTCATTAGGGGTGAGCACGGTTCGGTCCAAACCGAAAAAACCGACCGAACCGACCGAAAATCAGCGGTTCGGTTCGGTTTTAACACTCAGCCGGTTCGGGTCGGGTTGAAAAAATTTCAACCCGAACTGCCCGAACCGACCGCCCATTATCAATTTACCCATACCCATTTAATAACCCGTCAAACGATTCGAACCCGACCCGTGTTCCCTCATGATAAAATCCTAAAATCTAACCTAGCTCTCCAAATCTTCTTCATTCCAACTTCAGTTCAGATCCAGCCGCCGCCGCCGCTCCAGAGTCTCGCCCTCCGTCAACGACTCAGCGCCCTCCGTCTCCGTCTCGATCACCTGCGATCCAGCCGTCGCCGCTACCCCTACTTCCCTCCGTCTCCGTCAGGACCGTCACCGCCCTCCGTCTACTTCTACGGTTAGGATTTCTCCGTCTCCTGTTTTGCTTGCGTGAAAGATGATGCCTTTTTTTCTTTTGAATTAATCTCTTTTTAGTTCTATATGTTTGACCACGATTTATAAATTCGTACAATTCTCATTTTTGCAGATTTTACACTTGTTGAAGGGACACACTTAATATTCTAGTGGATTGCTCAGCGCAGGTAAGGATCAAATTGCTTGTTCTATTTTTGCTCCAGTAGTTAGATAGTTGCGTATGTGTGAGCATTGCCTCAATTTTCTATGTCAAGCTATCCTCTACAGTGATTCGCATTGCCTTGCTCATCCTTATGATACCTTTGATGTATAATTTAAGTTTTTTGTTTCTTCAAGTTGAATTTCAGATATGATTCCTGTAATACATATTTGAAGAGTTTTCATGAAGACTTGGCATGTAGGATTCAGTAGTTTAGGATCATTAGGATTATGTTGCAATGGTGGAGTTGGATGTCTAGAATAAGTTTGTTTCATTCTTATTCTAGGATAAGTTTGTTTTGTATTTTTAAACTCTTAGCTTGGTATTTGATTCAATGAAAGCATATACATATGTATAAGAATGAGCCACGCATTGTGTTTGGAAAGTTTTATTCTTATTTTTTCTGTATAATCTAAGCTTTTGCATGTCTGTGTAATCTAAGCATATTGGTCCTTTTCTTTTTCCTGATTTGGTATTGTGAACTGTCTAACATTTGATAGTTTTGGTGTTTTTAGAATAAATAGTTGTTGTTTAAAAATTGAATGTTCCTTAAGTCTCTTGATTATTTGCAATGATTCATGCAACTATTCCTTGACTTTGTTATTTGCAATGATTTTCATACTGTTCTTACTTCTTACTGAACAGCAACACAAGCTCTCATTAATTTGCTTTTTTTTGTATATTGCAGGGCCAAGATGAGGATGGCATTGGCGACTGCTTATTAATTCAATGAATGTCAAATTATTCTGACGTTGTTTCTAGTAGTCCAGTAACATTTCAAAAGAAAACTTGATGCTTTGTGTTGATTTAAACTTGATCTGTTTGTGTTGATTTAAACTTGATCTGTTTATTTGGATGCTATTTCAATGAGACCTAGTAGGGCTGCTTGGTTCAGTACTTCAGCCTTCATAGACTTTGTGTAACTGTGTTGATTGAAACTCCAGTAATCAAATAGGGGTGAGCACGGTTCAGTCTTCATTGACTTACTTCAGTCTTCATTACCTAAGCACCGTTCAGTCTTCATTGAAACTCCAGTAATTGGCTAATTGCAACACCTTTACTTCTAGGGGTGAGCACGGTTCAAGGCAACATATCATTTGAGTAATTGCAATTACATTTGGGTAAGCTGATGTTTGTTTTTATTAACTTTAATTTCTTTTGCAGCACCTTTACTTCTAGGGGTGAGCACGATTCAGTCTTCATTGAAACTCCAGTAATTGCAACTTCATCTGAAATATTAAGCACTAACTTGTCTGAATTCTGAAACTTGATCCGTTTAGACTATGTTGATTGAAATTCCAGTAACTGCAATTTAGTATGCGCTTAGACTTGTGAGTGATTGAAACTTGATCTGTTTGTTATCATCTAAAATGATTCAGCCATATGTTTGCACCTCTAAATTACATTGGTCCAAGTTGTATACATCATATACTTGATGAAGTTAGAACCGAACAAACCGAACCGAACCGCACCGAACCGACTTGCAACGGTTCGGTTCGGTTGTGAATTGTAGGCGGTTCGGTTCGGTTGTTCAAATTTTGGTAAAAACCGAACCGAACCGAACCGTGCTCACCCCTACCACTCATAAGCATTTTACATACTGCCACTACACCTCACTATTTAATCCTTTTCATCCCCTCCCGTGTAACCTTTCACCATCAGACATTGGCAGCAGATGAAGTACTCTTGGACGGAGCGCAAAGCATCCGTACTAAATATCAGTCGTTGGGATATCAAATACATTGGTGATGGTGACTTATATCAATTCCCCGTCTCCCCTTTTAATCAGTGAGCTGACATCAAAAGCTAGATGCTATTCTCTATCCTTTCTCAATTATTATTATTTTTTGTATTTTGATTCGTAATCTTTATTGGTGGAGAGGTGTTTAATTAAGAGACAGAATGGAGCATTGGTAACTGTTTTAGCCACTAAACAAAGGAACATGTGGGTAGTGTTTAAAACAAAAAAGGGCCTAAAGTGGCAAAAAGGCTTATAACTTCTAGATAACAGTAACTTGATGCTTCGACATGAAGGCCTTGATGTCTGATTAAACTTTTATGTAGCATTGATTTAAGCACTCATGGGTGCTTAGTGGTAGTCAAGTTCATAGAAATCATAGCTTCTTATTTTAGTATTTCGAGATATATAGCGATTTTCTTACCAATTATCTCGCACGTCAGTACTAATTGGTCACATTGTTGAAGAAAAATGAGACAATAACGATGTCGATATGTTTGTTTGTTCCCTTCAATTAAAAAAAAGAGGTAAATTACATTAAACTCCTAACACACATTCAACGTTCTACGCTAAACTCTCAATAACTTCTAAAATGGAACTAAACCTCTAATAACTATTAAAATTGTAGAAAACTTCAAATAAGTTTCCATATTTTATAAATAATCGCATGGCGACCTTAGTCCATATTTAGAATCCAAATCCAAATCCAAATGTGTTGTCAACACAAAATGTGAATTTACGTTGTTTAGGAGGTTATCTACAAAATGCAGAAACTTATCAGTGAATTTTCTGCAATTCTAATAGTTACATAAGCTTTAGTACGATTTCAAAAGTTATTAAGGATTTACTATAAATATTAAATGTGCTTTGGGTTTTAGTGTAAATTTGCCCCAAGAGGAAAAAAGCTCTAGTCTACAGAGATCTCACATGGTTAACCCTATTAGCATTATTCTTTTCCTTAAAAAAAGCATTATTCTTACGTATTCATTTTGGTTCATGAAAAAGGAACGTATCCTGAGTTCTTTCCGGTAATAAGGCATTTGAAAGGATATTTTTTTTGGAAAAATTACTTCAAGGAACCAAAAATAAATTGTTGACGTGTCCCAGCCCTTTGTATTATTTGTAATGTGTATTAGCCCCAAAAATAAAAACTCTGTGTGATTCAGCCCCAATTACAATTCCCAAGAGAATAGATCCCCAAAGTACCCCACTCCTTCTCCAGATCTCTCATTCGCTTCCAACAAACTCATCTCCTCTTCCACCCTCTCTCCAACCTCGCTGGAAAACTTCCAACCACTCGCGCAGACCCTCGCCTCCCCCGACCTCTACGACTCCCATCCTCAAGTCGTAACCCCCGCCCGCCACCATCCCCCAACGCTTCTTCCCCCCCCCGCCCACCAACCTCCGACACGGCCAAAATTTGAACTCCCCCTATCCCCTCCTTCTCCTCCGCCTCCACGCACCTCTGACCACCCCACCACCGACCCTACCACCACCAAACTCGGCCAATCCTTCGCCCTCTCCTCTTACTGAACCCTCATCTCCGTCTACCCCCACGTCGTCATTGTTATGTGGTTCAAGACCCTCCTCGCCCTCGGCCTCTACATCTCCATCTTCACCACCTCCTCGTCCTCCTCATCCTCCTACAAGGTCGACATGCGCCACGACGCCAATCACTTCCTCGTCGACGATGCCCACCCGGTCCACGTCTACAGGGACCTCAAGAACGCCAAGTTCTCCGACGACCCCGAGCCCCTCTCCGACTACTAGTTCAACCACCTCTCCGCCGCCGACCCTTCCTCCCTAAAATATTCATCTCTGATGATGTCGTCTTAGTCGATTCTGACCCAAGCCACTCCATCCAGGCCTTCGACGAGAAGATATTCGGCACCCCCTGCTCCCTGCCGCCGGCAACGACAGAGGAAGAGGATGTGGATATAATAGGGAGTAGGACGCTTGAACAATGTACTTGGTGGGATGTTGTTTGTGTTGCTTGCGAGGATGACGGGGCCTCAGAAGGTCGAGAAGAAGAAGGCTGAGGTGGAGGAGAGCTTGATTGTGGAGAATGTGATGACGGATAGCGGAGTTGATGAGCCGTCGAGCAATTAAGGTTTGTTTTCTGAACTTGGTTTTAGTTTAGAAATGAAAATTGGGACATCGCAAAGAGGAACACTTAGGCTCTGTTAGGGGAGTGTAGTGTAAAGAGTGTGCTTCTTGTGAAATGGTGTATTATAACTTACATAATATATCTATAATGAGGAACTGTGAGGATGTAGGTTTGATTTTATGCTATTGCTTTATGATTTGAACGAAAGTATTCATTTAAGAATAAAGTGAATTTATGTTACTTCAATTTTTATAGTGGTGTATCATGTTCTGCAGTGTAAGTAATGTGAACTATATAAAATTAACTGTTAACGTTTATCTGTTCCATGTTAAGTATAGTGGAGTAAGTGTTAACTTTTTTCTTTTAAATGTTAAGTTTTATCAATTAGCTGTTAAGTTTTACTTATTACATGTGAACTATAGCCGATTAACTGTTAATGTTTAGTTATTCTATATAAGTATAAGTGAGTAATTGTTATATTTATTCTTTTAAATGTTAAGTTTTATAGATTAACTGTTATGTTTTACCTAATATATGTAAACTATAGTTGACTGACTGTTAACATTTACCTAGTTTTTTTTAAATATAATTGAGAATCATAGTGTACCAAAACATGAGATTGGAATATTACCACCAAATATATTGATTGTTTCACAAATGATTTTGTTGCTTCTTTATAGTAGAGTGACCAACTACATTTGGTCATTTTTTAGTAAGAAGCATAGAGTTGAGAAAGCTAGTTTTTAAATAGCGTGATGTTTTTGTATCATTGCATTATGCTGCCCGTCTTCTGGTAAATAACTTTCCTTTGATCGTTATGGCTAATTTGATATTAAAGTGTACGCTTGCGTAATCATGTCTTATTTTCTTGTATTACATTTCTCCAAGTGTAAAGACCAATCATTCTTCTCTATTGTGTAAGATGTGTTTTAATGTGCAAAATTAATATTTATAATGCTTATTGTGCAGATAATGCTGGTGTTATAGTAAATCTAAAGGGTGAAATGATTGGTAATGTTTGCTTATATCTACCTTTTCCGTTGTATCTTTCGATTTATCATCTAAAAACACGGATATCTTTTCTTTTTGATGAATCCTTTTCAAAATCAAGCACTTATTTTTGGTTATGGAGGATCTTCTATCATAGGACCCATCGGAAAGGAGTGTGCTGATTTGTGGCCTAGGATTACAAGTGCAGCGAATGTCATCGTCTAGTCAATCTACTTCATGTGTTTATTATTTGAGCTGGATATGGGTTATATTGTTATGAAATTTAATTTAATGTCTTAGTTGAAGTTGTTCTTGAGTTTTGGCTTTGTTATCTATGGTTGTAGCTATAACTTCCTACGTTTTGTAATTCGTTCTTGTTATCTATGAGTCATATGAAATACAATTTCTATTCTGATTTTCTTTTTTGCCCATATGTTGATAGGACCATAAGTTTGTACAGGTTCCTTGGATCTTTTTTTTTTAATTTTTAATGTTTGATAAAAAGGCCCTTGGATCTTGACGGATTATGTTAACATGCTACGTATTATAGTGTTGTAAGGGGAAAGATCTGATATTTTAGGCTATGGGTGCTTGGTTTTGGTTTGGGCCTTTGGTTTTCGCGTCCAAGTTTGGATTTTGATGGAGTTCTCTTTATAGGGTAGCATTTAATTAGATTCTTCATCGCTTGTTTAATCTCTTTCAACTTATTGTTCAGGGCATATCATGCATTGATTATAAGTTATTTTCTTGTTCGTTGTGTGTTTGTTCTCCGGTAATTTGATACAGTTTTTGTGGGATATTTGAACTTCTTGCGGTCTGCTGTTGTTGCTATTGTTGTGGAGTCTTTCTTGTACGTGTTATTTATTTCTGATAGAGCTAAAGATCCAATCTTTATTTCTAATGTTAGAGCTACTAATTCTATTCAGAGCTTTAGAAACCTGGATGTATATTAAAATCAAGAAATAAGTAATAAACTCAGGGTGTGTTATATATAAATATTGTACAAATTTGTTATCGTTTTACTATGTTAACTGTTTTTCTTTAAAGTAATATGTTAACTTTCGCAGTTTGCTTATTAAATTACACTAATAACTGTAGGCGTCCAAAATTGCCTATAGGTCCCCGAACACGGCTCGAGATAGAGAGAAGAGGATGAATGTCGCTACCTGAGTCACAGGAGCTCATTTGACGATGACGAACACATGAAGTGAGTCGGCGAACCATACTAAGCAACGTAACTTCAGAATAACGGGAATAAGACCTGATCGGGAGCCCCGCGTCATTCACGAAAGGAGGAGAACCCCTCACGCCTTATTTACTCCGCATGTAATTTAATCATGGGAGCCTAGAGATCTCCTCGCCGGCTTTTTAACGCTTATTGAACCACGTAATTCTGAGTCTGGACGATGAATTTACGGTGAAAACAAACTCGACGAACTAAAATTGGAAAAAGCCAAATTGAGACACCCCGTGGTGTCTTAGCTTGGCCAAGACACTTGTAAGTGTCTCGGCCAAGCTGAGAGGATTGGCCAAGACACTTATAAGTGTCTCGGCCAAGCCGAGACACTTCCAAGTGTCTCGGCCAAGCCGAGACACTCTCAAGTGTCTTGGCTTGGCCAAGACACTCAGAAGTGTCTCCAATATGTCGGAAGTGTCTTCAATACAAAAAACCTGATTTTGGTTGTTTTCGATAGTTTTTCGATTGCTAACCACCTGGATTTGCTCCAACCGATCTGATAATGTGGTTAAGTGGTTTTCAACTAAAGATAAGAAGGAATCGGCCGTTCTTATCTAAACACAGGGCTTCTGAAGCCTATAAATATAGCCTCAGGGCCTGCACTTTTTCTGATCTGGAATTCTCGAGCATTGGTGAAGCCCTGCCGAATTAAGGATTAAAGAGCCAATAATTTCAGAGAGGAGGAGGAGACTTCAGTGGATTCTTCGGCATAAAGAAGAGGAGTTTGTCAGATCTGCAGCCTGGTTCGTCTTTTAAGATTACCCCGTTGCGGTGATCTTAAGAAGAGCAATTATCTCGCTGTTGCCGAGATAAGCGCTTCGGCTTCTTGATTCCTTCGCGAATCGATGAAGCTTCAGATCTGATCTGATCGTTTGGTAGTCTATGGATATCAATGTCCCCGTCACAGGCTAAGATCCCACGTAAGCAGAAGACCGATAAATAATCTCTGTGCTGTTTAACGAGAATTATATTTTTATTGTGTAAAAGTCTAATAAAAAGACTATCTTGTTGTATTTTCATTATAACGACTGAAGTTGTAACGAGTACCTTAATGAAGAAACCAATTTTCTACCCAAACAAGCTGGCGACCATAGTGGGAGCCAACAGCCTCACTACCGAGGCTGTCGTGATGCAACCGATGATCAAGATCCCGGTGTTCGAAGAGGCCGAATACAAATTCGACTAGCAGAAATGCAAGAAATATATTTCCTCCTCCTCCTCCAGATCTTTTTCTTACAAACGTAGGAAAACCACTATCGCGAAAAATGTGCCTTCAGATTCAAAGACCAGGACTGATGATCTGAACCCGAATGCAGTGGAAGACCCCTCTCTGACCTCCAAAGAAACCAGATCCAACGTTCGTGATAACTCCTCGAAAGTCAAGGAGTTGCCCGTTGAAAGTGCACCAGTGCTGACAAAGAGGGCTCGTCAAAGGCGTCATCAACATCTCACGCGTCAATTTGCCAAGGCTTTGGAGTCTATTGACGGGATCTACTGTAATGCAGACCTGAAACTCAGAAGGTGCCAAGTGTTCCAGTAGCAAGCAAACGCCTCCTCCTCCAAACCAGCAACCAATGAATGGGTTCGTGTCAAGAAGACCCGTTCAACTCTTGAGGAGCATATTCATAAGCGCCGCGCACTGTTAGCGCAGACAAGGATCCTTGTATAGAAGGCACATGAGTTGTAGAAGGAAAAAGTGGTCAAAAAGCTACCAAGATCTAAGCAAGTTTAGATGCCAAAGGCCAAATCAGGGCCTAAGGCAAAAGCATCCGAGACTGCTCTCCGGCCTTCGTCAACTCCAGATCCCGCTCATATTGCTCCCGCACCTTCGGTGAAGCCCTATGATAGCGTGGATCTCTCCAAATCTAGAATTCCATTGAAGGATCTCCTCGGTTCTCTACCTGAAGATCGAAGCAAAGCGTCTGTTAAGGAATGCTTGGGACCGTTGAAGGAGCCCCGGACAAACATCCAGACTGGGGGTCGTACACGACCTCCTAACAAGTTGATTCCTATAACCACCCGCTTAGGGGTGCTTACAGAAGGCCAGAGGCTTGTTAAGGTTTCACCCTCGAAAAGTGTGATTCCAAACATATGACTCCTGCAGACGCCAACAATGTGTTGTTTACTCAGAAGAAAATGCGTTAGATAGACGAACACGTTATACCTGAGGATTCATGTAAACAACCGATAGATTACTCCGGGCATAATGCCGATGAGTTATACTATCAGGCTGGGGGTATGAATAAATCTCAAAAGAGAAGTACTCGAGAAACGAACTCTCACTGTCTGTGTACCAAACTTATCAGGGTAGTATTATCAGCGTGTAGCTGCCCCAAGACCGCTCCACAGAGGATCTCGGTGGTCCAAAGGCTTTCCTCTAAAGCGTCGAAACCCAAATCAAGGCATTTTCACAAAAAAGATTTATCGTTCGAGATGACGAATTCCCAGAAGTTATCATTAACATGGTCAACAAGGAAGAGTATCCGATGGTTTTAAGCGGGTCTAGCCCTAACTTTTCTCTAGGAAGAAGAGTCAATTCGGGAATAGCTCAATTAATGTCTTGGCTCCAGCTAGAAGATGTAGGACCTAAACAATCCGCGGTCACCATCAACATGGCTGATAAGGGAAAGTCGATTCGACCTTCTAATTCTGATCCCCTCATATCGCATCGTCTGACTCGTTTATGATCGGGAACCACTAGACATAGGGATTATCAAAGGATGAATAGAGGATTATCCTCAGATAATGAAGCGTCAGACGCTTGCTCCGCAATTACTTCAAATGCTACTGTATCCAGCCCAGGGTAATGCCGTGAAGAGCTCACCATCACTCCTGACCAAATAGCTCAGATGATCAAAAATGCTCTCGCTAAGCAGAAAGAAGAGTTTAAGGTTGAAATAGAACTAAACATACAACGGATGAGGGAGTTACATGACCTGCAACTTCAAGCTTTATCAAGATAGATTAGCGAATCCAGTCATCACAACGTTACAGTAGAAAAAGTCAATATAATAGATAGTGATCCAGAACCGGATGAGACTATCAACATTGATATCTCTCCTGATAATAATAACGCTGGGGGTGGTCCAACCGAAGATAACAACACTAGGGGTGGCCCCGTTGTTTGTCTCAGAAATCGTCCGAAGCATGATACAAATGAGGACAAAAAGATGAAGGATCTCGAGAGCAAAATAAATGCTCTAATGTCTGCTCGAGAGTTAAAGAAGACCGACATTTCGTGTCCTTATCCGAGAGAGTGGGAGTCGATCCCGTATCCGACCAAATTTTACCTGATCAACTTTACGCCATTCGGCGGGAAGGGCTCACTCACTCAACATTTGATCTACTTCAAGTTCCACTTGGGCATGATATCCGGCAATGAAGCACTGATGGTTCAGTCATTCATTGGCACCCTTCATGGGTCTGCCTTCGATTGGTACCGTCGTCTCAAGCCTGGAAGCATCAACAGCTGGGGTGATATGGAGAGCTCATTCCTCAGTAACTTTTTTGATGATGGCGCCGAGGTATCCATCAGGACACTCTTCGATGAGAAGCAAAAAGATGAAGAAATAATCGCCGACTTTGTTAAACGCTTCCAGAATAAGGCGATAAATTGCCGAGATCTGATCACGGAGGAATTCATCCTACAAACTTGCCACAACAACCTCTCTTTGGACGTGTTGGGAGTTATGGGATTAAACCCATCCAAGACTTGGAGAGATTTGAAGATGCGCGGTGAACATGTCGAACGCTTCCTCAGAAGGAAGAAGATCGAAAGAAGCTAACAGTCAATACCTGTGATTGCTAGTGATAATAATCAGACATCACAACAACAACCTCAAAAGCAGCAAAGGGCTCTAGATCCGGGACTCCAAAAAGAGTACTCTTTCAAGGATGAAGAAGTTCCGAATATTTTCGAATACCTCCTGAATAACGGTGAGATTGAGCTACCACCTATTAAAGATCAGGAGGGAGCTAAGAGGATTATGGACCCAAACTACTGTGTGTATCACAGGAGGGTTCTCCATCCTACTGAGGTTTGTTTCGGTCTAAAGAACAAGATTCAAGCTCTAATCGACTCTGGCGCCATAAAGCTAGAATAAGCCGAAGGACGGTGCACCACTCTGAGAAGTATACGAGTATAAACTACTTCTTAATCCTCTAACCGATATAAGAGGTTAAACTGCTCCCTGACACTTTAATAGGTATATGAGTCTAAACTGTTTCCTTTCTTTCACGGGAAGTTCCTGGAGAGTGCCATGCCTGGTATTCTTAAGGATAACTCAGTCATGCAACTGAGTACAATGTTAGACCCAGTTTCACGAAGAAAGCTAGGGGTGCATAATTCATGTAACGGGAAGATCCTGAGAAAATTCTATATAGTGTATTCTTAGGGATAACTCGGTCACTACAAGAAGGTGATGAATAAGAAACTCCCACTCAAATTCCCGCTATGTCTGTGCACTCAACATTCTCATTGTTAGAGTCTGGACATAGTATTCAGAATTTTAATCTCCTAATCATTGATGATTATCAAACCTCTCCGTGTTAAATATTTGTCACTTAACACCAGGAACCCCCTCTGAGTGACTTGTGCAAGTCAATACTCCTACTGTGATTTGTACTCCTACTCCCACTGTCTACTTGGTCAAACCTTTAAACAGTTAGGACCATAACCAAAATCCTCTCTCGATTCCTTCCATGAATGAGAGGTCCACAAATTAAACAATTAAACCTTTAAACAGTTAGGATTATCTCAAATTCCCATCTTGGTCAAACCTTTAAACAGTTAGGACCACAACCAAAATCCCCTCTTGATTCCTTGCATGAGCGAGAGGTCCACAAATTGAACGATCAAACCTTTAAATAGTTAGGGTCATCTCAAATTCCCATCTTGGTCAAACCTTTAAACAGTTAGGATCACAACCAAAATCCCCTATCAATTCATTTCATGAACAAGAGGTCCACAAATTGAACGATCAAACCTTTAAACAGTTAGGGTCGTCTTAAATTCCCATCTTGGTCAAACCTTTAAACAGTTAGGACCACAACCAAAATCCCCTCTCGATTCCTTCCATGAACGAGAGGTCCATTTTCAATTTGAGCAATCAAATCTATGAAAGTTAGGATTGCGTCCAACCTCACTTGGTTAAACCTGCAGATAGTTAGGATCAAGTCCGAAATACCCCTTTCGATAAACGAAAGACTTCCACCTTTTCCTATTCGGCCAAACCTATAAAAGTTAGGGCCGAAATCGGAATTTCACCTCAATAAATGAGAAAATTTTTTGGATTAAGCAACCAATCCTATAAAACTTAGGGTTGCTTGAATCTTTCTGATTCTCGAAGTGGAGATCTCACTCCTAGTTTCACTTTTCTGGATTCTTAGGGTGGAGATCCCACTTCGAGTTTCCTTAGCAACTGGTGATAGAATATAAAATTCTTTCTCTTCGATTTTGGGAGATAGAATATAAAATTCTTCCTCTCCCATCCTTCAACTCCCAAAGGCCGTGCCTTACACGTAAGGGGAATTTTATCCTGAAGCCTAAGTAGGGATAAGTCAACGCCTAACACGCGTTATCGGTTAGTCCTGGACCGTAAAAAAGACAAAAGCCCACATATTCGATATTGTGACAGGTTGTTATTAATAACACCATAATCTGTTCTTCACACGCACAAGGAATTTTATCCCGAATCCTGAGTAGGGATAAGTCAACGCCTAACACGCGTTGCCAGTTTAATCTTTCACCGATTAAAGAAAACACCAGAATCTGAGTCTGGGGACTTTTATCCCAAATCCAAAGAAGGGATAAGTCAGCGCCTAACACGCGTTGTCGGGTAGTCTATTCCCGTAAGAAAGACGAAGTCTACATATTTAATATCGTAGCACTAAGAGAGTTAACTCTCTTAGCACAACGTCACATGCGTAATGGACTTAAACAATCCGCATGCAAGCCCGACTCAAACGGTAATCGGTAAAGGCACATCAAATCCGTTGATGGCTGAGGGTTTGCCAAAAATCCTAAGTCTACTTCTAACACACGTTGCCGGGTAGTCTATTCCCGTGAGAAAGACGAAGTCTACGTATTTAATATTGTAGCACTAAAAGAGTTAACTATTTTAGCACAACGTTATGTGCAGAACGGATCTAAACAATCTGCATGCTAGCCCGACTCAAACGGTAGTCGGTAAAGGCTAATCAAACCCATTGATGGCTAAGAATTTGCTAAACATTCTATAAATACGAGTCATTGACGCATTAGCTTCATTAGTTGGTCTCGTGACTTGAGCATCCAACAAGTTCAGGATAAGATCCATACATGCAGATAAATCAGCTTTCATAGTTGGTCCTGCAGCTCTAACATTTGGGACCACCATGATCCAATACCTTAAGAGCTTAAACTGTGTATACTCCAGTAAACGTATGAGTATAAACTGTGTCGACGTCGGGCGATTCCTAAGTCAATGCCGGACGATTCGAAACCCTAGGTTAACGCCGGTCAACGTGTAACCCTAGGTTATTGCCAGTCAACACGTTACGATAAAAAAATCAACGCCGGGCGATTCGAAACCCTAGGTTAACGCCGGTCAACACGTAACCTTAGGTCAACATCAGTCAATGCGTTGCGATGAAAAAGTCAATACCAAGCGATTCAAAACCCTAGGTTAACGCCGGTCAATGCGTAACCCTAGGTCAACGTCAGTCAACGCGTTGTGATGAAAAAGTCAACGCCGGGCGATTCGAAACCCTAGGTTAACATCGGCCAACGCGTAACCCTAGGTAAACGTTAGTCAACGCATTGCGATGAAAGTTAATGCGAATCAATAAATCGTGATTGAGATAGTCAGTTCAAAGTCAACTCGACCATACGAGCCAAAATCAACTCACCGGTTTTGATTCAAGATTTCGACGATGGCCAGACGATAAACACAACACCGAGAGAACTTCAACTATTCGTTAAGACATCGAATAGATTGAAAATCAAAGGAGTCAAGAATAAAAGCTAACAACAGGTCCTTTTACACCGACTGAAGGTTGGACTGATCATATACAAAGTATTTCAGGCTCATCTATAAAAGAAACGAGATTGAAACACTTTGGAGGGGGTATCTGTAGGCATCCAAAATTACATATAGGTCCCCCCACACGGCTTGAGATAGATAGAAGACGATGAATGTCGCTACCTGAGTCACAGGAGCTCATTTGACGACGACGAACACATGAAGTGAGTCAACGAACCATACTAAGAAATGAAACTTCAGAATAACGGGAATAAGACCTGATCGGGAGCCCCACGTTGTTTACGAAAGAAGAAACACCCCTCTCACCTTATTTACTCTGCATATAATTTAATCATGGGAGCCTATAGATCTTCTTACCGGCTTTTCAACACATATTGAACCACGTAATTCCGAGTCCGGACGACGAATTTACGGTGGAAACAAACTCGACGAACCAAAACCGGAAAAAACCAAATTGAGACACCCCGTGGTGTCTTGGCTTAGCCAAGACACTTGTAAGTGTCTTGGCAAAGCTAAGAGACTTCAAAGTGTCTCGGCCAATCCGAGACACTCTCAAGTGTCTTGGCTTGGCCAAGACACTCAGAAGTGTCTCCAATACGTCGGAAGTGTCTCCAATATAAAAAAAGCCGATTTTGGTTGTTTTCGATGGTTTTTCAATTGCTAACCGCCTAGATTTGCTCCAACTGATCTGATAATATGGTAAATGGTTTTCAACTGAAGACAAGAAGGAATCGGCCGTTCTTATCCAAACATAGGGCTCCTGAAGCCTATAAATATAGCCCAAGAGCCTTCATTTTTTCTGATCTGGAATTCTCGAGCGTTGGCGAAGCCCTACCGAATTGAGAATTGAAGAGCCACAAATTTTCAGAGAGGAGGAGGAGACTTCAGCGGATTCTTCGGCATAAAGAAGAGGAGTCCGTCAGATCTACAGCCCAGTTCGTCCCTTAAGATTACCCCGTTGCGGTGATCTTAAGAAGAATAGTTATCTCGCTGTTGTCGAGATAAGCGCTTCGACTTCTTGATTTCTTTGCGAATCGATGAAGCTTTGGATCTGATCTGATCGTTTGGTGGTCCAGGATATCAACGTCCCCGTCACAGGCCAAGATCCTACGCAAGCAGTAGACCGATAAACGATCTCTGTGTTGTTTGACGAGAATTGTATTTTTATTATGTAAAAGTCTTATAAAAAGACCATCTTTTGTATTTTTATTGTAACGACTGAAGTTGTAATGAGTACCTCTATAAAGAAACTAATTTTCTCCCCAAACAATAACATGTTAACTTTTGCAATTTGCTTGTTAAGTTACACTGATAACATGTTAATTTTGGATGGTAAATTAATAACTATATTCAGTAAACTGTTAACTATAATCCATTATATGTTAAACTATTATTTATAATCTGTTAACTAACACCATTATCCTACATTATCTGTTAACTGTTATTTATAAATTGTTAACTATAATGAATTATTTGTTAATTGTTATTTGTAATACATTATCCGTTAACTGTTATTTTAGGTGATATACACGTTAATATAGTTCTCATTTAATATGTTAACTATAATACGTAGCATGTTAACATAATTGGTTAAGATGTTAAATGAGAACTATAATACGTAAATTGATAACTATAATACATAAATTGATAATATTAATGTGTTATAGTTAACATGTTAAAATATTTATAGTTAACACATTAAATGAGAACTATATTAACATGTTAACATAATCATTTAACATGTTAAATGAGAACTATGTAAATCTTAATTGGTAAATTGATAACTATATTAACATGTTAATGGATTATATTAACTATAACACATTGGCTTATGGATAGCAGGTTACAGCTTATGAATAGCACGTTACAAATTATAGTTAACATGTTGGCTTTTACATTTAACATGCGTTCATATTATAGTTAACATGTAAACTGTGATAGTTATCAGTTTATATATAATAGCTAAAATGTTAAGTACAACAGTTAACATGTTAACTACAATAGTTAACATGTTAACTACAACACTTTCTCTTTCTTGGAGACGAGAACCAGGACGAGGAGATGGTGATGGGGGACCGGGGAGGTGTCTTCGTCGTCGATGTTACAAAACACCAACGCGATAGTGGAGTATAATCACCAAGAACAAATCATTATTTTAAATCATATAATTTGGATAACTTGAACGTAAACTAGAGAAGGAGCTTCACAATCAAAGAACCAAATCAACTACAAACGACATCCAATGCATGAAGCTTGATTTCCATTAGTTTTCAGACAACGAAACTAAAGAAACTCATTTATCTGCATGAGGACACAAATAATGAATCAAGACATGTGAACAAGCCACAAATCATCATGAAACCAAGAAGCACGAAGCAAACACTCACCAAGATCAAATTTTGACGCAAACCCACATCACAAGAACATCATAGTACAACAGACCCAGGTGGCTAGATCACAAATCACCCAAAACTATCACAAATAACGAAAGCAAATAAATGCAAACAAGTATCAAATAAGGTACGCAAGCAATTATCAAATAGGCGTCGAGCTTCTAAGTCTCCGAGGAGGATGACGACTTGGTGGTCAGAGATGAGGGCGACGTAGTAGTCGGATAGGGGCTCGGGATCGTCAAAGAACTTGGAATTCTTGAGGTCCCAGTAGACGTGGACCGGGTGGGCGTCGTCGACGAGGAAGTGCTTGGTGTCGTGGCGCATGTCGACCTTGCAAGAGGAGGAGGAGGATGAGGAGGTGGTGGAGATGGAGATGTGGAGGCCGAGGGCAAGGAGGGAATTGCACCACATTATAGTGACGACGTGGGGTGGCCGGAGATGAGGGTTCAGTAGGAGGAGAGGGCAAGGGATTGGCTGAGTTTGGTGATGGTAGAGGTCAGTGGTGGTGGTCTGAAGGTGGGTTGGGGGGGAGAGAAGGAGGGGATGCGCGTGAGGACCATGTGTCGGTTTCATTTTTGGGTTAGTGAATGCTCCATGGAACCTCCTCCCCATCCTCTCCTACTTCTTCCCCCCTCCACCACCTCCGACCACCCCACCACCAACCCCACCACCACCAAACTCGGCCAATCCCAGCGATTCCAGCGACCTCACTCTAACCCTAGATTCCTCCAGATCTCGCAATTCTAGCAAAATAAGAAGAGGAAGCATGATGGTGGTGCCGGGGGCTACGATTAAGGATGGAGTCGTAGAGGTCGAGGGGAGGCAGAGGTGGCGGAGGCGGCGGCGGTGTTGGAGGTTCCCAGCGAGGTTGGAGAGAGGGTGGAACAGGAGATGAGTTTGTTGGAAGAGAAGGAGAGATCTGGAGAAGGAGAGGGGTAATTTCAGGATCTATTCTCTTGGGAATTGTAATTGGGCCTGAATAACACAAAGTTTTCATTTTTAGGGCTAATACACATTACAAATAATACAGGGAGCTGGGACACATCAACAATTTATTTTTAGGGCCTTGAAGCAAATTTTCCTATTTTTTCTGACTTTGAAATTAGCCAAAACGCTTCAGTATTATGTATCTGCTAGGAAATAGGCAAGATATATTAGATTTATTATGGAATCACTAAAACAAAACAAACTACATAAGAAGAAAAACAAAAAACAGAACACCAATAAAATTACCGTGATAATAAAACTGAGAGAGAAATACTTTATAGAAAGCCCAATCGCCCTCTAAAATGAGGACTAGCCTCCAAGAAACAACGCACAACGCCTCACCTACGGTTGCATTAGATTTGCATAGAACTTCCAAGAATGAGATGACTGTAATTCTCAAAAGCGTCTGTTGAACACCATGATTGCTACTCCAATTCGCCATACTCTCCAGAACCAGCAAACTAAGGAAAAAGTATTAGAGAGTTGAGGAAGAAAACTAAGAGCATAGTTTTGATTTTAGTGTGTTTTAAATGAACAGAGGAGCCTCAATATATAGGGTTTTGGTGAGCTGATTGGCCAGAGAAGGCTTTGAGTATTAGTAATGGGCATTTACCGACATTAACCCACAATGATTGCCATTCAGGCATTGTAATGTTCATAACATTCAGCTAGCACAATATGTCCATTCAGCACATGTTAGACCACGCATCGGACCATGCTCCCGACCAACGCACTTAGGCCCACCCACTTAGCCGCTTGCGCACTCGCTTATGCGCTCGTTAGCACAATAGCAAATATGTCGATTCTAAGAAGCTTGTTATACTATTATAACACTTTGTTATTATAAATTGTACGAAATGCATTCAATAAGTCAAGGACTAACACTCACATACTAATAATTATGCATATTTGTTATCTATGGAATCCAACTATATAAATGATACCTTTTCGAAGAACATTTATAAATAAATCCTCCATTTATTCATTCATATCAACAATCCCTCACAATTTCATAGCTAATAGTATGGAAAAGTATACATATTCTGCTTTTAGAGAGGGTATCTTCTGATTTAAACCTTCTTTATAATTTTCCAATTTTATCACTATAGGAATGAGGTGAAAATATGCCTTGAACTTAAACCTTTGATGCGGTGATGTTCATTGGTAAGAACACGATATAGACTTTTAATAAGAATATTTAGGTTTAATGTATTATGGCCATGCGTCATTATCCTTATTCGTTAATATTTTCGAGGAATAACCCTCTTGCTCTACTTGCGGCCACATAATCATGGTCATATAGTGGGGAATATCCGGGCATGCAATATTTGTATCTCTTCTTAAAGACTTGATCACATTCAGAGTCAAAACATCCTTACTGTCCTAGCAATAGACAGCACCTTCTAGGTATATTTAGGAATTGTTATGGTGATCCAATTCGTCCGAGTACAATTCAAGGCCAAGTGTACATCTGCAAGTCTTGCCCCCAATCAACTTGATGGCTAGAGATTAGTAAGAATGAGCACTATGACAACTCGACCATTCGGTATCCTATCATGTCAACTCAAAAGGCGGAAGTTGTTGTCCCCTTCTGTTGAAGACGACTCATCGCGAGTCCACTTGACCATTCGCCGAACGACTCGGAAGGCGCTACTCCTCAATTAGATTAAAAGGATAAGTATATGTTTGCATCAGAAATATTTTTTATTGCTGAATCTATTACACGTTTATCATCTTACAGATTCAAAAAAAGAAAGTTAGTCTTTTTATAAGACTTTCTTACACAATGAAAACAAACAGGGGGATCTCCTAGAAACACACGCATGATCATTTATCGGTCGCTACTTACGTGGGATCTTTGCCTGTGTTGGGGACTCTTTGATCCATGGACCGCCGAGTATCTGATCTAGTTGATCTTGCTTCACAAAGGAAACAAGAACTAGTAAATATCTCAACAAGGTGAGATAAGTATTCTTCTCAAGATCAAAATGAAGTCTGATCTTAAGGAACTGATGCAGGGGTGCCAAAAGGCTATAGATCCGCCAAACTCCTCCTCTTTTTGCTAAAGAACTCACCAAGATCTCCTCCTCCTCTCTAAAATTTGTGGCTTAGCTCTCTCAGGGTCAGCACCTTGTCTCAAAGCTCAAAATTCTAGATCTCGTGCATAAGGACCATAAGGCTTTATTTATAGGCTTATCAGAATAACCATCTTTCCACATTCAAGGATAGCCTCAAGTCAGTTGGGGAGGCTCTGAAACGAATGAATCCAAGAATTCTATCGAAATACGCATCGTCTGGAGTCTTGACTGGACAAAATAGCCTGTGTGTTTTGCCTATGTGGGAGAAACACACTTGGTGTTTCACCCATGTGGGTGAAACACACATGGTGTTTCACCCACTTGGGCGAAACACATATGGTGTTTCTCCGTTGTTTCGGTGTTTCGCGCATTTCGTTGACTCGTACGCTTTGCCGACTCGCTTCGTGTACTTATTGGCTTCTCTTCGGCATCAGATGATCCTTTTTAACTTGGATAATAATATTTATCACCTTCTCTTTGTCTCGAGCTACATGTGGTAACCTATAGATAATTTTTAACGCCTACAGATACCCCCTCAAAAGTATTTCAGCCTCATTTTTTTATAGAGAAGGCTAGAATACTTTGGATATGATAGGCCCAACCTTCAATTCTTAGACTTCTTCAGCTTTCATTCTATTCAGTATTTTGTTGAATAGAGGAAATTCTTCCAGTACTACGTTTATCGTCTGACCGTTGTCAAAATCTTGAACTGAAACCGATGTGTTGTTTTTTGAATTTAGCTCGTGTCATTGAAATAATCATCTTCATCAGGAATTTGTATCCGAATCATAATTGAACTCCCCGGGATTATCTTTTTGACCTGGAATCTCATCCTGAGTCTTATTTCGGTGAAAATCATCGACGTGTTGACCGGAGTAGACCTTTGTTGCAACGCGTTGACTGATATTGACTCTCATTTGCAACACGTTGACCGGTATTGACTCTCATTTGCAATGTGTTAACTGGCGTTGACTTATGTGAACACAATTTATACTCATACGTTGACTGGAGTTTACACAATTTAAGCTCTTAAGATGTTGGAGTGTGGAGAATCAGTTTATACTCGTATACTCCTCAGAGTTTTGGGAATCAATTTAACCTCTTGTAACCATTGAAGGTTCAAGGAGATGTAGTTTATACTCATATACTCATCGAAGTGTGAATACAGGCTTCGAGTACACCGAAATGGACGAAAACGATCGAAAAATGAACGAAAAACACTACAAAAAAATGTCTGTGAACATCCCTTGGGCGCGAGACACGTGTGGTGTCTCGCACACGTGCAAAACACCAATGGTGTTTCACACGTGCGAGACACCAATGGTGTCACGAGTGAACATGTGAGAGGGATAGGTGGCTGGACCTAGGGAGAGAGAAAGAGAGAGAGAGTGTGATGG
>NC_033794.1:92329633-92366534 GCF_001876935.1 Asparagus officinalis | reverse complement strand
GTTTACAGGTTCTTCCCCACTTCTTCTTTCTTCTTATTTTTCAAAACTCCTCCAAACCCAACTTCCTTCCTCTTAAGGATTCTAAATCTCCTCAAGCTCTTACATTTTAAAACCTCTCAACCCCTCAAAATTTCAGAAATCATCTCCTTTTTTTTACCCTCTTGGCCGAAATTCCCTTCTAAGCTCTAGGGTTTATTGGATTTTTGAGTTCAAGATTTGGGCTTTTTGAGTTGGGTTCAAAGTTCTCCTTCTTGGGTATGCTTCTTTTCCATCACCTCTATGTTGTATGCTTGATTTTGATTCAAGAGCTTATGGGTTTGGATGTAAAGATTAGAACTTTAATCTTGTAATGTGAGTATGGCTCAACATTATATATGAGAGATGTGATTTTTGTTGTTGTGTGTTCGTGGCCATGACCGAACTTTTGAAGGGTTTCTTGTGAACATGGCTGAATTTTTTAGACATGGGCTTGATGTGAGTATGGCCAAATTTTGATATGAGGAAGATGGGTATGATGGTCAAATTATGAACTTGGGTTTGATGTGATTTCTATCACTTGAGTTCATGGCCAAAATTTTAGCATGGGTTTGGAGGTATTTCGGGTATTTTGGCCAAAATTTTTGCATGGGGTTTTGGATGAAAATCGTTTCTATGTATGGATCCTGTATGTTTAATTAGACTTTAACTAGAAAATCCCATTTTGTTTGTAGGATTTCAGCTAGAATTCGTAATTTCCCTTTTAATTTTTGTTTCTTTAACCGATTCATTAATTTTGCCTGAACCACTGGTTTTCATTGCAGAATAACAATATGTCCAAGGTGGCCACATTTTCATAGGAGTCGATTGGCCTCTCAGCATGTTGAGAGAGCGGCTCCTGTAATTTCTTCTTGCGGGGTGAGCTTTTATAGCTTTTGTAAATTTAACATTCTGGATATTGCACCCTTGTTTGTCTCCTTTGCGAGGCACTTGGGAAGACCTGATATCCTCCTTTGTAGGGATTGACGTTTAAAAGACGTGTTTTATTTCATGAAAACACGTCCTAAGGAAAATGAGACGATTTCATGCTATATTACACTCCGTCGGACAGGGTATATTGTCATGTTATTTACGCGACAATGTACGTTATCCCTTACATGTGAAGCAGTTGAAATCGTCTCACTAATTTACAAGATAGTGACTCTATCTCGCGGATTTGCAAGATGAGTTCAGATTCTTGTATTGCCTTAGAAATATTTCTCTAACTGCACATTATTTATTTCAGTTGAATTCCCTTCGGATGTGTTCTCGCCTCGTGCGGCAAGTGGTAGTAGTAGCGAGACTTATACTTCTGCTAATGATATTTTGCTCATCGCCGTTGCTCCTCAATTTAATTCAGATGGGCCCAAGGAAGTTCCTTAGCTTGTGAGAGATGGAGATCATCGTGCATTATGATGGCTGATTACCAACACCCCGCTTACCAAGGATCCAAGCTCCACTCAGGCTTTGAGGAAGCCTGCTTAGATGTTTGGTGATCATATTGAAGACCCAGCCATGTTGACCCTTGAGGACGAACATTGGTTGAATGAAGATGGAAGGAGTTTACTATATCTTCCCCCGATCCCTCGCCAATACACACTTGCATGTTTAAGAAAGCAGACCGTGACGCGAGTGATGTCTTGGCATTTGACAGATGATCATGAGAGAGTCTACTATAGGTTCATTACTCATCAGAAGACCCTAGGTTCTAGTGACAGAAATTCTATTCGTGGACTCCGTCCTGGTCTTCAAGGACAAGATGTAGCACCACCGAATGAGCTGCCGATAATTACCGACATGGCGAGGAATCGGCTTGCCACACTGGGGAGGAAATTCCCTATGCTAGGATATATGTGTTATGGCTAGGTACACTCATCAGCGAATAAGTGGTGGACCTGCATGAAAAGTTATGTTCTTGGGCACTGGGGTGATGAGCTGAAGAATAGTGGATTATACACACCGATACGTGCCCGGATGTATGGATTGTAAATTAGCTCATTCCATTTCCTGGCATTGTTGGAGCTTTATAACCCTAACACCAATATTTTTTTGATTTGCAATGGAGAGTTAGAGTTAGCACTTCATGAGATGCAGAAGGTTTCTGGACTTTTAATGAGCGATCATCCATATTAGGAGTATTTTCCTCCCAACCAATAGCTGAGGTAACTGGAGAAAGCCTCTCCTAATATTTATGACATGCTGTGGGATATTACATGTCATTACCAGACGACTTTAGCTAGTGTGGGTTTTCTTCCGAGGAAGAAATTCCCACAGCTAAGCCTGAAACAGTTTGCCGACTACCTATTCCAGTACCTAGAGGATAGTTCTAGTGAAGCAGTTTGCAAGTTAGCTCCTCTAACTCCCTCAGAGATCAATAACCTGATTGAGAAGATATGTGCTCAATCATACACTACTTCTGCTACCGAGGGCAAGTTTCCAGCGGGGACCAAGTTTCGGACATTCTTGCGGCATGCACAGAAGCGGATTCGACCCATTCCTCTTCTCGCGGGATATCTCTCAACTTGCTGAAGAAGTGCATCTTGTCGTATTAGTTCTCTGAGGCATTGCAGATAGAGGTTCTCTTCCCAGCCGATCAGCTATCCTATGGAAAGGACCTTTCCTTGTTTTCAACGATGGTCACCGATATACACTGCGGGCTTCGGTATCTAGTCACTGGCTTTACACAGGTGGGGCTCAAGCCGTTGGCTGAGATACCTCCTATCAGGGTTGAGCTTCCATACACCTATCGGATGATGTGGTTTGTTCTCCACCTTCCTAACCTAATGTCAGCACCGAGCATCGCAGATCCCTCCATTCCCCTCCTGCAGTTATTAGAAGAGAGCAGGTGCATAGTAAAAAGTTTCCTTGAGGCTAGGCAAGAGCTTCACATCCACAAATGCTTCCCTCATTTCTCTGATCATTATAATGAAATGTTGATTGATGAAGAAAAGTCAGGGTCAAGTTGGACTTGCCTTGATGTGGGTTGCTTCCGGTGGCTGGTGAATATTCGGCCCAGATATCTCATCCTTCGAGTGAAGGGACACTGTCACATAAAGCCTTCCCTACCATGTTGGTTTGTTCGTCAGTTTAGTTATGACCAAGTATATGTCGAGAATCTGATTCGAGGATTAAAGACTGAGGGTGGTCTTATAGATGGTGCCCGAATGTGGCTTTGGAGCATGACTGGTTACACGGGCGCTACTTTCGCCCTCCCTGCGATAGGGCATAAAAGACAACTTACTTTTCTCTACTGCAAGTGGCACATTACTACGAATGAGCCTGTGAACTTGAAGCACATTATAGAGCTAGAGGTTGAAGAAGAGGTTAAGGCCGCCACTAGGACCGTCTGTGACACCGAGCTTCTCGGGAAGCGGGGGAAGAAGGCTGTCAGACCTTTTGGCCAAGGCAAACAGATAGTAGAGGATGATGAGGAGCTCCTTTCTACTAATGACGAGGATGAGACCTCAGAAGAATACGCTAAAGATGGTGGGGCATCAAGATTGGTGATGATGAGGAGACTATCGAGCCATGTCTGTCAGACTCCTTCTTTTCCTCAAGATCATTTACGAACCTGGTGATCATTTGTCGAGCTCGTCTGTTTGCTTTGTTTAAGCCTCTAACGACTTCAAAGAAGTTGAGGCAGGAGGATTTATTTACTTTTCTAACAAAATGACAAATGTTCTTCCAGGTGAAGCGGTTGAAGAAGAAGAGCCTCATCCCTTCCTTCGTACGAGATCTCGATCCGCTGCTAAGGCTTCTTCACGGGTTGAGTTGCATGCCAAGTTTGGGTAGGAGAGACCTGCTATTCACAAGGAGGCTCGATTCCCAAAGCAAAAGAAAATAGTGCACAAGTGACATATCGATCCGCGTGCTTTTGAGGCAGAGTTATTCGGCAACGCACCTACCGGCGAAGAAGGTAACATCTCACCTTTGCGTAACCTTTGATCATTTTACTTATGAATTCTTCGGACCTAATCATATTTTGTGTTCTCAGGGGGTCCCGAAGGAGGTGTATTCCCGTACGACTCTCTCTTTCTCGACTTTGCTCACTTCAAAGGCCCGGGCTTCGTGCAGCAGATGTGTGAGGCTATTGGTGAAGAGAATGTGTGTGCTAGGGCTAGTGAGGGTGTTGATGTTGGCGAGCTTGATCCAGCTATAAGGATCTCCAACCCAGGTATAACTAATACCGATAATACACCATTCAAATGGCAATTACGGGAGTTGAACGATTCTGAATCCGTGGATCCCCTAATCATTTCTATGCTTCATGCTCTTTTTGAAAAGATGAAGGGAACGAGACCGAGTGCCAAGACCGGGGAAGTTGCTGCAGCCATAGAGGGTAAGTGTGATCTCTACTCATTCTGAATTTTAGCTTTCTTTCCTTCTGCCTAACTTCTTTCTTCCATAGATATGATTATGGAGGGTTTAGCTAAGGATGAAACCCTTCATGACGTTGACATTGAGGAGTTGGGTGGACACACATTTGATCTGACTCCGAGCTCCTCTATGGCTAACGATATGTTGCTCGACTATATGTTATCGGAGCAAGCCCATCACGAAGCTGTAGAACCACACATGGAGGCTGGTTCATCTGCAGGTAGGAATTTTGTTGCAACCTTGCCATAATTCATTTATCAGTTCTTACTTAACCATAAGGGAGTTTTGATTATAGGACCAGCCAACGGAGCTGATACAGCTACAATTATCGGTTCTTCTGAACAGCCTGAGGATCTTGGCTTTTCACCATTGGAGTTGGCCATGGCCGCAGCCCAGTCACCATCCTCTTAGATTGAGGCTATTGTTCCTTTAGATCCGATGGTTACAAAACCTATCGTTATAGGGGATAGTCCTACCGTCCCAGTCGTGAGACCAGCTAAAGAAGCCGGTACTTCGACGACTGTCATACCTACCACCATTCCAGTGATTCCTGAGGTTGGGTCAGCTAGGTCAAGCATAGGGCGTCAAGCTGAGGTGGATTCCGTTAGAGTTAGTAAGTTCCGGTTTACGACTTGCTCTAAGTTTCCAACTGGTATTCTAGCGTTTAATATTTCTCCCATTTTCTTTTGTAGAGCTTCCAACATCCCCATATGAGCTCATCATAGCCTTGTTGAAGGATACTGATCCCAGCAAGGAGATTTTCTGTTTCGATCTCAGTCATTTTGTTTCTTTTGTGAGTGGAATGATTGATAAGATCCTTCATCGAGGGTATTCTTTTGATATGTTTAGGCGGTCTCTTGATCGTTGGATGACAATGATTAGAGAGGAAGGCTACACAGATTTGGCTGATCTTCTCACTACAAATTTAGCCATGCTAGAGCGCGAATTCGGAGAGTTGAGGGAGCTACGGGCTACAAGTGATTCTTCATATGAGACTACTTAGTTGGAGTCGCAACTGAAGCAGTGGCATGACACCCGAATGTCCCTTAGGAATGAGCTTCAAGAGCAGGAGAGTTATGTTACACAGATGATAGCGGTTCTCTCGAGGAAGGAAAAGAACATGACTAGATTGTTTACCTCCTTGGCCTCGATCAACGAGAAAATAGCCGACCATGAAAAGGAGCTAAAGTATGCCAAAGATTCTCATGCCGTTCTCGAGGGCAAACTAGCAGACGCCGAATGCACTCGAAAGCAAACACTTGAGAAGCTGGCACCTGCGAGGGAGAAGCTAGCCAAGCTGAAGAGCGAAGCTGTAGGCATATTGGACACCACAATAGACTCTGTGTAGGCTAAGTTACAGACTAAGCTTGAGGAGACTAACGAGAAAGAGATCTCTATGCTAGAAATTCGGATTCTTGATCGTAAATTGTATTTGGATTGGTAGCGCCACATTTGTATCTTTTGATTTGACTTTATTATGAAAAAAGTCTTTTGTTTAGCATATTTTTTTATTATGATTTTTATCCCATCTGGAACAAACAATCACAATACTTATAGGATTTTTGGTAAACCCTCAGGTTTTAACGGATTTGATTTGCCTTTACCGATTACCGTTTGAACCGGGCTAGCGTGTAAATTGTCTAAGTCCATTTCACATATAACATTGTGCTAAGAGAGTTGACTCTCACAGTGCTACGATATTGAATATGTAGACTTTAATATTATCATAGGAATATGCTACCCGACAATGCATATTAGCTGTAGACTTAGGGTTTTTTGCTAACCCTCAGCCCTCAACGGATTTGATGTACCTTTACCACTTACCGTTTGAATCAGGATTACATGTGAATTGTCTAAGTCTGTTTCACATATAATGTTGTGCTAAGAGAGTTAACTATCTTAGTGTTATGATGTTGAATACGTAGACTTTGCCATTATCATGGGAATAGGCTATCTGTCAGTATGTGTCAGATGCAGACTTATCTCTAATGGATAATTTGAGATAAACTCCCTTATGCCAAAAAGGCATAGACTCAGTTGTTGCTAAGTCAAATAACAACTGGCTGCACGTGTTAGGTGTAGTCTTATCTCTAATTAGGGATCGAGATAAAGTCTCCTAGAGATGGATTCTGGTGTCTTTTTTACGGCGAATGACTAACCGGCAACGCGTATTAGGCATAGACTTTTCTCTATTTAGGAGTTGAGATAAAGTTCCCCATGTGTGTGTTCGCGTGGAAAACTGTGTTCTTTTTCATTGAGATAATTGTCATCTTGGATTACAAAGATCCGGTCTTTTATAGATCCGGTTACAACTAAATCAAAGAAAATAAAGAAAAAATTACAACTTTCCTTCTGTGAACAAATCACGAGCTCCTGTTTTGCGGTCGCTCGCTTTGGTGGGTTCTTTGCCTGCGCCGGGGTTAATCCGTGGACCACCGCGCGATCTAGATCCGGTCGGATCTACACGATTATACATGTATTATTCCACGAAGGGAATAATAGCCGGGAGGGATTAATCCACCAAGGGAATAATCGCTCGGATCTCGAGATCTAAGACCAAGCTTAGATCTGGAGTGTAGTCTCGTGTAGATCTCAGATCTGTTCTTTCTTCCTCTCGAAATCCTGCCTTTTCTGACGTGGATGGTCGCCGAGGATCAGATCTGTACGTCCAAGTCTTCAAGTCTTCAAAACTCCGAGTTTGCTCTTCAATCCGGCAGAGTTTCGGCTCTTGAAAGTTCGACCTCTGAAAATGAACATCTCTAGGCCTATTTATAGGCTCTCAGGACAGTGGCCGCAAAAAGAGAAATGTCGGCCACCTCTGGCCACTGTCGGCCACCTCTGGGTGGCCGGCACTGTGCCGAGCCACCCAGAGGTGGCTCGGCTCATGGCCGAGCCACCCCGGGCGGTGTTTTCCGACTTTTTCGAGTCGTTTTCCGTTGTTTCCGGTTCTGTCCGTGATTCGGTTGATTGAGACTCTGATTGGTTGATCTGATTTGGCAGTAAGTTGGATTCCTGATTTGGCAGTAAATCCGCTTCTGAGTTCGAGTCCGAAATTGATCTTGATTCGATCGTGATTCGTCCGAGTCCGCTCTCGGTTGGATGACTCGTTGATTCCTCAACTCATTAGCTTGATTCTGCACGCGGGTGGATGCATTCCGTCGCTTCTGTGCGATTCGTCGATCTCGTCGCCTCGTTGGTTCGTCGGTTTGTGCCGAGCTATGCTAGGGGACCTATAAGCAATTTTATATGCCTACAGATACCCCCTCCAAAGTATTTCAGTCTCGTTCTTTTATAGAAGAGTCTGGGATACTTTGGATATGATTGTCCCTACCTTCAGTCGGTATAACGGGACCTCGGAATGGCTTCTGTTCTTGACTCCTTCAATTCTCCAGGCTTTTCGGTGCTTTGTCGAAAGTCTGTAAGAGTTCCGGTGCTGCATTTATTGTCTGACCGTTTGTCGGAATTTTTTGAACTTGAAGTCGATTCCTTTTAGCTGACCATTGATTGTGGCGTCGAGTCTTTATGCACAACGCGTTGTCCGGCGTAGTGTGGTTGAGTTATCCTTAAGAATATTTATAAACAATATTCTCCAGGAACTTCTCAAACCAAAAATAGGGAATAGTTTATACTCATATACCTTATTGGAGTATTAAGAAGCAGTTTATACTCGTATACTTTTCGGAGTGTTCTTTAGGTTCGAATAATCTGAACCAGCCCCAAAAAATGTGCCAAAAAAGGCAGTATTTGAGTTCAAAATCTCTCCGACCCTTCCAAATATATGGTAGAGGGGTTAAATAGGCGAAGGAATGGACCGTAGGTTGATCAAAAGTCGTTCCAATGTTTAATTCAGCTCCAATTTGAATTATGGTTCAAATTTGGTTCAAACTGGTTCAATTTGGCTCAAACTGGCTCATTCTGGTTCAATCTGGCTCAATCTGGCTCAATTTGGCTCATTCTGATCTGGTCTGGTCCAGCCAGGCTCAATCTGACTCAATTTGGCTCATTCTGGCTTATTCTGGTTCATTCTGGCTCAATTTGGCTTGGTCTGGTTCAACCCTGGTCTGGTCTGGTTCAGCCAGATCTGGTTCAAGGCTATAAAAGAGGGTTTTTCTTCATTTTTTTATTTTTTCTTCTTCTCTCTCTAGGGCCGGGAGCGCGTGGTTCGAGCACTTCCAAGATCTAATTTTTGTCGGATCCTCGAGCTTCCCCTCAGGTATATCTCCATAATCTTGATCTATTTCATGTTTGATCTAGTGTATGGAATAGCGGGATCGCATATAAGGGTTGAGGGAGTGATTTGATGCCTCAAGCTCGCCTTTTTAGGGGATAAAAAAGTGATTTTTATTTCTAGATCTGACCTCTTGAATTCTTTTTCTGTAGGCCATTATGTCGCGAGTATCGAGAGGTCGTTTTCCTGCTGCATCGGTTGATGGCGCGCCTCCCTCATATGCTGGTGAGCAATTTTTTGACCTTTTTCGAAAATTTACAAATTAGTCCTCTTTTTTCTGGATATTTGCAAATTGGTCCATTTTACCCCCCGTTGTTCTCCTTGGTGAGGCAACCGGGAAAGGCCTTGGTTCTCCTTGGTGAGGATCGACGCTTTATGGAAATTTTGCAAATTAACCCTCTTCTTCTGAGAATTTGCAAATTAGTCCTTTTACCCCATTTTGCTCTCCTTGGTGAGGCGATCGGGAAAAGCCTTGATTCTCCTTGGTGAGGATCGACGCTTTAAAGATGGGTTTTGCTTGGTCAAAACCACATCTCATAATAAAGGGGGCGTTTTGACGCTGCATTGTGCTTTATAAGGCAGGGATATATTGTCGATATACCCTATCTTATAAATGCGCAATGTGGCCAAATCGTCTCGCCCTTTATAAGGCAATGACTCTATCTTACCAATTTGTAAGATGAATTCAATTTCCTTTTATATCTGAAATTAACAAACACTTAACTGCTTGTTTTCAGTGGAATATCCTTCCGGAGCTTTTTCATCGCATGCGGTGAATGGACGTCGTGATGAGTATTATTCCACATCTGATGACTTTTCGCCCATTCCGTTCACCTCCCAGTTTGCTCCGGGCACGTCGTTGGAAGTTGTCCAAGTGGTGAGGGAAGGTGGCCATCAAGCTCTTCGCCAGCTGATCACAGATGCGCCTCTCGTGCAGGATGCCGGTTCCGTTCAGTCTCTCAGGAAGACTGACTTCTTGTTTGGCGACTCTACTAGAGATCCCGATGCAGCACTTATTGAAGCTGAGCAGTGGCTTTACCAGACTGGCAGTCGTTTTATGTATTTGCCGAAGATTCCTCGGCATCGTTCCTTGACTGAGCTCAGACGACAGGCTCTGAAACGGGAGATGTCGTGGCGTTTGACAGAGGAGCATGAGAGCGTCCACTGCGGCTATATTACTCATCAGGCAGTTCCTGGTTCGAGCAGGGATCACATTGTTGGACTGCGTCCTGGAGTATTGGGGCTAGATACTCCGCCTCGTAACGAGTTCCTCGCCACTGCTTCTACTTTGAGGAATCGCCTCGCTAACTTAGGACGGGAGATGCCTGCACCGCGCCACAGATTCTATGGTTGGGTCCATTCTTTGGACAGGTTTTGGTGGGCTCGTATGACGAAGTATGTCTTGAGCCGATGGAGCGAGGAGTTACATGCTTGCGGTCTTTATGCAGCCATTCGGGCTACCATGCATGGTTTGCCTACAAGCGCGAGGCATTTCTTTGCCCTATGCGAGCTTTACAATCCAGATTCCAACACTTTTCTGACCAGGCACGGAGAGTTGGGCTTGGCTCTTCATGAGATGCACAAGATTTCTGGCTTGCCCATGGGACAGATGCTATACCAGGAGTACTTTCCCTCCAACCATGAGTTGAGTCAGCTGAAGGATCGCATGCCCGACCGCTACGAGACCTTATGGGACCTCACTTGTCATTATCACATTGCTTTGGCGCAGTCTAAGCCCCTAGCGAAGAGGACCAAAGCAAATGTGAGCCTGAAGCAGTTCGCATCATATTTGTTCAGGAATCTGGAGAGCCATTCTGGTGAAGCTATTCGTGAACTGGCACCACTGACTCCTTCAGAGGTTAATGAGCTACTGAAGAAGACTAACGCCCAATCCTATACCATTAGCAGTCCTGAGAGTGGCTTTCCTGCAGGGACTAAATTCAGATCGTTCTTATATCATGCGACCACACCGATTCGTCCGATGACTCTCCTTGCCGGTTATCTCGCCATCTGGTTGAAGAAATGTGTGGTCCCGTATCAGTCTGGTGACGCTCTGCCACTGGAAGTGCTCTATCCTGCAGTTCAGCTTGCCTACAAGAAGGAACTTTCGCTTCTTCCGGTGATGGTGGCTAACATTCATCGAGGGCTTCGACAGATTTCTGGTGCTTTTACACGGAGAGATAATGACAAACCGACTCAGATTCCTACCATTAAGGTGGAGCTTCCGTATATTTATTTGATGGCTTGGTTCGTCCTTCATCGTTCCGATGTGATGTCGGTACCGAATGCCATAGACCAGTCTGTTCCCTTTCTACAGCTGCTTGAGAAAGGCGAGTGGGAGGGCCGAGGATTCCCTGATATCAGGAGTCAGCTACAAGTCCACAAGTGCTGGGCATTCTCCACTTGCTTTCCACAGTTCCCCAGCCGGTACGGCGAGTGTTTGATTGATGAGGAGAAGCCGAGGGAGTATAGGACTTATTTGGATATGGGCTGCTTTAATTGGCTAGTGAACATTAGGCCGGGTTACCTGACTTTCCGGGTGGGGAATCAGTGTTTTATAGAGCCGTATCTCCCTTGCCGATTCGCCCGCCAGTTCGGTTATGATCAGCTTTATGTTGGGAACCCGCGCCAGCAGCTTCGGGCTCATGGAGGTCTGGTGGACGGTCTTCGTGCATGGTTGTGGACCGTGACTGGCTGCACTGGTGCTAGGTTCAGTCTCCCAGGTACTGAGCGGCAGTTGAACCTCACTTTCTTGAGCTGCAAGTGGTTGCTAGCAGCTAATAAGACTGTCCCTGTGAAGCTTATCGAAGAGTTGATGGCCGAAGAAGCCTCTCAGATTGATTCTCGTGCGATCCGGGACGGTGCTCGGTCACAGAGGGCTCAGGGCAAGACCCGCCGACTTGATGCAGAAGGTCACAGGGCCTTTAGTTCTGCTGGAGAGGCCTCAGGCGGAGACCCTGAAGACTACGAGGCAGATTTGGAGCAAGGTTAGTCACCTATCTTTCTTTTTCTCTGCATTTTCGAATTGCTAGTCCTGACCACTATTTAATATTTCAGGGACAGCGACCAACAGTGAAGACGAATTCCGTCCTTTTACCCGGGCAAGACCTTCGATTGCTGTCCGTGCTGATAGGCGGAAAAGATTAGCCCACAAGCCGCATGCAAATTCACGAGCATCTGAGATGGACTTGGCTGATGAGGATCCTGTTAGTGACGGAGGTAACGTCTATTCTATAGATCATTTTCTTGATCGTTTAGAACTTCTGGCTCATGCTTTCCCATCCTATGCAGGATATCGTGAGGAAGGCGAGATGAGTCCCGATGATTGTGCATCTCCTGGTGAGCCTGACTCACCGCACCAGGTAGAAAAGCCTGCAGAGACCGCCCATGTTGGGGAGTCTGTCAATGAAGGACCCAGTTCGGTGATTCCAGGTACATCTTCAAGAGGTAACTTGCTTCTATCGGCCATAGTTTCCTTCCTCCTCATTCATACTTATATCTTTTTGTGTCAGATTTTTCGATTGATGATTTCGATGGGGAAGGCCTGCCTATGGACACTTCTATGTTCAACTTCATGTATGACTCTCCTCAGATCGATGGCCAGCCGCCTCAGGATATGTTTCCTGAGTCTGTACTCCCTCAGACTCCCGGGAACGGTTATTTTGAAGGTGCGTGCCTCTTCTCAAGCTAACTATAGGACTAGCCAATTCCTTGACTAATGCAACTATAATATGATGTTTCTGTTTTGTGCCTAACAGGGGCTTTTGTTGAGGCTGACCCTGTTGAGCCGGCTGTACGACCAACTCCACCAGTCGATGCAGCTACAGTCCTTACATCTCCACCACCCCCAGTGACTCGAGGGGGAGGAGGTATAATTTAATTAACTGAGCAAAGCCATTCATTTCCTTATTGAGGCTTTTGACGAATTTCTCTTCTTTGTGTAGGGCTTCCTTCTCAGCTTCATGTCCTCGTTAAGGAGTTGTTATCGGGGAATGACCCTGAGAAGATCATCATCAGCGTAGAAGTCCGCTCTTATTTCTCCTCCCTGACTGCTATAATTGGCAAACTCCTCCACGACGGACTTTCTCTTCGCCAATTTAAGCCCTACCTCGATTCCAAGATAAATTTGATTAGGGACATAGGATGTCCGGATCTGGCGACGGCTATGGTTGATGACCTTGATCGCTTAGAGCGTGAGCTTCAGATGTTTCATGAGCTCCGGGATACAGGTGCCTCTTCATTCGTTGCTGCCGAGTTGGATGCTCGCTTACAGACATGGCGCAGTACTCGGATGGTTGCCGAGCTCGAGATTCAGGTGCAGCGGGGCCGCATAGATCGAGTTGAGGCTGATCTTGCCACTAGATCATCTTCCCTTGAGGAGCTTGATTCTCAGATAGATCAGCTCCGACGAGAACTCCGTGAGAAGGAAGACACAAAGATGCAAAATCAGCAAGCACATGCTGCTTTATCTGATGAGCTGAAGTCCTTGAAGCAGACACTGGCTGAGACAGAGGAGGTTGCTGTGAGGACTTTAGCCGCGAACGAAGAGTCTGTCAGAGCTGAGTTGCAGGAGGAGCTTAGACGCTCTTATGATGAGAAGCTGTCTGAATTCAGTCAGCAGGTTCTTAGCCATGGGCTTGATGTATGATTTTATTTGCTGAAAACCTTGACATTTGATTCTCTTTAATGGAACTGATTTATCTTTATCTTTATTATGATTCCTCACTTCGTTTGAAATGATTGACCATAATACTCATGGAATTTTTGGCAAACCCCCAGCCTTCAACGGGTTTGATTAGCCTTTACCGACTACCGTTTGAGTCGGGCTAGCATGCGGATTGTCGGAATCCGTTCCGCATGTAACGTTGTGCTAAGGGAATGAACTCCCTTAGACTTCGTGCTATGATGTCGAATACATAGACTTCGCCATTGTTACGGGAATAGGCTACCCGGCGACACGTGTTAGGTGTTGACTTTAGGATTTTTGGCTAACCCCCAGCCTTCAACGGGTTTGATTAGCCTTTACCGACTACCGTTTGAGTCGGGCTAGCATGCGGATTGTCTAACTCCGTTCGCATGTAACGTTGTGCTAAGAGAATGAATTCTCTTAGACTTCGTGCTATGATGTCGAATACATAGACTTCGCCATTGTTACGGGAATAGGCTACCCGGCGACACGTGTTAGGTGTTGACTTTAGGATTTTTGGCTAACCCCCAGCCTTCAACGGGTTTGATTAGCCTTTACCGACTACCGTTTGAGTCGGGCTAGCATGCGGATTGTCTAAAGCCGTTCCGCATGTAACGTTGTGCTAAGGGAATGAACTCCCTTAGACTTCGTGCTATGATGTCGAATACATAGACTTCGCCATTGTTACGGGAATAGGCTACCCGGCAACACGTGTTAGGTGTTGACTTTATCCCTACTTAGGCTTCGGGATAAAATACCCCAGAATCGGACTCTGGTGTCTTTTTGTTCGGAAAAAGACTAAACCGGCGACGCGTGTTAGGCGTCGGCATATCCCTTCTTAGGATTCAGGATGACATTCCCCATGCGTGTAAGGCATGGATTTTGGTGTTATTAATAACAACCTGCCGCAATGTTGAATATGCGGACGAGTGTTCTTTTTAACGGTTAAGAACTAACCGGCAGCGCAGGTTAAGCGCAGACTTATCCTTGCTTAGGTTTCAGGATAGAATACCCCAGAATCGAACTCTGGTGTCTTTTTGTGCGGAAAAAGACTAAACCGGCAGCGCGTGTTAGGCGCAGACTTATCCCTGCTTAGGATTCGGGATAAACTTCCTAGGATGAATCCTAAATTGATAAATTTCGGAAAAGATCGATGCGGGAAAGGCAGAATTTTATATTCTATTTCCCGGTCTTCTTTTAGGGTGAAGGCGAACCCGAAAACAAGGAAGGAAGAATTTTATATTCTATTCCCTGATCCTGGAAAGGAAGAATTTTATATTCTATTTCCAGCGAGGAAGAAACTAGAAGTGGGGTGTCCACTCCGAGAATCTGGAAAATTTAGATAAACTTGCCTTTTATAGGATGAGTTATCTAAACTGAAAATGGGTTCTTCGTTTATCGAAGTGGAATTTTCAACTCCGGTTATAACCATGAACAAGGTTTAACCAAAGAGAAAAAGGGAAGGAGTTCTTTCGTTTATCGAAAAGGGACTCCGAACTGAAAGTGGACCTCTTGCTCATGGAGAGAATCAAGAGGGCCAGAAAAACATTTTTGGTGGACTCACTGTCAATTGAAATTGATCAGTGAGGGATTTTGGTGGTGAACAATGATTTTGGGTTATCCTCTAGAATATTAAGTGTAATATTCTTCGAGGAACTTCCCGGTAAATGAGTTATCCTGAATGTACTAGGGATAGTACTTTTTCAGGAACTTCCCATTTATTGGCATTAATTGCCTGGCGCCCTCTTGAGTAATCAGGCGATATGCGCCGTTTGAATAGACTGTGTCTATTACAAACGGTCCTTCCCATTTGGGTTCGAATTTACCTTTCTTCTTGGAGGTGAGAATTATTGGTCGGCGAGCAGCGAGGACCAGATCTCCTTCCTTGAAGCTTCTCTGTCGGACTCTTTTGTTAAAAGCCCTTGACATCCTGGCTTGGTAAAACTCGATGTGTTGTTGAGCCTCCAAACGCTTTTCATCCAGCCTCTCGAGCTCTTCGAGACGCTTCTGATGTTGTTCTTCGGTCGTCATCTCCGTTGCGAGAGCGATCCGAAGGGAGGGAATTTGAATTTCCAAAGGTAGCACCGCTTCGCATCCATATACTAACGAGTACGGAGTAGCTCCCGTAGGAGTGCGTATGGTGGTGCGATAAGCCCAGAGTGCTTCACCGAGTTTATCGTCCCAGTCTCGTTTATTGGTCTTCACGAGCTTTGACAAGATCTTGATGATCGTCTTGTTAAACGCCTCCGCTAATCCATTCGCGACGGGATAATAAGGTGTTGATGAAACGTCTTCAATTTTGAACTTGTTACAAAATCTGATGAAGGCGTTGCTTATAAATTGCGGACCGTTGTCATGAATGATCCGTCTTGGCACGCCGTGTCGGTAGATGACATGATGCTTGATGAAATTAATGACGTTGTTCGTCTTCACTTCTCTAAGCGGAATCGCTTCAGCCCACTTTGAGAAATAATCTGTGATCGCGAGGATGAACCGATCACCTTTGACTGAAGGGGGAAAAATAGGACCGACTATGTCCATACCCCAAGTCTCGAACGGCCATGAAGTGGTTGACGTGTGCAACTGCTCTGGCGGTTGATGCATATAATTCGCATGTATCTGGCAAGCGTGGCATTCTCGTGCGTATTCGATTGCGTCACGAACCATCGTTGGCCAGAAATATCCCATCCTCCTGATGCGATCATACAGTTTAGGACCGGGCTGATGCGCACCACATTCTCCTTCGTGTGCTTCCTTAAGAACTTCCTTTGCTTCTCTGTTCGAAAGGCATCGGAGTAAAAGACCGTCGTACCCTCTACGGTATAATGTATGGGTTTCAGTATTATAGAAGAATCTTGGAGCTCTTCGGCGGATTGATTCCTTTTCTTTTACATCCTCTGGCAAGATACCATATTGGACGTAGTCGATGATAGGAAAACGCCAATCTCGGGACTCAGACCCAATTTGAGTTGAATTCACCTCTTTGGCGTTCACGTTTCTATCCTCTTCTTCTTCAATCTCCGTACTGTATATGGGTACGCAGAGTTGATGCGTCCGTACTGTGACTAACAGCTCAGCTTCGGGAGGCTGTGCCAGTGATACTGCTAGTGCCGCCAGTGCGTCTGCATAAGCGTTCTGGAGACGAGGGATGTATTCAATAAAGAATTCTTCGAAAGATTCTGCCATTTTGATGGCTTCCTGGTGGTACGGGATCAGGTCTTGATTCCTGACTTCATACTCACCGCGAACTTGGTTGACTATCAATTGCGAATCTCCAAAAGCTTCGAGATATTCGACCCCCAGCTCTTTGGCGAAACTGAGTCCAATGAGAAGCGCGTTGTATTCGGCAACATTATTGGAGCACGGACTAGTCAACGAATAAGCCCGAGGCATCACGTGCTTTCCAGGGGAGATTAAGACGACTCCAACTCCAGAGGAAACTGTAGGACATCCCGGGGTTATTACTCTATTAACTGCCCTTGAGGCACCATCGAAGTATAATTGCCATACTTGTTGGTGTGATGTGGTGTTAACCTCGTGGGTTTCATCCGGCAAGTCATCATATACTTCTGCCGTATCTGTGGTCGGGTTTGCCGCCAAAAGGTCACAAATCGCCTGTCCTTTTATCGACTTCTGCTGCTTGAAGTGCAAATCGTATTGGGACAAGAGAAGGGCCCACTTCGCTAGACGCCAATTCATAGAGGCCGGTTGCGTCATAAACACCCGTACTGGATTAACGTTGGAGATAACGTAGATCGTCTGTCCCACCAGGTAATGCCGCATCTTTTGCATCGCAAATACCAATGCAAGGCATTCTTTCTCAATCATCGGATATCGAGACTCAGCGCCTACCAAGGTCCGACTGAGGTAATAAACTGCCTGTTCGTGACCGTTATCATCGTCTTGCGCTAGTAAGGCACTTATCGAGTGGTTCATCGCCTTGAGATAAATCAAGAACGGTTTACCAGATTTCGGTGCAACGAGAACAGGAGGGTTCGCCAGATATGTTTTGATATCTTCGAACGCTTTTTGGCAGGCATCATCCCAGATGAATGATACTCCTTTCTTGTTCAGCTTAGAGAACGGTTGGCACTTCCCAGAAAGATTTGAGATGAAACGCCGGATATAAGCTAAACGCCCTTGCAATCCTCTGAGTTCTCTCAGATTCCTCGGGGGCTGCAATTCATGTATCGCCTTCACCTTATCAGGATCGATATGTATACCCTTAGTGGTGACGACGAACCCAAGAAATTTTCCGCTGGACATTCCAAGAAATGATTTAGTGGGGTTCATCTTCAACTGATGACTCCTCATGAGATCGAACATTGTCTTCAAATCCTTGATGTGATCTTCCTTGTTGCGGCTTTTCACAACCAAATCATCAACGTAACATTCGACTGTTTTCCTGAGATGTTCTTGGAAAATCTTAGTCATCGCTCGCTGGTATGTGGCACCGGCATTCTTCAGGCCGAAAGGCATCACCGTATAGCAGAAAACGCCGAGGGGTGTTCTAAACGCCGTATGCTTCTCATCCTCTGGATGCATCTTGATCTGGTTATATCCCGAAAATCCATCCATGAAGGACATCCTCTCAAATCCACATGTATTGTCGATAATGACATCCGTGATCGGGAGAGGGAAATCGTCTTTCGGACATGCTTCATTCAGGTTCCTGAAGTCGATGCAAATCCTGATTTTGCCATTCTTCTTCATGACGGGAACGATGTTGGCTAACCAGTCTGGATGTTGTTCCTCTCGGATAAATCCTGATTCGATCAACTTCTTAACCTCTGCCTCAATGGCTTCCATAATCTGCGGACGAAACCGTCTTTGCTGTTGCTTGACAGGTTTGGCATCCGGCTTGATATCGAGGCGGTGCATTGCGACATTGGGGTCGAGCCCTGGCATGTCTTCATAATTCCATGCGAAGACGTCGATATATTCCCTGATGAGAGCAATCAATTCCTCCTTCTCATCTGGGGGAAGACTGTCGCTGATGAATATAGGCTTTGGGTTAGCTTCATCACCCATGTTAATCTGGACTATTTTATCTTCAGTGGGTGGTTCTCTTTGCTCGCAACGAAACGAACTAAAGAGGCTACAAAGCTAACGAACTGCATGTGAACAACGTTAGTGGTTCGGGGAGTCGACGGGTCTTCCAACAAAGTGGATTTGAACTCAAACACCGACTGAGTTTACTGCCAAATCCGGAATCAAGTCAACAAATCAACAAAACAACCGAACAACGGACAAAACAACCGGAAACAACGGAAAACGACAAAACCAGCGCACCTGGGGGAACTCGGCCCGAACCGAACCACCCTAAGGTGGCTCGGCCCAAGCCGAGCCACCCTAGGGTGGCTCGCCAAAGCCGAGCCACCCCAGGGTGGCTCGGCCAAGGCCGAGCCACCCTGAGGTGGCTCGGCCAAAGCCGAGCCACCCCAGGGTGGCTCGGCATGAGCCGAGCCACCCTCAGGTGGCCCGACTCCCCCCCCCTCTCTCTCTTGTGCACAAAGGCACAGTTCAGAGAGGCTATAAATAGGGGGGGTGGTTGTTCATTTGAGGGACTTCTTCTGAAACTTTTGAGAGAGCCGAAACTCTGCCGGATTGTCACCTCAACTCGGAGATCTGAAGGCTTGAAGACTTGGAGACCCGGATTTGATTCTTGAGCACCCGCACCGAAAAAAAAGGCAGGAGTTCGAGAGAGTCTAATCCTCAGATCTACGTCGTTACACTCCGGATCTAAGCTTGGTTCTTAGATCCCGAGATTTGAGCGGTCGTTTCCTTGGTGAAACGATCCCTCCCGGCTATTATCTCCTTGGTGGGATAATACCCGTAATACGTCGTAGATCTACTTGGATCCAGATCACGCGGTGGTCCACGGTAAGCAACCCCGGCGCAGGCAAACAACCCACAGAAGCAAGAGACCGGATAACAGGATCTTGTGATTTGTTCGGTAAAAGAGAGAAGTTGTAATTTTGATTTCTTTGTTTTATTTTGATTTTCATTGTAAGCCGGATCTTATAAAAAGACCGGATCTCTTTGTAACGCATAAAGTTGTTAACTGAGTGCAATGGAATCGATAATGAAGAAAACACCAACTTTCCCCGCGAACAACGTGAAAGTACCAACAGGCAAATAAAAGAAATAGAATAAGCCAAGCATACACAGAAGCAATAAGAGAATACTCATCAATGAGCCCAACTGAAATAGAATAGAAATATCTCTGAGTTTGAAATAAACCTCAAATACAATAAGTCAAATAAAGTATCACTACGGCTCTCAGCCTCTACAAAATGTAATACAAATCTAGAGTTTGAACATAATTACTTAACTACGGAGTTCTGAATAACTACTAAAATAGTAAATAGCTAGATAGAATCTATGAAGAAGTCCCATCAGCCTACGACTCTCTGTGCACTGGACTCGTTGCCTAAAAGGGGGGAAAACAACGAGCGTCAAAGAGCTATAGCGAGAACATCTCCACCTCTCCCCAGGGGAAGGGCTAGGAGTTTATAGAAAATATAGAGAGTACAATATAGAATCATTCATATACATCTAACTGGAGATTAGTATTTAGGAATCCACAACACGAGAGTTAGTACAATCATTCATATACATCTAACTGGAGATTAGTATTTAGGAATCCACAACACGAGAGTTAGTACGTCAAGCGAAATAATCCAAACAACTGGAGATTAGTATTTAGGAATCCACAACACGAGAGTTAGTACGTCAAGCGAAATAATCCAAACAAGGAAACCCTCATGTATATACCATCTCTCAAATTGTGACCCCCTAAATACTAATTCCAAACTCTATGAATGATAAACAACAAACAAAAAGATAATACTCCAAACCTTAAACTTGTAGAACAAATATCTCATCCCGGTCTCCACTCGGGTAGATGGATTTGACATAAAAGGAACTCATCCAAACAAAAGCCAACCACATACCATGTCGTGTAATTAAGCCACGGTCTCAGAGAAAGCATCCTACTTACGGTTATTCAATATGGAAGCAAAATTATACTTTATATTACTTACAAATGTGCATCTCTTATATATATTAGCAATACTCTTGTAATACTCTTACTCAATCGCTTTGCGGTAATAGATTTCATCTCTCTATCCCAGAAACATAATATAATGATATTTTTGTAATACTCTTACTCAATCGTCCTGCGGAAATAGGTTTCATCTTCCTATCCCGAAAACATAATATGACGATACTTTTGTAATACTTTTACTCAATCGCCCTGCGGAAATACGTTTCATCTCCTTATCCCGGAAACATAATATTTATATACTTTTCATATTTAGTATGTTAACACAATATATTTTAACCATATGTGTACATATCTCGGTGTACGTGTCCATATCTGGTGTTTCCTAATATCTCAGATATTAAACAATTTATAAACATCGTATCATAACAGTGCAAGGTCGAGAGACTTGCTCGAAAACTCAACAGTTGATTTTAAATATGCACAGGCCAAAAAATACACTTGACGGTCGACTGCAATTACGCAGCAGTCGATCGTGATGGGTTCTAGGGCCTACGCAGGCCTCTGTCCTATACATGGTCGACCGCCGCTAGGGCGTGGTCGACTGTGAGCCGAAATTCCAAATTCTCAATCTCGTTGTGTGTGTTGTGTTCACATCGTATTTAGGTGATTCAAACATGATTAAAATGATATGAATCTTGCATGGAAACATGAAAACAACAGATAAAAACTTCTGGGAGGAACATAATGTATATAACATGATAAATTACATAAAATTCATATTCAAAACCATAAATCATGCACATGAACTTGAAACAAAGCACAAATCATCTTTCATCAGATTAAACAACATTTAAATCATGTTCAGATCTTAAATATCTTATGTAAATTCATTCTCAAACCTTTTCACATGGAAAGACCTAGTCTTTATACATATAATACAAAAGAATTGACTTTTATTCATAAACTAGTCAATTTGGCTCTAATAAACATGTTAAAAACACTTTAAAAATGTTTTAAAAATTAGGAGAGGGATTAGCAGAGATGAACTCGCTAATTTTTAGGGTTTTACATTCACCCCCCTCCCCCCTTAAGAGAATTTTGTCCTCGAAATTCCGCAGTCATATATTAGGAATTAATAATATGAGAAAAACACTAAGATGGGATAATCCAGATAAGGAAACCCTCCCGTGTACATCTCGTACCATTAATCCCTAGATATGAATCATAGGCCATGTTTAAACTTAACAAATCTAGAATATGTACATCCTCACTTAACCCCTAATTAGACGGAATTAGTACGTCGGGCGAAAAATCCAAACAAGAAACCCCTCGTATATATACTATATGTTCCGAATAATTAAGAGCTAAGTGTTGAATGACCCATTCTAGTGTTAAGTATAAACGTGTCTAAACAGCACATGCAATCACATCAATCAACGCATATGAGCACATTTAAAATATCAACATTTTACCTGTTCAAATAGGTGTGGGTAGTCGCGATGTACATCCTCCTCGCGCTCCCAAGAAATATCTTCGGCTCCTTGCCGGTTCCACTGGACTTTCACTAAAGGAATGACATTGTTTCTAAGCTTTTTATTCTCTCTAGCAAGAATGCATACTTGAATCTCTACTGTAGTCAAATCATCCTGGATCTCAATCTCTAGTTAATCAACCACTCTCTGCTGCTCTTCGTCACGCAAATGCTTCTTGATCATCGAAACATGAAAGACATCATGTATGCTCGACATCGATGTTGGAAGATCTAATCTATAAGAAACAACTCCAATACGCTCGATAACCCTGAAGGGACCAACATATCTCGGGGTAAGTTTCCCCCGTCTACCGAATCGCTAAACGCCCTTCATCGGTGATACTTTCAACATAACTAAGTCTCAGACCTAAAATTCTAAGGGTCATCTCCGACGATATGCATAACTCTTTTGCTGACTCTGTGCAGCAAGAATGCGCTCCAGAATCAATGCCACCTTTTTCGTGGTCTGCCTAACTAGCTTTGGGCGAAATAATAGACTATCCTCTGGCTGTGCCTAACATATAGGTGATCTGCAAGGCCTCCCGTACAAGGCTTCGTACGGTGCCATCCCGATGGTAGCTTCATAACTATTATTATATGCAAATTCAATCAATAGGATGTGATCCTCCCAGTTACCGTGAAAATCTATAACACATGCTCTCAGCATATCCTCCAATACCTGATTCACCCTCTCGGTCTGACCATATGTCTGGGGGTGAAATACACCGCTAAATGATAACTAGCTGCCAAAAGAATCCTAAAAACTCCTCCAGAAATAGGATGTAAAGACTGAACCTCAATCTGATACAACCGTCTCCGAAACTCCATGCAATCTGACAATCTCTCGAATAAAAATCCTCACATAGATGTCTGCCGTATAAGTCGTCCTCACAGGTAAGAAATGTGTCAACTTAGTCAATCTGTCTACTATCACCCAAATAGAATTATTTCCTTTCTTTGATCTGGGCAACCCTACTATGAAATCCATGGAAAAAATATCTGCCCACTTCCACTCGGAAATGAGTAAAGGTTGTAGGGTTCCTACAGGTCTTTGATATTCTGACTTAACTTGCTGGCAGGTATAACACTTAACCATATAATCTAAAATTTCTCTGCGCATACCACTCCACCAAAAATGCCTCTTCAGATCCTTGTACATCTTCGTTGTGCCTGGGTGCACTGTATATCTGCTGCGATGTGCCTCGTCAAAAGTTCCCTCTTCAGTTGTAGATTGTTCGGCATGACAATCCTGCTCTTCGCCCGAAGACCTCCATCTACTCCAATAGTCCAATCATCCTTAGGTTGTTTGGAGATCTACCCTTTGCGGATTTGAATCAACGAATCCTCTAACTGAGCTCTGACTACTCTATCTCCCCAAGACGGTTATACTAATAAAGCTCCTAAGAAAACACTACTCCTGCCAATCTCTGGCCTGAAATCATAATGACTGAGGGTATAAAGATTCTGATATAGTGAACACCTCAAAGCTGCTAGCCCGCAACAACGCTTCCTACTCAACGCGTCTGCTACCATATTTGCCTTTTCTGGATGATACTGTATAGCGAGCTCATAATCCTTAATAAACTCTATCCATCGTCGTTGTCTCTGGTTGAGTTCTTTCTATGAGAAGAGGTACTTCAAACTCTGGTGATTTGTGAATAATTCAAACTGTACTCCGTACAAATAGTGCATCCATGCCTTCAGTGCAAAGACCACTGCTGCTAGCTCTAAATCATGTGTGGGATAATTCTACTCACAAGTCCTTAACTGTCTCGAAATATAGGCTACAACTATCTGGGTTTGCATTAATACACCTCCAAGACCTAATAAAGATGCATCCGTGTAGACAACAAAAGTCTTATCACTGCTGGGAATAATCAATACTGTAGCTGAAGTCAACTTAGTCTTTAATGCCTCAAAGGCCTCTTGGCATTCTGTGGCCCAAATAAACTATACACCCTTCTTAGTAAGGCGTGTAAGTAGCATCGCGATCTTCGAGAAGTCTTGAATAAATTTCCTATAATAGCTTGCTAGACCCAAGAAGGTGCAAATCTCAGTAACTGTCTTCGATGGTTCCCAATCAAGTACAACCTCTACTTTAGCTGGATCTACTGCAATGACCTCCTGGCTGATGACATGGTCTAAAAATCTAACATCCGATAACCAGAATTCACACTTACTGAATTTGGCATACAATTGGTGATCCCGTAAAGTCTGTAATGCCAGACTCAAATGCTGCTCGTGCTCGGCCTCCGATCTCGAATAGATGATAATGTCGTCGATGAAAACTATCATGAATTGGTCTAAGTATGGACAAAAAATCCGATTCATCAAATCCATGAATACTGTGGGTGCATTGGTCAGCCCAAATGGCATGACAAGAAACTCGAATGATCCATATCGAGTTAAAAAGGCGGTCTTAGGAATATCCATCTCCCGAACTCGTAACTGATGATAATCAGAATGAAGATCTATCTTCGAAAAACACTGAGCCCCCTACAACTGGTCAAACAAGTCATCGATCCTTGATAATGGGTACCTGTTTCGGATAGTGATCTTGTTCAACTCGCGATAATCAATGCATAATCGCATACTCCCGTCCTTCTTCTTCACAAAGAGGACCGATGCTCCCTATGGAGAATGACTCCGTCGAATGAATCCCTGAGATAACAACTCATCTAGCTGGATTTGTAGCTCCCTCATCTCAGCAAGCGCTATACGGTAAGGAGCTCAGGAAATCGGCATAGTGCCTGATTGCAACTCTATAAAAAACTCGACCTCTCTCACAGGAGATAATCCTGGTATGTCCTAAAAGACATCTTGGTGCTCTGAGACTACTCGCGTCTCACTCAAATCTGTGCCCCGATCCTGTAACATCACCTCCTCGATGTATGCCAGATATGACTTTGCAAACTGGTTGTCTCTGGAGGTCGCTACCACTAACTCAGATCCATCAAAAGCTCGCAAAGGGACTATCTTCGCAAAACAGTCGATACTCACATGGTAGGAAGATAGCCAATCTATATCAAGGATAACATCGAACTCAGACATACGCAATACGATTAGGTCTATCACGAACTCAGAATCGTCCAAGCTGACGATACATCTCCTATAAACACTCTCTAAAAGAGACATCTCCCCTAAAGGAGTAGATACAGATAAAGGAAAATCTAATGGCTACGCCACAAGCTGGAGACTAACCGAAAAATCGTAGCAGATAAAAGAATGTGAAGCACCAGAGTAAAAAAGAATACGTGTTGGAAATGAAATCACAAGGAAAGTACCTTCCACCATCGTCCCGCTCGCGACATGATCGCGAGGAACAATAGCATACACTCTACCAGTTGGATGTGCTGCATCACCTGGAATATATGGGACTATCTTTCCCTGCTGGATCTCCTGGATCGCTCGTACCTATCTCTCAATCCTCGGGACTACTGGAGGTGCCTCAATCCTCAACTGTTGACCCTGACCGCGACCCTGAGTGCAGTTCTGCTGCTGCTATGGATTTCTGCCCTGCTAGCATACTGCGGGTGCGCTGCGGCACTCTGCTACATTGTGACCTGGCTTGTTGTAATTGAAAAAAGCTCCATAAAATCGATGCTGTTGTTGCGCCCTCTGATCCTGCTAATTTGCCCTTCTTATGGGGACCCTGCTAATGTGGAACCTTATTCTGATGTTGGGGTCCTCCTGAGCCTGTAAAAGGTCTCTTACCCTTACCTTTATCCCCAGACTGTCCTAACATAGCATTTCCATCTTTACCCTTGATAAATATAGCTGTGTCTGTCTCTTGGGCTATGGTGACATCTGCCACCTCTCGCACTGAACAGAATCTCTGAGATACTAGATATTGGTGTAAACCTGGACGAAGTCCCATCATGAACATCTGGGCCTGCCTCTCCTCGGTGTGCCACATGCCAGTGAATCGAAGTAGTGACATGAACTTACTCTCAAAATCTGTCACTAACATGTCCCCCTGCTCCAATCGAGCCAGCTCTAACTCCTTTCCGGCTTTCGCTGCAGCCAAAACATACTGCTCTTCAAAGAAATACACAAAAGTCTCCCATGAGGCCATCATCCTCTGCTCTAGGGTAAAACGAAGCTGATATCATCCTCCTGCATCAATCTTAAGGCTGAAAGCTGCTAGCCTCTGTTTCTGCACAATATCTACATTAAGCATGTCCAAAATGTTGCTCACAATCCTCCTTCCACTTGTGCGCTATAATGGAATCTGTCGAACCATGGAATTCTGGAGCCTTCAACTTCTGGTACCTCTCTACCAGGCAAAGCCAAGCCTCCCGCTCAGCCACTCCATCATCAACCAAAAGTGGCGGTGTGACTACCGGTGTCTCCTCTGGTATCTCCTCCTGAATGGGTGTTCCCTGCCGAACCTGATCTGCTAACTTGTGTGTGTGTGTGTGTGTGTGTGTGTGTGTGTGTGTGTGTGTGTGTGTGTGTGTGTGTGTGTGTGTGTGTGTGTGTGTGTGTGTGTGTGTGTGTGTTTTGGTTTTATAGTTTTCAAGTTTATACAAAATGAATTTATAAAAATATTGAATTATTTGTTCATGGACTTCATAACAATATTTTATATTAATTCATTAAGTATATAAAATCATTTTACAAAAGTTTCAATATTGTGTTTATGTCAAATGACAAAAATATGTATGTTTAGTTTTCATGTTTCTAGACATATTTGAAAAATGATGAGTTTTTACTATTAAGAAGTGCAATTCCAAAAATTCTTTTTGTAACATATTCATTTACATATTTACAATGATTTTTCAAAGTTTTACATTTTTTGGAATTTATTTTCTATTTTTAAAGGTACTTCAAAAATCAGTTTTACTATTTGATAAAGGCTGATAACCTGTTATTAGTCGATTGGTAAGTCGACTGATGACATCAGTCCACTGATGTGTCGACTAAAGAAATCACCTGAAATGTTAAAAAGTTTTTATTTTGTTTTAGTCGACTGACCAGTCAACTGATGAGGTCATCAGTCGACCGATCAAGTCATCAGTCGACCGAAGAGCTGGATGTTGACTCTAATGGTCATCTCATCAGTCGACTGATCAGTCGACCGATGGCCCAACGGCTAGCTTTTTCAGCTATTCTGTTTTTGTCTTTTTGCTGGTTTTGTTGGTTTTCTCTTAGCTTTGGGGTTTCCGATAAATACCCCTACATATCCTCAGTTCAATTTAACAAGAGAAAAGTTTTTAAAAATTGTTTATAAGTTTTGTTTAAGGTTTTCAAAGTTTGTTTAGTGTGTTTTTAAGTTTGTGAAGAAACTTTCACAAGAGCAAGTGGAGATCATCCTTTGGTGTTTAAGTATTCACTCTTCTCCCTCTCTCTTGTTATCTATAGAGAAGTTTTATAAACTCAATCTAGCTTTACATTTATATTGTTTGATATTAATTCATTAAGCTAGTGTTTATATTGAGTTTAGTTGATTGTATTTACTCATTGTTTACACACACAACCATTGAGCTTATTGTATTTTCATACATTATATAATTTGGGTTGTGGGGTTTGTGAGACATTGAGTATGAGCCTTAATTGTGTTCTCATCTATTGTAGAGAACAAATTTGTATTTGTGTGCTTCATTGTGAGTTGCACATTGTATTACACTTGGACACCGAGGGAAGTGGTTGGTGAGAGACGGGATCAGTTCCAAGAGGAGTGGGGTTGGTAGTAAAGCCTAATGAGAGGTGGTAATTCCGAATACTTAAGGAAGGTGACACGGGCTAGGCTAACACTTAGAGGGTGTGAAGTGTAATTGCAAGTGTGTAAGTTGTAAAGTTTCGATGAACTAGAAAACTGATTGTTGTATTGAGCTTTAATTGTGAGGATTAACTTTGTAATACACTAGTATACCAAGAAGAGTGTGTGGTGAGATACGGGGTCGTCCTAAGAGGAGTGAGGTAGGTAGTAATGCCTAGAGAGAGGTTGTAATTCCTAACACTTGAAGGAGACACAGGCTAGAGACTAACACTTGAGGTGGTAGTTAGTGTGTTTACATTATGAGTAATTGTAAAGTTTTTGGTGAGCTAGAAAACCGAGTGTGAGGTGTAAACGTTATTCGGGTGAGCGTAGAAAACACGGTTGTGATAGTGGAGATCTCCTCGAGGTGAGGAGCGGAGACGTAGGTCGTGAGGACCGAACTCCGTGATCATATCGTTTGTTTGTGATTGTAGTGGCGCACTTATTTTTGTGTTCATATCTTATATCGCCTTTGTCTATTGCTTATTGTTTATATTCCCACTACCTTGTTTGTGTTCATATTACCCTTGGTTTATTATCCTTGCACATATATTGTTCATATCTCTTGTGCTAGGATATATTTATTAGTAAAGTTTTAAATTGGTATAAATCAGAATAAATTAGCATAAACCCTATTCACCTGCCTCTAAGGTTCTTTTCTAGTGGTATTAGGATGCTTTCATCAATATTAACATTGAACCAAAGGTAAACAATCCAAAGGAAATCAATAATAGAAACCCACAATATGAGACTGGTACGCCGAGCAAAATAATCCAAACAAGAAAACCCTCATATATATACCATGTGTCTCAAATTGTGAATCGCTAATCATTGATTCCAACTAAGAAGTAAAGAGAAACAATGCATAGAAGTAAAACAACAACTCCAACCCTCACACATGGTGAGCTATGTCAAAACTCAGACTACCCTCGGGTAGTTGGCACAAGCATAAGGAGTGTCATCTAGCATAATCATTCCCATAAATAGACCATATCTGTCAAACCTCAAAATCATAGGTATTTATAGAGGCAAACCCGTTTGACCTGAACCAAGAAAGCTAGTCTGACTGAGAAAACAACATTTGGTATTTTGGCTATAACTTTGTCATATGATCTTGGAATGAGTTAATTTAAGATTTGTTGGAAACCAGATGAAGATACTTATAACTTTTATATTTTGAGTTTTTCCATATTCAAAATGTATTAGTTTGTAAAATACGTATACTCTTAACTGGTCGTTTTTCTAGATTTCAGGCTCGTGTATATAGTGCATGATTTCATTCCTATATTCACATATATGCATTGAATTGATCTCAAATAAATTTCTAGCATACTCAAATATCAATAAATGTTATTTATCACCATATAACACATTTATTATTATTTATCACTATATTTTCAAATTCATAGGGTTTTACACACACTACCCTTGGGTAGGTGGTACGGAAACAAAATACAATCCTATGAAAACCTCGTCAAGGACACATCATGCATGTCTAAACATAGTATTACACACAACCCTCAGGGTAGATGACACGGGAGTAAATACACAATCCTGTGTAATCCTCTTCATCAAAAATGGTGTGGAGTTTAGGTGCTCACAATATCATGTGGCTCATTGCAATATCATGTTGGTCACTACATAACTCGGACACCAAGCAGAGTGTAGGCATATCATCCTAATACAAAACACAATGTAAACAAAAGAGATGTGGAGTCTTGGTGCTCACAGTATCTTGTGGCTCATCGCAGTATAATGTGGCTCACAACCAAACTCGAATATCTATGCAGAAGTATGATGCGGAGCATAGGTACTCGCAGTATCCCACGGTTCATCGCAATCTCATGCGGCTCACAACCTATCTCAGCTATCCATGCAAACATTTGATGCTAACTTATGCAACTCGTTAGTTGTCGTCCCTACGTCACGATGAGCTCAACACATGGCTACGCACTTTCGAGGATCTATGCGTGCTTAATCCTCAACATGTACACTAACATGGCCACGTACGTGTATTGACGTGTGGGCCCGTCCTTCGTGTTCACGACCAAACGTGTGTGGAAGATCATAATAAGCCGAAAACACCAGATCAGTCGACTACCTTCAAGGATTGGTCGACTGACATATGACCGGTCGACTGATAATCCATTAGTCAACTAGGCGGCGATGTGCACAACATGGACAATCTAAACAGTCTCCATCGATTGACTGATACCCTATATCAATCGATCAACCAGAGAGAAAACGCAAGGTTCTGAAGAACTGATCGGTCGATAGATCAATGGGGTCAGTCGACCGACCAGAACATTGAAACACAAATTTACCACGTTTCTAAGGTTAATTGTTTTTTCTCAAAAACTCGTTTATTATTAACATGGGGGCGTGAACTAAGATTTAGATCTCATGTTAACTTAAGTGAAATCTTGACCATACAAGTATACATTAACAAAACATAGATTTTTGGGATTTAAACTCCCTAAACATCACTAAACCAATTTTAGTTGATTAATTAGGGTTCTAAGCCTAATCAGTTCATCAGTTAACAATTAATTATGGTTTTAAACATCAAGATCATGTATCTTCTTCATTTAGTGTTTAGATCTACATATCTATTCATCAAATTAGAGCTTAATCCAATAAAAATGAAAAACTAAGGGGATAGGTCTGGGAAGAGATGAACTTGCCTTAACCAATTCGTGTTGATCTCTCAAATGTGAGATAAACTCGATCCTCCATCACCAAAAGCCATAGATCTCGCCCTCCTTTTGCACTTTACTTCTCAAAGCTTATCCAAATTCGAAAGGAGAATACTCTAGGGTTTCTGAGGAAGAGAGACATCTGCTCAATGTGAGAGAAGGGTTAAGGAGGGAGAGAGTTCGGGTTTTATATTGTAAAACCCCGTATTTTTGTTAGAAGTATATGTAAATTAATGGTGAAAGATAATTCTATTGTGGTAAATGACTTGAGGTCATAGATATACTTGATAACAAGTTATCAGATATGTATGATAATTCTATTGTGGTAAATGACTTGAGGTCATAGATATACTTGATAACAAGTTATCAGATATGTATGAGTGTATTTTTATAGAGTTTTGTGCATTGGTTTTGGTAAATTAGCAAAACATGTACAAATCTGGAAAACGTCGGCTTAGTCGACTCATGAGTCGACTTATGAGTCGACATATGAGTCGACTTACGGGCTGATTTCCAGATTTTTTCAGTTGTGGGTTTGGGTGAGTTTCTTTCGGGTTTTAACCGTATTATATATATATATTCTTTTACCCGAAACCAACCCCAAACCCATCATATCTCAGAGAAACCCTAGCCCCTTCTCTCCCCTCAAACCCCAGTTCGTTTTTGGTGATTTTTGGGGAATTTTCGGAGGATTTGCAACGGGTTTTTGGCATGGTGCAGCATGGGGGGTCATTCTCTTTCAGATTCAGGAGCTTTACAGCATACCAGAGGAGAGTAACATCTCGCCCAGCCCTATACCCACTGTTTGTATAGTTTTATTTGGTTTTATTTTGGATTTATTGAGCCTAAATCATTATTTTATGTATAAAAGTATATCTCTATAGCATATGATGCGAGAAATCAAATGTTTTGGTTAATAAAAGCTCACCAACATTTTGTAATATAGATCCAGATCTGGAATTAGATTTAAACATGGGTTTCATTGTGATTTATTGATTTCAATACATTTTTAAACATATATAAATATGTTTAGGGTTTTTAATGTAAGTGATTACATGCATATCTTTCATTTTAGTTTGTTACATATGTGTAATAATCATATTTATGTTGCTGGAAATGATGAAGAAGAACTTTAGGTTAAAATTTTCTTGATGATAATCATCGTATGCAAAAACTGGAGATCTTCTGCTCAGTCGACCAATGAGTCGACTTATCAGTCAACTTATGAGTCGACTGATGAGTCGACCAATGAGTCGACTGACGAGAAAATTTACAATTTTTGTGCTCTGTTCTGTCCGATCGACCAATGAGTCGACCAATGATCCCAGTCAACTCATGAGTCGACTGACGAGGAATTTTCTAGTTTTCTCGGTTTGGATCTGTTTGGGTTGTTTCAGTTTAACTGACTATTTATGCTTGTCTATTGTAATTGCGTACTTTAATATGAATGAGGAGTCGCCTCGAATAACGAGTATTAGAAATTATTGTTAACATGTATCTTTACCTGTGAGATGACGTGCGGACAAAGTTTAAGTTTACACACCGAGACACGTGTTTGATTAGTGTATATGCATCTTTTCATATATTTCATTTAGTCCATGTGTTGGACAATTATTATGTGTAGTCCATGTATTGGGCATTTATCACATTCAGTCCATGTGTTGGACATTTATTTCTCAGTCCATGTGTTGGAAATCCACTACATCTAGTTTTAGTCCATGTGTTGGACACCAGTTTAGACCTTGAGTATGACACTTATACTTGCTTAGGCTGGACATGACACTTATGTGGGTTGTAACATGACACCGTATTTAAGTTCTGAGATGGGTTTGTCTTCTTTTATTATTATTCCTGTATTAGATTTTGGGTTTGGTATTTAGGGATTTATAATTTGAGATACATGGTATATACATGAGGGTTTCCTTGTTTGGATTATTTCGCTCGACGTACCTATACTTGTGTTGTAATTTCCTAAGTACTAAAACCCTCTTATTATTAGGTATTTACAATTTGAGCCACAAGGTATATACATGAGGGTTTCCTTGTTTGGATTATTTCGCTCGATGTACCTAAGCTCGTATTGTGATTTCCTAAATAGGATCAGTGATTTTATGAATATATATGTATTAACTGTATTTTCTGTATACAACGAGTCCTATCCCTTGGGGTTGGTTGTGATGTTGCTCGCTAGCGCTTTGACGCTCATTGTCCCTCCCCCTTTCAGGTAACGAGCCAGGTGCCCGGAGAGTCGCAGGTTGATGGCGATGCACTTTAGCTTTGGCTGTCTACTATAGTTATATTTTTCTTTTGAGCTCCACTGTAGATTTTTGTTCAAACATTTTAGAGTGTTATTCTAGAAGTTGTAAAGGCTGTGTGCCTTATTTCCTCTTATTCAGACATTTTGTATTTAAGACTTGTTGAGGTTCGAGTTTATTTATTTCAGATACTTATCTTGTATTTCTATATGTTTGATGATGAAATATTAATTTGATCTCTATCATTTCATCAGTCATCTCTTGTATTATCTTTTACTTACTTTTGTACCTATACCTGTTATTGACTCTACTAGAGAGATAGTAATTATGATGGTGAAACATGTTATTGCACGGTATGGTGCATGGCAGGTTTGATATTCTTGGTTTCACCTTGGACTGCAGCCTTGTGTGAACCCAGGAGCGTCACATATATGTATCAGAGCCATTCATCCCAAAATAAAATTAACCATAATAAAACTCATCTATTATTATTTTCCATAATATTTTTAAATTTATGGGGTTTTACAACGTTCTAGCACCTTGGAAGAAGAACTTCGAAACAAGGGAGAAGCCTAGGGTCTCTAAACTTAATTTATGGGTTGAGGTCATTTCTTGATCTATTTTGGACCTGGAGCAAAGCCCTAAGGGTTTCTAAAATCCATTTCTACGTAATGTGGCCCAAGTTTTAAAAAATTTATTCTCGAAGCATGAAGCTTTCGAGGTGGATGGTCCTCCGTTCTGGAGTTTTGAACTCTGTTCTTGAACTCCATTGCACATTGAGAATAAAATTTTGAAATAGTGGAGAAGCTTAGGATTTCTATTTTTTTAAGTTGACGTCCTAGCACCTTCAAAATAAAATTTATAAAGGAGAAGCCTAAGGTTTCTAAACTTATGATAAGAGTTGAGGCCACAATTTTTTCTTGATGTATTTGGATTAGGGGAAAAAGCCTTTAGGTTCCTAAAGTCTATTTTGTTGGCCTTCTTGTTTTGATGATGTTTAACAAACAATTTATCACTAATGTTGTTTGTCTAGTATTTGTGTTTTCCTATGTATTGTAGACAAACAACGTAGTTGGAGGATGGATGGAATAGAGCTTCAACGATCATATCCAATGGAGGTTAGCGGAATGTCGGTGAAGCCTTGCTATTCAAAGTTCAAGATCCAAGTTCAAGCTTCATCCGCGAGATTACCAAGTAGAGCTTATTGAAGACCAATCAAGCTTGGGTAATTTAGTTTAGGATTTATATTATGTGTGTTAGATACTTTAAGCTCAATATAATATACACACACGCATTTGGTTTCTATGTATATATATATAGTTATATATATACATGCATGGTTTTAGCTTTTCATGTTTTGGACATACTTTTTACAAAATAGACGAGTTTTCATAAATGGGAAGTGATATTCAAGATATTCTTTCTTTGACATGTTTATATACATGTTTAGAAACTTCCCTCAAAATTTTACTATTTTTAGAGTTGATTTACTATGCCCAATTGTTTTTACAAAATCGTATATGTTAACAGTTTTTTAGAAACTGTAAATTTGTATTCAAATATTTATTTCTCTCAACTGGAAAAAGATTTTTAATAAATTCTTTCTCTGACATGTTACTCTACATGTCTATAACATTCCCACAAAATTTCATAATTTTTGGAGTTCATTTACTATTTTAAATTGATTTTACAAAATAGCTGCGCACTACTACAGTAACTCCGGTCGACCGGAAATGTCTCTGGACGTTTCTCAGCTTTGCATATGCCTCTTGGCCGACCGTACCGTGCCTCTCGGCCGACCGTACCGGTCGACCGAAGCACTGTAGCAGCCGACCGTTGCTACAGTAACAACTAGTTCTGTTTTTTTTTTATTTTAATGTTTTGGGGGTGTTTTTCTTGGTTTTTGGACTTGTTTCATGAGCCTATATATACCCCATGCCCTCATACTTCTAAGGGTACTCAAGAAATATTTTAAATAAGTTTAAAGAGTTTTAAACAAGGGTTTAAGTTTGTTTAGAAGCTTTTAAGCAATTGGGTGTTTGAGTTTGAGAATTCAATTCCACAAGAGCTTGAGGAGATCATCTATTAGAGTTTGAGCAATCAACTATTCTCCCTCCATCTCTTGTCATCTATTGAGAAGTTTTCTAAACTCAATCTAGCTTTATATTTCATATTGTTTGATTATCATTTTATTAAGCTAGTATTCATATTGAGTTTAGTTAAATTTTATTTTCTCTATGTTTATACACACAACCATTTGAGCTTATTGTATTTACATTCATAGTATAATTGGGTTGTGGGATTGCGTAACTTAGAGAGTGAGCTTATAATTCGTTCTCATTCATTGTAGAGAACAAACACTTTGTATTGAGCCTAACTGTGAGGATTCACTTGTAATACACTTGTACACCGAGAGAAGTGTGTGGTGAGAGACGGGGTCGAATCCAAGAGGAGTGGCGTCGGTTGACGTGCCTAGGGAGAGGTTGTAACCGAGCACTTGAGGAGGAGGACACGGGCTAGGACCAACACTTAGTGTGTGAGGTGTGATTGCATAGTGATTGTATTGTGAGGTGTAAACGTTGTTCGGGTGAACGTAGAAAACCCGGTTGTGATAGTGGAGATCTCCTCGAGGTGAGGAGCGGAGACGTAGGTCGTGGGGACCGAACTCCGTAATCATATTGTTTGTTTGTGATTGCATTGGCGCACTTAATTTTATGTTCTTATCTTATATCGCCTTTGTATATTGCTTGTTGATTATATTGCCCACTATCTAGTTTAGATTGTTTACCCTTGAGTTTATATATCCTTGCACATACATTGCTTTGTTAGGATGTATCTTGTTGTTCATATTACTTATCCTAGCTCATATACATTGTTGTATTTCATACTTGCTAGGATAACTTATTAATTAATTTTAATTGGCATTAAATCAGATTAGATTAGCATAAGACCCTAATCACCCCCCTCTAGGGTCTAACATATTTCTCTGCATTTGTAGGCATCCACATAACCTGTTAGTGTTGTATCTCCACCTTTGAAATAAAGTGTTTTACATGTGGTGCCCCGTAAATATCTGAGGATCCATTTGACTGCTTTTCGGTGTACCTTGCTCGGATCATTCATGTATCTGCTAACAGCTCCCACTGCTTGAGCAATATCTGGTCTTGTACAAACCATGACATACATCAGACTTCCAATAGCTGAGGCGTACGGGACCTTCACCATGTGTGCATGCTCTTCCTCTGTCTTCGGTGACTGTTCTTTAGAAAGTCTGAAATGAACACCTAAAGGTGTACCCACTGGTTTTATCTATCCTAAAAACTTATTAGGATCTTCATACTTATCACAAATTTAATAAAGTTCTATTCTTATTTCATAAATCTAGTGCTTGATTGGATAGTATCTTAATAAAAAATAAAGCATGAGAGCGTCAATTATTTTTTCTCTCTCCAACTGTACTAATCAAAGGTCATTCAAAAAATGTGATTAAAAAATATATTTGTTATAGAAAAAAGCAACGCCACACAAAAGCCTAAAATATATAGTAATTGATGACTTTATTATCTTTTTATTATCTTGTATATAAAAACGAGCTTATTGACATCAATAAAAAGAATGTGGCTATGATATTCTATAGACTTGTAAAATATGTTAACAAAAGGACTCACTGCAATTCGACAAGTTGTAGTTGAGAAATCTACAAAGAATACCCACTAATTAATATTTAGTCATATTCAATAAGAAATAAAAAAAACTGTATTACCTTGTGATAGTAAAATGAGAGATTAGTTGATAATTTGTGTATCATATTAACAATGGAACCTGTAAAATAAAATAAAATAAAAACATAATCATAAATAAAAAATTACAGAAAAAGGGTGACATAAGGAAATCCTAGTAAAAGAAGTATTTTAGGGGTCTTGCTGTAAAAAAAGAACGGAAAAGGAGATCTAAAGAAAGTTTAGGGATAAAAAAGAAACTGATGCGGACAGTGGTAGGAAAGAAGAACAAGTCAAAAAAATAAAAACAAAAGAAAAAGACAAAAGAAAGAAGAGACAAGAAGAAGACAAAATAAAAAGGGAAAATTGCTTGGAGAAACCAAATAAAGTTGGGCTATGCATCCCCACCCCAAGTCTAAAAACCATAACCAAAAAGCCCTAAAAATGAAAAAGAAGTGCAACCAAACCCCAAAACTCACAGCTCAAGAAAACATTCCCAAATTATCCTTCTTCTTCCCCATTTAAAACCCAATCCCTTTCTCCTCCTAATCTGACCCAAGGTCTCCCCCCACCGCCTCTCCCTCCCCTACCACCGCCGACGTGCCCAAGGTCCTCCTGATCTG
>NC_033794.1:92266623-92328633 GCF_001876935.1 Asparagus officinalis | reverse complement strand
GTGCCACCATGTATGGTCTGCAGATTAGTGTAGGTCATTTCCTCTGCTTGTTCGAGACCTACAACCCTGACACTAATACATTCTTCACCAAGAATGGGGAGCTCGGGTTACCACTGCACGAAATGATGAAGGTGTCTGGTTTGCCTATATTCGATGTTCCATATCAAGAGTTCTTCCCAACTACCAGTCAGCTGAATAAGATAAAAGATCGGTCAACCGTGACCCACTACACTTTATGGGAATTAACTTGTCATTATCATATAGCCATGGCCGAGTTGGAAACTAAAGCTAAGAAGAGATCTCCTCAGATTAGCTTGAAATAATTCGCCGATTATCTGTTCAAGAACCTTGATAATCGTTCAGAAGAAGTGTGCGGGTTATCTCCTTTGACTCCGAATGAAATCAACCGGCTGTTAGAGAAAACGAACGCACAATCTTACACCTCTCACTCAGAAGAAGGATTTCTGCATGGTACTAAATTCCGTTCTTATCTGTGGCAAGCTGGTGTTCTGATTCATCCCACCACTCTGTTGGCTGGCTTCCTGGCTTTATGGTTAAAAAGGTGTGTAGTTCCCCATCAATCCTCTGATTCTATGCCAATGGAAGTGTTATATCCAGCCGTCCAGTTGGCTACAGGTCGCAAATTATCCTTGCTTCCTGCCATGGTGGCTGCTATTCACAGTGGATTACAGCAATTAATCTCCGTGTTCACTCAAGAGAAAAAGAAACCCTCTGCCAGCATATCCGCTCCGAAGCTAGAACTACCCTATACTTATCTGATGACCTGGTTGGTACTTCACCGGCCGGATTTAATGGAGGCTCCTGAGACGGTGGATCCTAGTCTTCCTCTGTTACAGACTCTTGAGGGTTGCAAATGGGTCAAACATCGATGGGCAGACATAACGAGGCAATTCAAAATTCACAAGTGTTGGGATTTTTTCTCCTGCTTCCCTCGATTCTCCGGTACGTACAATACGACCTTATTAGATGCTGAAGACCCAAGGCAGAATCGCACCATCTTAGATGTCGAGTGCTTCAGATGGCTGATGAACATTCAGCCTGGCTACCTATTGTTCAGGGTGAGAGACGTTTGTCACATTGAACCCTATTTTCCATGTCGATTTGCTCGCCAATTCGGCTATGATCAAATATACGTCGGCAACTCGAACCGTCACCTTAGCTTTCGAGGTGGACTTATCGATGGTGCGAGAGCTTGGTTTTAGAGCATTGCCGGCTGCACGAATGCTGAGTTCGATCTCCCTTTGGAAGTGCCGCCTCTACGGATGACTTTCCTATATTGTAAGTGATTGATCGCTGCCAATATTGTCACTCGGTATAGGAGAATGTCGGGCTCAGAAGAAGATGCAGCCCTGCGGCGCACAAGAGAAGCGACCCGTGAAGCTATGACGTCGCCCCAAAGGAAAGAGGTTGCCGAATCATCGAGAAAAGGAAAGGAACCGGCTCATCCAATTGATAGTGAAGAAGAGTTTGACAGTGAGGAAACCGAAACTTCTGAGGGGGCGGATGAAACTGGTTCAAGCTCTGAGGAAGCAGCTGGTCTCCCCGATTCTTTCTTTGATAGAGGACTTGTAAACCCTTCCATCGCTCCTGCCCAAATGCAAGATGCTCCGAAAAGGAGGAGGGAGAGAGTCGTTATGACTTATCCCAATCGGATGACGGTAGAAGTCCTCAGTGGAGATGAAGAGGAGGAAGAAGATACAATGCCTCTTGCTCATCGGCGCAGATCACAATCTTCCACTCAAACTCAAGCTCAGGTCCTTCCCAGAGCTGAATTGCACACCAAGCATCGTCATGAAGGATCTGGAGTTCAGGATGAGGTGCGTCCATTAAAAAGACGGAAGAAGGCTGTCTCTAAGCCACGTGTTCGTCTTCCTGTTCAGGATGAGGTGCGTCCATTAAAAAGACGGAAGAAGGCTGTCTCTAAGCCACGTGTTCGTCTTCCTGTTTTAGAGGAGACATCTGCTCGCAACGCTTCTTCAAATGAACAAGGTAACGATTCGTCTTTATTGCTCTCAAACTTCTTAACGCTCGAACTTACTCCATACTCGACTTCTGTAGGGAGTCAAGAAGAGGGAGAATATCGAGTTGAAGCTGCTTCTCCTGATGGTATGGAGGCTGAGGCACCCAGCTTTGTCCAACAAATGCAGGATGCTCTGAGAGACGAAACAGCTGGTGTTCCACCAACTTCTGACATCGATCCATCGGCTTCAAACACAGGTACTGATCTTTCTCCCTTCGGAAGACAATTCCGAGAAATGAATGAGTCGGACCGTGTGCCTCCTCTAATGACTTGTGCGCTTTGTCTCCTTTTAGTCAAACTAAAAGAAGTGGGTGCAGGTAGTGGATCTCTCGAATCCGTCCCGGTCGACAAAGGTAAAATTAATCTTCGTTTTGAGCATATTCGTCTAAATTTATATATTATTTATGACTCAACATATTCTGTAGATGCCATAATGAAAGAATCTGTTGGAGGAGAGACCACACATGCAACAGAGGTTGAGGATTTCAACGAGCATAATCTTGATCTCGCTCTCTCGGATGGTGACCATCAGTATATCTCCGATTTATTATCGGGGAAAGCTTCTGATACAGCCATCAGATCAACTGTTGGAGTTGGTTCAATAGAAGCAGGTCCTTCTGAGAGTAAGGCCTTCGTTCTGTAAACTCCGTATATGTATATATATACTTTTTTTAACTTGATTAATCGAATTATAAGACCAGTTACCGGAACTGATACAGCTATAATTACTGGGACTTATATATATATATATATATATATATATATATATAACTTGATTAATCATGTAAGTGTTCGAATTATAGGACCAGTTGCCAGAACTGATACAACTATAATCACCAGAACTTCTGATCAACCTGAGGGTCGTGACCTCTTGTCATGGGCGGGAAATGAGGTTGATTTGCAATCATCAATTCTCGAATCTCAACCTACTACTCCTGCGGATCCCATGATGATAGAAATTACTGTCACTCCCCAACTTAGTCCTGTCGCAACAAAAGCGAGACCAACTGAAGAGGTCGGTACGTCGGCAGATGTCGTGACTAGAGTTGGTTAGTTTTATCCATCATTTGTTTTAAACTTCTGATTACGGTTCTATTATACTCATTGCGATTCTCTTGTTTGCAGCATATTCTCCCAAGGAACCTCTTAATTTGGACCTGGGGTTCTCTGATGTTTTAGTTGAGAAATCGTCTGATGTAGTGGGTACGTCAATGGCTGTTATTCCTGAATCAACCTTGGTCATGCAGGAGGCCGTACTAACATCCTTGGGTGAACAAAGTCACGCTGAAAGCTCTTCCGTCGAACTCGGTATGCTTCAGCTCGTTGTCATGAATGCATATATATGTTATGTACTGACTTCTTTGCCCTCATCGTAGCTCCTTCATCATTATCAAATCATATCCAAGCTCTGTTGGCAGACGAGGATCCGGATAAGGCTGTCATTTGCTCTGATCTCCAAGGCTTCATATCCTTTTTGAACTCTATGGTCGATCGCATTCTCTTCAAAGGATCGTATTTTGAGAATTTTAAGAAATCTCTTGAGCGCTATATATCAGGAATTAGAGAGGAAGGATATAATGAGTTGGCCGATTCGATCAACGCTTATTTGGTCGAGTTGAAGCAGCATGTTGAACTTCTGAAGGATCTTCGCACCAAAGGCGTACCCTCCTATATTGCTTCTCACATGGACTCCAGATTGCAAGCTTGGCGTGATTCTCAAAAATCAGCTAACTCCGAACTCTAAAAGCTAAGAGCCCGTAGTAATCAACTTAGGGCGAGTGTTGCCAAAAGAACACAAGCCAAGGTCGACCTGCACCGGGACTTAGTGTCGAGTCGTGTGGAAATAGCTCGCTTAGAAGAGCAACTTGTAAAGGCCAAGGATGCTCATGAAATTTTGGAGTCTGAGGAAATAGCTCGCTTAGAAGAGCAACTTGTAAAGGCCAAGGATGCTCATGAAATTTTGGAGTCTGAGTTGACGAAGCTAACTCAAGTTGAAGAAAACCCAAGGATGCTCATGAAATTTTGGAGTCTGAGTTGACGAAGCTAACTCAAGTTGAAGAAAACCTGTTTCAGTAACCGAATCTTCAGGATAAAATACTTGCTGAAAAGGAACAAGAGGTCGCTGAACTTCAAAGTGTTGACGAAGAAGCTTTCAATATTAAATTGACGGCTGAGCTTGAACAGGCTTATTCGATAGAGCTTTCGAAACTTGAAGATCAAATTCATCAATATAAACTTTTGTAATTGGAGAACATATATTTTTGTAGCTTTGTTTGAACACTCTTGGTCAATATATTGAATCTTTTTGTTCATTAAGATTTTATTATGATTACTCATTCTTGTTTAGAATAAATAACCATAATACGTATAGGATTTTTGGCAAATCCTCAGCCATCAACGGATTTGATATGCCTTTACCGACTACCGTTTGAATCGGGCTAGTATGTGAATTATCTAAATCCGTTCCACATATAATGTTGTGCTAAAAGAATTAAACTCTTTTAGACTTTAAACTACAATGTTGAATATGTAGGCTACATGTGTTAGATGTAGGCTTATCTCTAATAAGGGATTAAGATAACGTCCCCCATGCATGAACGACATGGATTTTAAAATGTAAATAGGTTGTGTTTCCTATATAGGATAACGAACCCGATATTATAAAGAATGAATTGGGTATTCTATCTTTCAATCTCTTGTTTGTTGGTAAAGATAAACCCTAGAATCGGATAGGAATAATTTTATATTCCATCTCCTGGTCTCTTGTTTGTTGGTAGAGATGAACCTAGAATCAGATAGGAATAACTTTATATTCCATCTCCTGGTCTCTTGTTTGTTGGTAGAGATAAAACCAAAATCGGAGAGGAAGAATTTTATATTCTATCTCCTAGTCTCTTGTTTGTTGATAGAGATAAACCCAAAATCGGAGAGGAAGAATTTTATATTCTATCTCCTATTGCAAAAGAAACTCAAAGTGTGATCTCCACTTAGAGAATCTGGACTAGTTTGAATAATCCTAACTGTCATAAGGTTTGATTATTCAATTCAAAAGTGGATATTTTGTTTACAAAATGAATCGAAAGGAGATTTTGGTTGTGGTTCTAACTGTAGTAAGGTTTGACCAAGTGAGAGTTTTGAGATGATCCTAACTGTAGGAATGTTTGATTGCTCGATTTTTGGGCCTCTCGTTCATTGAAGGAATCGAGAGGGGATTTTGGTTGTGGTCCTAACTGTAGTAAAGTTTGACCAGGTAGGAGTTTTGACGTCAAACACAAGAATTTGACACGAAATGATTCAGCGACTGATACGGGCCGATAATCCGAATTTTGACATCGTATCATAATTTCAACATTGTGAATGCTAGAAAACAGATACAATGGGAGTTTGGAGGATTTTAATCTGTGACTGATTTTGGTGTACCCTTCGTCGATCAATTTGATTGGTGAGGGGTTTTGTGAGGAAAGATTAACTGTTTACAGATCTGGATCTCATCTCACTAAAAGCCATAAAAGAGCTTTATGGTAAAAAATGGAATATTCGAATGATCAGTTTCTCATTTAGAACAATCGACTGATCTCGGGTTATCCCGAAGGAATAATGCCTTATACAAGGATTCTCGTAGGAACTTCGCATTTTACATAGGTTTGTAGGCATATAAATATGGCTTATTAGGTCGCTTAATACAGCTCGGCACAAACCGACGAAACCAAGAGGGCGACGAGATGCGACGAGATCGCACGCGAAGCAACGGAATACAATCCATTCGGCGTGTCGGATAAGCCAAGTGTTGAAGGAGTCAACGAGTCATCCTAACCAAGGACAAAACTGGAGCGAAGTCAGCACGATGACCATCAGCAATCAGTTTGGACTCAAACCTCGGAAGGGCGTTTACTGCCAAATCAGGAATCAAAGATGATACTGCCAAATGCAGATCAACCATCAGAGTGCCGAATCAACAAGCACAGACGAATCAATCGGACAAAACGGATAAACGCAAGAAAGACGGAAAACAACAACACCCGAGGGGCTCGCTCAAACGAGCTACCTCAAGGTGGCTTGGCCCAGCCGAGCCACCTGAAAGGTGGCTTCGTGGCCGAGGCGCACCCCCAGGGGTGGCATTCGGCGCCATGCCGGAGCCACGCGCTGAGGTGGCTCGGTGGCGCGCGAGCCACTTCCAGGGTGCTCCGGCAAGGCGCGAGCGCACCCGAGGTGGCTCGGCATGAGCCGAGCCAGACCTTGAGGTGGCTCGGCCCAGTGCCGGCCACACCAGAGGTGGCCTGACACTTCGGTGCGCGGCAGCAGTAAAGGGGTGCTATAAATAGGGCCAACTTGGTTCATTTGTGTTCAAGGGTTGGAAATTTTGGAGGGCGAAGCTCTGCCGGATTCAAAGACACTCGAAACTTAAAAAAGATTGGAGTTTGGGAGCTTCGGGGACTCACTCTTCGCAGATCTGGTGGCTTCAGCGATCGTCAATAGCCAAAAAGGCAGGTGTTCGAGAGGCGCGGATCTCAGGATCTACGCAGACGTACTTCCGATCTAACCTTGGTCTTAGATCCGGCGAGACTTGTGAGTGATGTTTCTTGGTGAACGCAATCCTCCCGGCTATTTATTTCGCTTGGTGAAATAATACCCGTTGTACTCTTAGATGCTGATCGGATCTAGATCTCCGCGTGGTGCCAGCGGATAAACCCCGGCGCTAGGCAAAGAACCCACACCAGCAAGAGACCGCGCAAAAGCAGGATGCTTGCGATTGCGTTCGAACAAAGGTAGAAGTTTGTATGTTTACTTTATTTCTTGTGTTATTTAATTTCGTTGTAACCGGATCTAAAAAGGACGCGGATCTTTTGTAATTCGATAACTATTACAAGAATTTGCAATGGAATGCAATGATGAGAAAACAACGATTTTATCCGCGTACAGCGAACAATCTGGCGACCACGAGTGGAGCCGACGATCTCGGCCTGACGGCGATGATCGATGGCGTCGTAGCCGGGGATTTCAAATTACGCGGTCGTGGAGGAGGTTGAGTACGAGTTCGGAGGCAACCTAATTGGTTTGTAGGAATAACTTGTCCTCATTGGATGCAAGCCTCCCCCGCGCAAGTCCAAGAAGTAAGTCAAGTTCTCTCCAGAGGAGAAAGGTTCGTATGGGTATGAAGAGATCGAAGCACCAACGAAGATCTCGCCTCGTTTGATACAAAGTCGATCGGGCTGAGATTCCTCCAGTTTCGCAACCAGGTCAGATCTGACTCTGGCCAACTCTTCTGCGCACAGAGGGAGCGTGGTAGCTCTGCTCGAAGGAGAGCCGCGCCAAAGGCAACGTCATAGCGCTGCGAAACGATTCGGCAAAAGGCCATGGAGTGCAGTTGACCGGACTCCGCTACAACGTGGATCTGTAGGAAGCAAAAAGAGGCAAGCCAGCCTCAACAATCACTGAATGGTGTTCCTGCCAAGCCGCCAAGCAATGGAATGGTGCGGTGTCAAACGGAACCGGATGACGCTGGAGGAGCGCAGTTCGCAAGCAGCCTGGGCGCACTATCAGCGGGCAGGCACGGGCTCGAAGCTGAGAAGCCCGTAGAAAGCTGGGCAGAAAGAGGTAGCCAAGAAGCCGCCACACACTCGCAAAGTTTGGGAGGCCGAAGTCTGAGCGGCGGTTCAGGACCAAAAAGCAGCGAACTGGCAGCCCCTGTACGTTCAACGCTCGCGAATCAATCCAGACCGCCAATGGATTCCCACAACTGACTCCGGCGATTATCCCGCAGGAACGCATCCCAGAAAAGAAGTCAGTCTTGGAGCGCCTCGTCACTTCCCCGAGGAGCGAAAGCAAAAGCTCCAATCGCAAAGAACGTTTGGCGCGCACTAACGAATCCCCAAACGACGCAACATCGCCTGGGGGGTCACAACACGGAACCGCATCACATGACAAAGAAATCATTTGGCACGCCCCAAGCGGGACTATGCTGCGGCCATGTGGAAGTTTGCAGGAGCCCGCTGGAGGAATGCTCAGGGCTCAAAAAGGCAGGTCCTGCAAGGGCGGCGTGACTCTTGAAAGTCCACAGAAGGTGTTCTCCCTCAGAAGGGAAACGTTGGTCGTCTGATGAATGATTACATTATACCCGAGAAAGCGTGCCAAGACGTACACGATAGTGTTGCTCTGACTTTTCAAACAGACTGAGGCTGTACTTTTTAAATATTCCGTGCTGGAGTACGAGCGAAGCCAGAAGAGAAAGTCCTCGGAAGACTAGGAAAATCAGTGCCCTTGGTTCAAAGCTCATTCGGGCAGTACTGTCTGAGTGCACTGGCGATCCAAGGTAGTCCGCCGAGAGAATTTTTTTTAAGTGTTCGAAAGGCTTAGATAACCAAAATGCCAAACGCAAGGATTGAGACGTTTCGAAGAGAAGAAGAATGGTCCGAAGACGGTGAACGTTCAAAGGGTCACGCAGTGCCAACTTGAGCGAGCAAGGGGACCTCATCACGGGATAATCTCAGAGTGGATTCTGAAGCATCCCGGCGTGCTAACCGCGTCTGCAGTCTGGAAGCAAACGCAGCTGAAGGAACTTATGGGTAAGGGTTGCGACAAGAATACCTTCAGAAGGTGAAGAGTCGGATACCTGCTCCGGCAGTCGACATCAGATAATACAGTATCGTCAGTGAGGGGGGAACCCCGCGAGTCAACTGATGATAAGGCGCGGAAGCACAGTGGCCAGATGCTCGAAGATGCCATAGCCAAAACAGAAAGGCTTTAGGTTCGAGATGCAGATGGCCATGCAGACTATGAGAGAGAATGCCATGAAGCAACAAATTCAAGGCACTGACAGAAGCCAGGCGAGGTGAAGCCAAGGCCGCCGTACACCAGGTTGCTTCAGGAAGGAGGGGAGCACATCGGATAGGGGATGAGCTCACAATGCGCATAACCCTCCGTCAATGCAGGGGTGTAAGGGGATGCAACGAAGATAAGAAGTGAAGAACTTGAAGATCAATAAACACTCGAGAGCAAAATCAACACATTGATCTCCTCTCAAGAGTGAAGAAGACGGGCTTATGTTTCTTTTTCTTCCGTGCCATAACGCCACGAGAATGGAAGTCAATCCTATCTGGCGAAGCTTTTAGTCTAAATTTAACTTTACGCCGTTTGATGGGAAGGGTTGCCCCACCAGCATTTGATTTATTTCAAATGCGCACGCTGGGGTATTATTTCGGGCAATGAGCCCTGATGGTGGCGGTCATTCGTTCGCACTTTCTCGCGGAGCCGGGGCACGCGTCGCCGGGTAGTCTATTCCCATGAGAAAGACGAAGTCTACGTATTCAATATCGTAGCACTAAGAGCGTTAACTCTCTTCGCACAACGTCACATGCGGAACAGATTTACATAATCCGCATGCTAGCCCGACTCAAACGGTGGTCGGTAAAGGCTCATCAAACCCGTTGATGGCTGAGGGTTTGCCAAAAATCCTATAAATACGAGAGTCACTGACGCATCAGCTTCATTAGTTGGTCTCGTGACTTAAGCATCCAACGACATTCGAAACCCTAGGGTTAACGCCGGACAACGCGTAACCCTAGGTCAACGCCAATCAATGCGTTGCAATGAAAGAATCAATACTCCGAATTCAAAACCCTAAGGTCAACGCCAGACAACGTGTAACCCTAGGTCAACGCCAGTCAACGCGTTGCAATCAAAGTCATAAAGACATTCGACAAAGCATTAAATAGCCTGAAGGATTGAAGGAATCAGGAACAGAAGCCATTCCAAGGTCCCGTTATACCGACTGAAGGTTGGGACAATCATATCCAAAGTATTCCAGACTCTTCTATAAAAGAACGAGACTGAAATACTTTGGAGGGGGTATCTGTAGGCATATAAAATTGCTTATAGGTCCCTTAGCTCAGCTCGGCACAAACCGACAAACCAACGAGGCAACGAGATTGACTAATCGCACGCAAGCAACGGAATACGTCCATTCGCGTGCGGAATCAAGCCAAGTGTTCGAGGAGTCAACGAGTCATCCAACCAAGGGCATACTCGGACGAATCACGATCGAATCAAGATCGGTTTCGGACTCGAACTCAGAAGTGGATTTACTGCCTAATCGGGATCCGGATTTACTGCCAAATCAGGTCAACGAATCAAGTCTGGATAAATCAACCACAGAACCGAATCACGGATAGAACCAAGAGCGGAAAACGACGAAACAACCATGCCTAAGGGGGCTCGGCCAAAGCCGAGCTACCCATAGGTGGCTCGGCCTAAGCCGAGCCACCCATGGGTGGCTCGGCCAAGAGCCGAGCCACCTATGGGTGGCTCGGCCCAGTGCCGACCACCCAGAGGTGGCCGACACTATTCCGTGCGCGGGCACAGTAAAGGGTGCCTATAAATAGGCCACTTGGTTCATTTGTTCAAGGGTTGGAAATTTTGGAGGCGAAGCTCTGCCGGATTCAAGACTCGAAACTTAAAAAAAGATTAGAGTTTTGGGACTTCGGGGACTCACTCTTCCAGATCTGGTGCTCAGCGATCGTCAACGCCAAAAAAGGCAGGTGTTCGAGAGGACCGGATCTCAGATCTACGCAGACGTACTCCGGATCTAAGCTTGGTCTTAGATCCCGAGACTTGGACGATTATTTCCTTGGTGAACCAATCCTCCCCGGCTATTATTTCCTTGGTGAAATAATACACGTCGTACTGCTTAGATCTGATAGGATCTAGATCTCGCGGTGGTCCACGGATAAACCCCGGCGCAGGCAAAGAACCCACACAAAGCAAGAGACCGCAAAACAGGATCTTGCGATTCGTTCGACACAAAAGGAGAAAGTTGTAATTTTCTTTATTTCTTGTGTTATTTGATTTTCATTGTAACCGGATCTAAAAAAGACCAGATCTTTGTAATCGATAAACTATTACAAGAATTTGCAATGGAATCAATGATGAAGAAAACAACGATTTTTCCCACGAACAAGGTTATCCTAAACATATTACGGATAATATTTTTTCAGGAACTTCCCATTTATTGGCATCATTAATTTGTTGTCATTCTGGGTAATCAGGCGATAAGCACCGTTTGAATAGACTTTTTCTATTACAAACGGTCCTTTCCATTTGGGTTCAAATTTTCTTTTCTTCTTGGAGTTAAGGATCATAGGCCGTCTTTCAGCTAGGACCAAATCTCCTTCTTTAAAACTCCGTTGTGGAACCTTTTTGTTGAAAGCTCGGGAAATTCTGGCTTGGTAGAACTCAATATGCTGTTGAGCTTCTAAGCGCTTTTCGTCTAGCATCTCGAGTTCTTCGAGACGTTTCTGATGTTGTTCTTCGGTTGTCATCTGTGTTGCGAGAGCAATCCGAAGAGATGGAATTTATATTTCCAATGAAAGAACGGCTTCACATTCGTATACCAGCGAATATGGGGTCGCTCCCGTCGGTGTACGTATCGTGGTACGATAGGCCCATAGCGCCGCGCCAAGCTTGTCATCCCAATCTCGTTTATTAGTTTTCACGAGTTTTGACAAGAGCTTTATGATTGTTTTATTGAAGGCTTCAGCCAATCCATTTGCTGTGGGATTGTAAGTCGTCGACGAAATGTCCTGAATTTTAAACTTCTCGTAAAACCTTATAAAAGTGTTGCTGACGAATTAAGGACCGTTGTCATGTATGATTCGTCTTGGGACACCATGCCGATAGATGATATGGTGCTTGATGAATGCAATGTCGTTACTCATTTTAACTTCTCTGAGCGGAATCACTTTAGCCCATTTGGAGAAGTAGTCGGTAATTGCTAGGATGAACCGATCACCTTTGACTGACGGGGGATTTATAGGACCAACAATATCCATTCCCCAGGTCTCAAATGGCCATGATGTTGCTGATAGGTGTAGATGCTATGGAGGCTGGTGCATATAATTTGCATGTAATTGACATACTTGACATCGTCGGGCGTAGTCAACTGCATCCCTTACCATAGTTGGCCAATAATATCCAATTCTCCTAAGTCAGTCACAGAGTTTAGGACCGGGTTGATGTGCACCACATGTCCCATCATGCGCCTCTTTGAGTGCTCGTTCTGCTTCCTTATTGGATAGACAACGGAGTAATAGGCCATCATACGACCGTCGGTACAACATTTGTGTTTCAGCGTTGTAGTAAAATCTCAGTGCTCTCCGCCGAATCGAATCCCTTTCTCTTACATCTTCAGGTAAGATACCATGCAGGACGTAATCGATAATAGGGAAACACCAATCTCGAACTTCGGGTTCAACTCCTGTTGAATATGCTTCTTTGGCAACTGAATCGTAGATAGGAACAATAAGCTGGTGAGTTCTCACTGTAATTAATTATTCTGTCTCAGGAGGCTGAGCCAGAGATACCGGCAATGCCGCCAATGCGTCTGCGTATGTATTTTGGAGACGCGGAACGTACTCGATGACAAATTCTTCAAACGAGTTTGCCATCTCAATGGCCACCTGGTGGTATGGAATCAGGTCTCGATTTCTGACTTCATACTCTCATCGAATCTGATTAACTACCAATTAAGAATCTCCAAAAGCTTCAAGGTATTCGACCCCCAACTCTTTAGCAAAATTGAGTCCAATTATCAATGCATTGTACTCGGCTACGTTATTAGAGCATGGTTCGGTCAACGAGTATACTCTAGGTAAGACATGCTTTCCCGGGGAAACTAAAACGATCCCCACTCCTGAGGAGATTTTAGAACATCCGGGTGCGCTTGCCACGTTGGTTGCTCGGGAAGCCCGATCGAAGTATAATTGCCACACTCGTTGATGTGAGGTGGTATTAACTTCGTGAGTTTCATCCGACAGATCGTCGTACAACTCCACTACATATTTCGTAGGGTTTTCCGGCAAAAGATCACAAATAGCTCGTCCCTTAACTGATTTTTGTTGCTTGAAGTACAGATCATATTGCGATAATAGTAGAGCCCACCTGGCTAAATGCCAATTCATGGAGGCCGGTTGGGTCATGAATACCATATTGCGATAATAGTAGAGCCCACCTGGCTAAATGCCAATTCATGGAGGCCGGTTGGGTCATGAATATCCGGATTGGGTTTATGTTGGAAATGACATAAATTGTCTGTCCAACCAAATAATGTTGCATTTTTTGGATTGCGAACACCAGTGCGAGGAATTCTTTCTCGATCATTGGATAACGAGATTCAGCTCCAACCAGTGTGCGACTCCGATAATATACAGCTTGTTCGTGACCGTTATCGTCGTCTTGTGCGAGTAATGCACTTAACGAATGACTTGTCGCTTTGACATAAATAAAAAACGGTCTGCCTGATTTCGGTGCAACGAGAATAGGTGGATTCACCAGATATTTCTTAATATATTTGATTGCCTTTTGGCATGCTTCATCCCAAATGAACGACACGCCTTTCTTCGCGAGTTTAGAGAACGGTTGACATTTTCTAGACAGATTTGATATAAACCGACGGATATATGCGAATCGACCTTACAACCCTCTGAGTTCTTTAAGATTCCTCGGGGGTTGTAATTCATGTATCGCCTTAACCTTATCAGGATCGATATGAATACCTTTTGTGGTGACGACGAATCCAAGAAATTTACCGCTGGACATTCCAAGGAATGATTTAGTCGGATTCATCTTTAACTGATGAGTCCTCATGAGATCGAACATCGTCTTCAAATCTTTAATGTGGTCATTTTTATCATGACTCTTAACGACCAGGTCATCAACATAGCACTCGACGGTCTTCCGAAGGTGCTCTTGAAAGATCTTCGTCATTGCTCGTTGGTACGTAGCACCAGCGTTCTTCAAACCAAAAGGCATAACAGTGTAACAGAAGACACCAAGGGGTGTTCTGAATGTTGTATGCTTTTCATCGTCCGGGTGCATTTTGATCTGATTGTACCTAGAAAATCCATCCATAAACGACATTCTCTCGAACCTACATGTGTTGTCAATAATGACATCTGTAATTGGTAGAGGAAAGTCATCTTTAGGATAGGCTGTATTTAGATCTCTAAATTCAATGCAGATTCTGATCTTTCCGTTCTTTTTAAGAACTAGAACGATATTGGCCAACCATTCAGGATGTTCTTCTTCTCTGACAAAACCCGAATCAATTAGTTTCTTGACTTCAGCTTCTATTGCCTCCATAATCTGCGGACAAAATCGTCTTTGTTGTTGTTTGACAGGTTTGACATCCGGTTTAATGTTAAGGCTGTGCATTGCTACATTTGGATCGAGTCCTGGCATATCTTCATAATTCTAAGCGAAAACGTCGATATACTCTCTAATGAGGGCGACTAATTCTTCTTTTTCATCTGACGGAAGATCACCTCTAATAAATATAGGTTTCGGGTTGCTTTCGTCACCCATATTAACTTGGATTACTTTATCCTCAGTAGGAGGTTCCCTTTGCTTAAATCGATCGTCGTATTGGATATTCATGTAATGCATCCAAGGATCTTCCCAAGTGGGTAACTGATCATCTCCTTCTGTTATGGAAGGATCAATTGTCACCATGTTCGACATTAGGGTTTTAAATCTTTCTCCAATGCTCACGTCAGAATCCCAGGTTGATGCATCAGACGAATACCCACTTTTGCTTATTAGCTGACTAATGATCTGCTGGCAATCTTCATCATCAGATGACGAAACATAACCTAGATCCCTTTTATAGCTGTAATAATTGTCAAGTCTCCCTTTTGGTACATAGGCAGGACGGGGTGGAACCCTGACGCCTTGACCAAAATGAAGAGCTTCAACGAGCGAGAGATCATAACCTTGGCTCGTCATGTAACCATTCGCTTGTGAACTGTACCGAGAGAAATGTCGCCCGGGTGCTCGTCATCAGAATTAGTGTCTAAGAAAAGATCTGGGGTAGGGGATGGTTCCCCTTTCCCGAAAACTATTTCTTTTTCACCCCCTGTTTTTGCGATTAGGATCATAGTCGTTCCGGATGAACTTTGGATATGTTTCGTTGTCGTACAAGACGAACGAAGTGGCATATGTAGACTAGGGTCGTCATACAATTCTTGCATTACATCATTGAGACAACGTGAGTACTCTAAATCATTGTTTATTATTTCATCGGCAAGCTGCCAGTTACAACTTTCATCCGACGAATTACCACCATCAAGATCGATTATAAGAGGTTTTATGTCATTTAGCACAAGACCTTCACTATAATCGAGTCCAGCTTCGGTATCAGATTCTTCTCCGCTATCCGTACCATGGGCCGATGGTTCGGTATCAGATTCAGCAGAATAAAGAAGGGAGTCAGTAAAGTAGTTTTCTAACCCCTTGAATGGTTACTTGTCCGCGACCACCGTCTTGACCTCATCATTAGTGTCGACATATTTCAGACACTGATGGAGGGTAGAGGGAATAGTGTCGACATATTTCAGACACTGATGGAGGGTAGAGGGAACTATAAGATTACTGTGGATCCATGGGCGACCCAACAGTAAATTATAGGAAGTCTCTGCATCGATTACATAGCAGGTGACTTCAGACTTCAAGTCTCCAAGTTGACACTTCACTCGGATTTTTCCTAACGGTCTTGACCCACTAGTATTGAATCCATTGATGACAGTTCCCGTGGAGGCTAGCTTGCTGGCGGGAATTCCAAGGTGGTACATCAACCGAAGTGGCATGATGCTAACAGCGGAACCCGGATCAACTTGAATCTGGTTGACAACGCTCGAGCCAATATATCCGGTAAATTATAGAGGCCTATCATGTTTCGAATTCCTGACTTGCATATCTTCTTTTGTGAAAGCGATGCAAGGAAATTTCATGGCTGCCAAGTTGCAGTGTTGAATTGACGATTCTGGCTCCTCAGAGATCGGCTTAATCTGGGTAAGAAATACCTCAGAATCAGCTAAGGCTTCCTGCAAAGCTTCCCTGGTATCCTTTGAAAGATGCAGTAATTCGTACACTGTGATCCTTGCCGTGATATTAGCCAACTGAGCCATGACGTCGAAACTGTATGGGGTATTCGAGCTTTCCGGTTTATCTCGTCCAATCGGTCGATTGAAACGAGATTGCTTCGGAACTTGAACCTCTTTATGTTGGGGTTCCTTCTCTTTTTGTTTAGCCGGTTGTTACGGCTTCCCAGCAGCTACAGTAGGAGTTGCAACTACCCCCAGCTCCGTAAGCGTTTTAGCATTTAGGTTAGAGGTTTTAGGATATTTATAATGGTATTCATTCCCACCTCTTGTAGCGAAAGATTCTTGCTCTTCTTCAGAAAACGGTAAAGCCGGAATCTCTTCGTCATTCTTCTCAGGAATTGCCGAGGCTCCATAATAGGACTTCTCTTTTCCCTTTCCGTTTAATTTCTTCTTCAATGTGGATGTCGTCCACTGTTCATCTTCAAGCAAATCCGGATGAACCCAAAGGATTTCGCCGTTGGGGGTTGTGTGAGATACAAACTCTTTTTGGCGCTGTCCATAAGGGTCATCATTGATGGTCTGCATCTTGACCTTTGATAATGGTTCGGCTTGAAACCAGGATAAAGGAACCGATCCGAAGCTAATAGACACCGCATTTGCACCTACTTTCTTCTCTTTCGGCTTTGGTGTCATGATACCAACATCGATTAAGGTTTGCATTTTGTCTTTTAAGACATAACATGCCTTAGTGGGATGGTGGACCCTTCTGTGATATGCACAATACTTCGGGTTATTAGTCTTCGTTGCTTCTTCTTGATTTGTGATTGGTGGAAGCTTGATCTTGTTGTTGTCTAACAGATACTTGAAGATAACTGGTACTTCATCATCCTTGAAAGAGTACTCCTTCGGGAATTTAGGCTCTGAGGCCTTAAACTGCTTCGGAGGCTGTTGATTCTGATTTGGCGCCAGTTGGAAAGATGATTGCTGCGGATGTTGTGGCTGTTGTGATGTTTGATGAGCATCGACAGCTGCCGCAGACCCTCTTCCTCTGCCTCGAAGAGGATTAAAATTCTATTTTTGAGTATTAGCTGGTGGCAAACCCCTCTCCAAATTCTTCCTTTTGAGAAAGCGTTCGGCTTGCTCACCTCTCACTTTCAATTCTTTCCAAGTTTTAGAGGGAACAACCCCCATTACCTCTAATACATCCAATGACAAGTTATTGTGATATGTCTGTAGGATGAACTATTCTGTGAGTGGATCTCGGCAATTCACTGCTTTGTTCCGGAATCGTTTGACGAAAATATCAACCGACTCCCCGTCCTTCTGCTTCTCATCCAACAAGGTGCCAATTGAGACCTCCGTGTCATCGTCGAAGAAATTGGTGAGGAACAATCCTTCCATATCTTCCCAGCTAGTAATAATCCCGGGTTTGAGACGTCGGTACCAATCGAAGGCAGGCCCACGAAGGGTTCCTACAAATGACCGGACCATCTAGGCTTTGTTTTCAGATATTACGCCGAGATGCGACATGAAATAAATCAAGTGCTGAGTGGGTAAACCCCTGCCATCAAAAGGAGTAAAGTTAATCAAATTAAATTTTGGGGGATAAGGAATCAGATCCCACTTCAAAAGGAGTAAAGTTAATCAAATTAAATTTTGGGGGATAAGGAATCAGATCCCACTCCCTTGGGTACGGGTATGGAATGCCCGTTTTCTTCACTTCTTGGGCCGTCATTAGAGCATTGACTTTGCTCTCAAGGTCCTGCATCTTTTTGTCCTCCTCCTCACTCTTCTTCAAGTAAATTTGAGGAGGTTGAGTAGATAATTTGACCGGGCCGCTTCCAGAACTTTCTTTATCATGAGGAGGATCAGCAAAGATAGTCTCGTCTTCTTCGTCATCGTCCTCAGTTGTACGTACAGGCCTGGCGTTACGATTGCTGGATTTCACCTTTTGGCTCGATTCCGGTTGATGTTGTTGAGCTTGTAAATCTCGAATCTGCTGCATCGTCAATTCCATCTCGGTTTTGACTTCATCTCTAATTTCTTCGCGTTGTTTAGATAACGCTTCCTGTAGTATCTGTGCTAGTTGATCTGACGTGATCGCGAATGATTCTCTGACTCATCCAACACTAGACATGGTATCGTCCGATGCAACAGCAGAACAAGTGTCTGACAGTTCCTCGTCTGAGGATAATCCTTCGCATGGTATCGTCCGATGCAACAGCAGAACAAGTGTCTGACAGTTCCTCGTCTGAGGATAATCCTTCGTGTATTTTCCTATAATCTCGGCGTCGGCTAGCCCTTCTTTGTATCCGCAACATCCTTTGAGAGAGACCCCGCTCAACTCTCCCCTTCGGAGAGAAATCAGGGTCAGGGTTGACTAATTATTGTTTTCCTCTGCCGGTCATATTAATAGTGACCTCAGGGAATTCATCTTGTCGAAACGTCTCATTTTGGGTCTTGACGTTTCAGTGGAAAGTCTTTGAAATACGGAGACTCTTGTTGAATTAGTTTTAGAGCATCCGCATTCTATCAGCACTGCCTTAATGAGTCTCTCACAGGAGTAGTGAGACTCATTTTCTCGTACAATTCTTTTTCTTGAGTTATTTTTCTGATAGTACAACTCATCATTATTGTGATTTGAGCAACCTATCTCTTGTGTTTGAACCTTGTTAACATGCACAGGACGACTAGTCGTTGCCCCTGGGCGATCCAAGGTTGAATTTTTAAATCCACCCCTTTGTAGGAGTGGAGTCTTCATTGGTCCTAAACGAGAATGAATTGATGTTTTCTCGTTTTGGACTTGTGCAGTTCTGACGGGCGGATATTTACGACCCCCTGCGTAGGAAACCAGTAAGGGTTTATTTGCTGGGTTCGAGTGCTATTTGATTGGAGTTCTTTAAATTCTTCCTACGATTCTCTAGCCAGTACGATGAGTTGCTGATTGATGAAGAGAGGCCGGGGATGGGTCACACTTCCCTCAATATGGGCTACTTCAGATGGTTGGTGAGTATTTGGCCCAGGTATATTATCTTCAGAGTGAAGAATCGTTGCCACATAGAGCCTTATCTACCATGTCAGTTCACTCATCAGTTTGATTATGACCAATTGTACATCGAGAACCCAAACCAAGAGTTGTAGGCTTAGGTTGGTCTTATAGATGGTGCTCGAGCATGGCTTTGGAGTGTGGCGGGTTGCATAGGCACCACATTCAATCTTCCCACTGCAGAATGCAAGTTAGAGCTCACATTTCTCTACTGTTGGAGGCTGAAGAAGAAGTTCGAGTCGTAGCCCGATAATCGAGTGTGTGTCACAAGGAGACAGTGGAAAATTTGCGGCACCTTTCGGGCAAGAGCAAGCAAGTAGTTGAGGAGGAAAAGGAGACTCTCCCTACTGATGAAGCTGAAACTTCTGAAGAAGATGCAGCTGGGGGCAAAGACACGGGAGTTGGTGGTGATGAGGAAGAACTTGGGACAAGTCTATCGGATTCCTTCTTCTCCTCAGGATAGTTTATAAGCCCGACGATCGCTCGTCGAACTTTCTCATCCAATTTGCCTAAGCCTCCAAAGACTCCAAAGAAGCAGAGGTAGAAGGTCTTACTTACTTAATCTAACAAAATAATGGTTGATCTTCCAGGTAGGGCTACAAACAAAGAAGAAGAAGAATAACCGGCCTTATCCATCGGATGAGATCCTGATCTTTATCTCAGGTTCCCCCAAGGGTTGAGTTGCGCACTAAGTTCAGACATGAGAGATCTATCACTTCTAAAGAGGCTCGCCCCATGAAGCATAAGAATCTCATGTATCGGACTCACACCTCAATCTCTGTGTCCGAAGAGGAGCCGCTCGGTGATGTTCTGGGAACAGGTAATAACTTACTCCTCGTGTGATTTTTATACCTAGTCTATGGATTGTTGGATGTGTACTCTTCCTTATCGCTTTGTAGGGAGTCTTGAAGAGGGTGAAGTTCTGCACGACCTCCCTCTCCTGGGACTACCCACTCTGAGAGCTCGGCTTTCACACAGAAGATGCGTGAGGCTATAGATGAGGAGTCTACGATTGCTAAAGCTGGTGTAGATGTTGAAGTCGATGCGGGAGATGGTGATGGGCCTAGTCCAACAACGAGGATTTTAAGCTGAGGTATATCTAACATCGATAGTATGTCTCATTCAGGTGGCCATTAAGGGAATTGAATGATTCAGAATCTATGCCTCCCCTAATAGTTTATGCGCTTTATGCTCTTTTAGAGAAACTAAAGGGAGTGGGCCCCGGTGTCGAGTCTGCGGAACACGTTGTAGCCATTGAAGGTGAGTGCGATCTTTGCTGGTCATGAATTCTGCCTTCCCTTCTTTGGCTTAACACTCAGATTCTTTATAGACGTCGCGATAGATGGCCCAACTGAGGGAGAAACTCTTCACAATGCTAACATCAGAGAGTTTGGCAAACAAACATTCGATTCGGCAGCGAGCTTCTCCGAGGCTGATCACAGATTGCTCACTGACATGTTAGCAGAGCAAGCCGCTCACGAGGCTGCAGGGCCAACCGTTGAAGCTGGTTCATCTGTATGTATGGGTTTTATCCTGACATTATGTTATTCATTTATCAGTTCTTTTTAACCACAGAGGAGTTTCAATTATAGGACCAGCCGATGAAGCTGATACGACTACCATTATCAGGGTCTCGGATCAGCTTGAGGGTCTTGGTTTCTTGATGTTAGAAGAAGACGTTATTAAAGACCAACCATCTGTTCCTCTGTCTCAAGTCACCATTCCCTCAGATCCGACGGTTACAAAAGCCACTACTACTATAGGGGCTAGTCTCGTTGCACTAGCTGTGAGGCCAACTGAAGAAGCTGTCACATCGACGGCTACTATATCTGCAACAATTGCAACCATTCGTGAGGTTGGGTTGGCGGGACCGAGCATAGAGCGCCAAGTTAAAGAATCTTATGACAACATCGGTAAGCTCTATCCTATGATTTTCCTTGAGATTCAGAACGTTAATTGTGCTCTTTGGAATATTGATTTTCCCCTCTTTTCCTGTAGAGCTTTCATCATCTTTGTACAGTTCCATCATGGCCTTGATATCAGATGACGATCCGGATAGGGTTACCTTTTGTTTGGAACTTCGTACCTTTGCTTTCTTCATGGGTACGATGATCGAAAAGATCCTTCACCAAGGATTTTACTTCAACCCATTCAGACAATCTCTCGATCGTCAAGTAAAGATGATTAGAGACAGAGGCCATCAAGACTTGGCGGATTCTATTAACGCGGACTTGGTCGTGATGGGGCATGAACTTCAGAGGTTGAGGGAGCTTCAGGTTGTAGGTGCCTCCTTATATGTGGCCGCTCGGATGGAATCCTGGTTGAGAGCATGACGTTGTTGGCCTTCTTGTTTTGATGATGTTTAACAAACAATTTATTACTAATGTTGTTTGTCTAGTATTTGTGTTTTCTTATTTATTATAGACAAACAACGTTGTTGGAGGATGGATGGAATAGCGCTTCAACGACGATATCAAATGGAGGTTGGCGGAATTGTGGGGTGAAGCATCGTAAAATTCAAGTTCAAGATCCAAGTTTAGCTTCATCCGCAACGTGTACCAAGTTGAGCTCAATGAAGATCAAGATCAAGCTTGGGTAATGTAGTTTAGGATTTATATTATGTGTGTTAAGTACTCTAAGCTCAATTATCTATACACACACATTTTATTAGTTTCCTTGTATATATATATATAATCACATATATATACAACACAAGTTTTTGTTTTCATGTTTATAAATATGAAATTACATGTTTCATATTTATTATTGTGATTTGGTTTATCTACATAGACATGAAACAAATATATTTTCATATACATACTCATAGGTTTCATTTTCTATTGTATTTGTGAAAATATTATATTCTTAGTTTGTAGACTTCAATATCAGTTTATACATGTTTTACTAAGTCTATAAAAACATTTCACAAAGTTTCAAAAGTTGGTTTATGTCAAAACATCAAAATTCAAGTATCTCATATTTTCATGTTTTGGACTAGTTTGTAAAATGATGATATTTTTCATTTGGGAGGTCCTTTCTGATAACCAGTCACTGTAGCATGTTTATTATCATGTCTACAATCATTCCCCAAAGTTTTACATTTTTTGGAATTTATTTGATATTTTTAAACAGGGTTTTAAAATCAGCAAAACAGTTTTCAGCATGTATCAGATTTCGGTCGACCGATCCGGTCGACCGCTCATTTGTTCTTTCCTTGTTTTCTTTTGTTTTCGACCTGGATAGCGGTCGACCGAAATTTCCGTCGGTCGACCGAATGATTTCGTCGGTCGACCGAATGATTTCGTCGGTCGACCGCCGCTCGTTCTGACTGTTTCCAACGGCTATTTTTGTTACCGTTGCTGGGGTGTTTTTGGTCTTTTGTTTTGGGAGTTTTGGCTAAGTTTTGAGATGGTATAAATACCCAATTGCTGATCTCTTTTCAAGTAATTAAGAAGTGTTTTAAATAAAGTTTTTAAACAAGGGTTTAGGGTTTTACTGTTTGTTTAAAGTTTGGGTTTCTGTTTACAAAGGATGAAGTTTTCACTACAGATTGAGGGACTCATTCTCGATCCCCTTCATCCTCTTCTTTGTGTTCTTAGAGAAGTTTTCTAACTCTTTTCTTTAGCAATTTCATTATTGATTTTCATATTCTTATTATTGCTAGTTTGTTAATTGAGTTAGATTTTATTTTACTCATTGTTACACACACCCACATTGAGCTTTTAGTATTTACATACATAGTATAGTTGGGTGGTGAGAGATTGTAACATTGAGTTGTGCTACATTGTGTTCTCATCTATTGTAGAGAACAAATTTATATTTGTTACATTGTGAGTGTTGTAAGGTTTTCGGTGAGCTAGAAACCGAGTGTGTAGTGAGGTTTTCGGTGAGCTAGAAACCGAGTGTGAGGAGTGACGTTGATCGGTGAGCGTTGAAAACCGATACTGTGAGGTGTAAACGTTATTCGGGTGAACGTAGAAAACCCGGTTGATAGTGGATTTCTCCCCGGGAGTGGGGAGCGGAGACGTAGGACGGAAGGTCCGAACTCCGTGATCATATCTTGTGTTTGAGTGTGCTTTGGCGTTTATTTATACTTGTGTTTATAATTCTTGTTGCCATTGTCATTAGCTCATCATTTATATGATCCACATTTTAATTGGCATTTAATCGGATTAGATTAGCATAAGACCCTAATCACCCCCTCTCTAGGGTCTAACAGACGTGACCCACGAGCATCCACTGACCTTGTGGCTTTAGGCACAACGGAATCGGGTGACACAAATGGAGTTAGCCCTTGTAAACAATCTAGAAACCCATAGATACTTGCATTCTTCTATTGAGTCAGGCCGTGCAAGAATAGCCTAGCTTAAACAAGAGCTTAAGATGACTGAGGATGCTCAGGCTATCTTGGAGCTAGAGATGGATGGCGGGGAATGGTCTCAGGCTCAGATGACCAGGAAATTAGAGCTTTCAAGAGAAAAACTAGCCAAGATGGAGAAAGAGGCTGAGAAGACACTGACTGCTATTGAAGACTCCGTCAAAGCAGAACTGTAGGTTGAACTCGAGCGCACCTATGTAGAGAAGCTTTCTAAGCAAGAACAACAAATTTGTATTCGCAAGCTCCCTCTCGATTGATAACAACTTCTTTTGTATCTTCTTTTGATTTAACTCTATTAATGAAAATGAAGTCTTCTGTTTAGTGAATATGATTTCTTATTCCATGCAGAACAAATAATCATAATATTTATAGGATTTTTGATAAACCCTCAGCCATCAACAGATTTGATGTGCCTTTACAGATCACTGTTTGAGTCGGGCTAGCATGTGAATTGTCTAAGTCCGTTCCACGTGTAACATTGTGCTAAAAAAATAAACTCTCTTAAACTTAGTGCTATGATATTTATATAGACTTTGTCATTTTCATGGGGAAGACTAACCGTAACGCGTGTTAGGCATAGACTTATCTCTAGTTAGAGATCGAGATAAAGTCACTCATGCATGTAAGGCATGAATTTTGATATTATTAATAATAACCTACTATGATATTGAATATGTAGACTCTTGTCATTTTTACGAAAAAGACTAACCGACAACGCATGTTAGGCGTAGGCTTATCTCTAATTAGGGATTGAGATAAAGTCCTCTATGCATGTAAGACATGGATTTTAGTGTCATTAATAACAACCTGCTACGATATTGAATACGTAGACTCTTGTCATTTTTACGAAAAAGACTAACCGATAACACGTGTTAGGCGTAGGCTTATTTCTAATTAGGGATTGAGATAAAGTGCCACATGCATGTGAGGCATGGATTTTGATATTATTAATAACAACCTGCTACGTTATTTAATACGTAGGCTCTTGTCATTTTTACGAAAAAGACTAACTGACAACACATGTTAGGCGTAGGCTTATCTCTAATTAGGGATTGAGATAAAGTCATACATACGTGTAAGTTATGGATTTTTGTGTTATTAATAACAACCTACTACGATATTGAATAAGTAAGCTCTTATCATTTTCACAGAAAAGACTAACCGGCAACGCGTGTTAGGTGTAGACTTATCCCTAATTAGGGATTAAGATAAATTCCCTCATATATGTGAGGTATGAATTTTGGTGTTGAAAAATAGTGTCTTCTCTTGGGGTAAAGACGAACTCGGTGCTAGAGAGGAAGAATTTTATATTCTATCTCCTGCTTGTCTTCTCTTGGGGAAAAGATGAATCCATTGCTGAAGAGGAAGAATTTTATATTCTATCTCCGGCTTGTCTTCTCTTGTGACAAAGATGAATCCTGTGATGGAGAGGAAGAAATTTATTTTCTATTCCTGGCTTCAAAATAAACTCAAAGTGGGATCTCCACTTCGAGAATCTAGAAAGATAAAACTAAGAGTGGGATCTGCACTCTGAGAATCAAAAAGATTTAGATAATCCTAATTGTCGAAAGGTTTGATTATCTAATCTAAAGGTGAATTTCTCGTTTATCGAGAAGGAATTCTAGTTTTGGCCCTAACTATAGGAATGTTTGACTAAATAGGAGTTCGAGGTGACCCTAACTGTAGGAAGGTTTGATCGCTCAGTTTGAAAATAGACCTCTCGTTCATGGAAGGAATAAAGAGGGGATTTTGGCTTTGATCCTAATTGTAGGAAGGTTTGACCAAGAAATAGTTGAAGTGGAGGTACAAATAACTGTATGAATGTTGACTTGTACAAAGCACTTAGTGAGGATTTTCGGTGTCAAGTGGCAAGGTCTTGACACGAAAGGGGTTCAATAATCGCTATGGGTTAGCAAAATGAAATTTTGAGTATCATGTCAGGTTCAACAGTGGGAGTGTTAAAGGCTAGACACAATGAGAGTTTGAATAGATTTTAACCATGAAGAATTTTGATGGACTCACCGTTAATTAATTTAATCAGTGAGGGGTTTTGTGGGAGAGGATCGTGAATCATCAAGCACTCCACATTTACACTGTGGGAGTTTCGTGAGGGAAGATTGACCCGATGAAGTCATTGAATCTCATCTCAATGAACGAGTGCTCGGAAAGTCACAACGGGAGTTGGTTGAATTGATCCTGGCAATTGAAACCAACCAAGGATTGGATGAAGGAAAGAAGATGTACTGTTATCTTTTACTTCGCAAGAGAATCCTGATTATCAAAGAGATGTCGGTGACCGAAAAGGGTTTTGGAAACTATTCCTAAGTGGGTTGAAGCAATGGGATATGCTTCATCCTTGTAGGATTTTAGAGTCACAGTGAGAGTTTTGTGAGGGAAGATTGACCCGATGAAGTCATTGAATCTCGTCTCAACGAAAGAGTGCTCGGAAAGTCACAGTAGGATGGTTTTAATCATCTTGGAAATGATTAAATAGCCACAGTGGGAGGTTTTTAATAATTTTTTCTTTATTATGATTAAGAATGAATTATTTAGATGACTGGTCTTCATCTTGGATAATCAGCTGATCGTGGGTTATCCATAAGAATACCATGCATTGTATTCTCCAGGAACTTCCCATCAAAATAGGTTATCCCGAGCGTACTAGGGATAGTACTTCTTTAGGAACTTCCCATTTATTAGCATCATGAGTTTGTCACCGTCTTGGGTGATTAGATGATATGTACCATTTGAGTATACTATCTCCACTACGAGCGTCCTTCCCATTTGGGTTGAAATTTACCTTCCTTCTTGGAATTGAGTACCATTGGTCGCCGGATAGCAAGAATCAAGTCTCCTTCCTTAAACTTCATTATCGAACTTTCTGGTCAAAGACCCTGGAGATTCTGGCTTGGTAAAACTTCCAAGTGCTTTTCATCTAACATCTCAAGTTCCTCGAGATGTTTCTAATATTATTCCTCCATCTTATCCCTGTTGCGAGAGCGATGCGAACTGATAAAATTTGGATTTCCAAGGGAAGGACAACCTCACATCCATACACTAGAGAATAAGGAGTCGCTCCGGTAGGTGTGCAGACTGTGGTGCGATAAGATCATAGAGCTTCACCAAGTTTATCATCCCAATCTCGTTTGTTGGTTTTCACGAGCTTTGACAAAATTTTTATGATGGTCTTGTTGAAGGCTTCAGCTAATCCGTTTACAGTAGGATTATTGACCATCGACGAGACGTCTTGAATTCTGAATCTTTCACAGAATTTAATGAACACGCTGCTGACAAACTGAGGACCATTGTCATACACGGTTCATCTTGGAACATCGTATCGGTAAATAATATGGTATTTGATGAATTTGACAACGTCAGTTGTCTTTACTTCTTTGAGTGGAATTGCTTTGGCCCACTTGGAGAAGTAGTTTGCCAGAATGAAGTAATCATCTTTGATCGACGGTGGAAAAATAGGATCGAAAATGTCCATTCCTCATGTCTCAAATGGCCATGATGTGGCCAAAGGGTGCAACTGCTCCGAGGGTTGGTGCATGTAATTGATATATATTTGACATGCATGGCACCGCCTGGCGTACTCAATTATGTCCTTGACCATTATTGGCCAGTAATATCCCATTATTCAGAGACGATCATAGAGTTTGGAACCAGGGTGGTGCACACCATAGGTTCCGTCATGCGCTTCTTTGAGAGCCTCATCTGCCTCTTTGGTTGAAAGGTATCGGAGTAGCAAACCATCATGTGCGGGACGATACAGTGTTTGGGTTGTCGTGTTATAATAGAATCTCGGTGCTCTTCGTCAGACAGAGTCTCTTTCTTTTATGTCTTCCGGTAAAATGTCGTGCAAGACATAATCAATAATGAGGAAATGCCAGTCTCGAGGTTTGAGTTTGATTCTCGTTACGTGCACCTCTGTAATGTCTAGGGCGTAATCTGGTATGAAGAGTTGGTGAGTTCTCACAGTGACCAACTATTCTATTTTGAAAGGTTGTGTCAAAGATACTGCTAATGCCATCAATGCATCTACATAGGCGTTTTACAGATGTGGGATGTATTCGATGAAGAACTCTTCGAACGAGTTTGCCGTCTCGATGGTTTCTTGGTGGTATGAGATCAAGTTATTGTTCCTGACCTTGTACTCTCCTTGAATCTGGTTGATTATCAGTTTACAATCACTAAAAGCTTCAAGGTACTTTACCCCCAGGTCTTTGGCAAAACTAAATCCAATGAGCAGCATATTGTATTCAGCTATGTTATTGGAACACGACTCGATTAACGAATAAGCTCGAGGCATCACCTGTTTCTCTAGAGAAACTAGGACGACTCTGACTCCTGAGGATATTTTTGAACCTCTAGGAGGGCTAGCCACATTGGTTGCTCGGGAAGCACCATTAAAGTACAATTGCCACACCTACTAATGAGAGGTTGTGTTGACTTCGTGAGTTGCATCCGGTAAGTCTTTCATATAGCTCGGATGTATCCTTCATATGATTAATTGCTAGAATATCATAAATTTATTATCCTTTAACCGACTTCTGTTGCTAGAAGTGCAGGTCGTATTAGGACAAGAGCAAGGCTAATCTTACTAACTATCTATTCATGGAAGCCGACTACATCATGAACACCCGAATTGGGTTAACATTGGAAATAACATAGATCGTCTATCCAACCAGTTAGTGTCGCATCTTTTGAATCATGGACACCAAGGTGAGACACTCCTTCTCAATCATTAGATATCGAGACTCTGCACCTACTAATATCCGACTCAGGTTATTGCCTGTTCGTGACCGTTGTCATCGTCTTGTGCAAGCAGGGCACTCAACAAGTGATTCATCACCTTGACATAAATTAGGAATGGTTTCCCTGACTTCGGTGCAATGAGGATGGGAGGATTTGACAAATACATCTTGATATCCTCGAACGCCTTCTGACAGGCGTCGTCCTAAATGAATGATACACCATTCTTTGTGAGCTTGGAGAACGGTTGGCATGTCCTTGAGAGGTTCGATATGAACCGTCGAATGTAAGTTAGTCACCCTTGCAATTCTCTGAGTTCTTTGAGGTTCCTCGGGGGTTGCAATTCATGTATCGCCTTCACTTTATCAGAATTAATATGGATACCCTTTGTGGTGATGACGAATCCAAGGAACTTGCGACTAGACATTCCCAGAAATGACTTGGTAGGGTTCGTCTTCAATTGGTGACTCCGCATGAGATCAAACATTATCCTAGAAATGACTTGGTAGGGTTCATCTCCAAGAATGTGGTTGTCTTTGTTGCTACTTTTCATGTCCAAGTCATCAACATAGCACTCAACGGTTTTCTAGAGGTGTTCTTGGAAAATCTTCGTCATGGCCCGTTGATATGTAGCACCTGCATTCTTCAAGCCGAAGGACATAACCATGTAGCAAAAGATGCAGAGCAGTGTTCTAAATGTGGTATGATTTTCATCACTCGAGTATATTTTGATTTGATTGTAACCTAAAAATCCATCCATGAAGAACATTCTCTCGAATCTGCATTGTTGTCGATGATGACATCCATGATCGAAAGAGAAAAATCATCCTTTGGGCAAGCGGTGTTTAGATCTCTGAAGTTGATACAGATCCTGATTTTCCCTTTCTTTTTAAGGACCAGGATAATATTTGTTAGCTAGTCGGGATGTTCCACCCTGATAAAGCCTGAATCAATTAGCTTTTTGACTTCAGCCTCGATCACCTCCATAATTTGTGGACGAAACCATCTTTGTTGTTGCTTGACAGGTTTGGCATCTGATTTGATGTTGAGGCGATGTATCGCCACGTTTAGGTCAAGTCGTGGCATATCTTCATAATTCCAGGCAAAGAAATCGATGTACTCCCTGATGAGGGCAATCAACTCCTCCTTCTCTTTTGGTGGAAGGTTGTCGTTGACGAATATGGGCTTCGGATTCGCTTCATCACCCATGTTTACTTGGACCGCTTTATCTTTAGTGGGAGGTTCTCTCTGTTTGAATTGATCATCATGTTGGGTATTCAGGTAATGGATCCAGGGATCTTTCCAAGTTGGCAATTGATCATCTTCTTCTGTTGTGGCGAGATCAACCATGATCATATTTGACATCATGCCTTTGAACATTTCCCTAAGACTGACGTCGTAGTCCGAACCTAAAGAATCTAAAGAGTATTCGTCTTTATCTGGGTTGGCTAATTGGTCAATGACTTGCCAGCCAAGGTGGAACTCAAGGATCTCGCCCAAAACAAATACCTTCTTTGAGTTTGAAGTTATACCCTATTTCTTCATGCAGTTACGCACTTGTGGGCTGTATGTGAATTAATGAAGGTCAGATCTCTCATCATCAATATCTTTCTTTGAGAAGGGATCTGATAGTGGAGATATTTCCCTTTTATCGAAGATTACCTCCTTTTCATTCCCTGCTTTGACAGGAAGGATGTGAGTTGTTCCAAATGAGTCTTGGATACGCTTCTTTGTCATGAAAGACGATCGAAGTGGCATATGCATGTCATAGTTATTCTATAACCCCTTCATCACTTCATCAAGATAAGGCGAGTACCCTAAATCATCATTCATTACTTCTCCGACAAGTTGCTAATTATAACTTCCATCTGACAATTCACCACTGTCAAGATTGATTACAAAGGGTACAACATCATTTAGTATAAAACCTCCATCATAATCAAGCTCGGTCTCGGTATTAGCTTCTTCTCTGCTATCTGTACCTTAGGCCGATGGTTCAGTATTAGATTCAGCACCATAAAGAAGAGAGTCAGTAAAATAGTTTTTCAAAACCTTAAATAGTTGCTTATCTGCCACGACCACCATCTTGACCTTATTATTCGTGTCCATATATTTTAGGCACTGATGGAGGGTAGAGAGAACTATAACATTACTATGGATCCAAGGTTGACCTAATAATAAATTATAGGAGGTCTCTGCATCGATCACATAGAAGGTGACTTCATACCTCAAATCTCCAAGTTGGTACTTCACTCAGATTTTTCCCAATGGTCTGGACCCACTGGTGTTGAATCTGTAGATAACAGTGCCTGTGAAAGCCAGCATCCTGGTAGGGATTCCAAAATTATATATCAATAGGAGTGGCATCACCGACCGCGGAACCCGGATCGACTTGGATATGGTAGACAATGCTAGAGCCGATGTATCCAGTGAAATACAAAGGCCTATCATACTTTGAGTTCCTTGTTTGCATGTCGTCTTTGGTGAAGGTGATGCAAGGGGACTGTTTGGCCGCAAGGTTGCAGTATTGAATTGATGGCTCAGGCTCTTCAAGGGCTAGCTTAATCCGAGTGAGAAACACTTTAGAATCGACCAAAGATTCTTGCAAAGCCTCCATGGTATCTTTGGAAAGACGCAATAACTCGTATAGAGTTATTCTTGCTGGGATGTTAGCCAATTGGGTCATAACTGTTGGCCTCTTTATTTTGATGATGTTTAACAAACAATTTACAACTAATGTTGTTTGTCTAGTGTTTGTGTTTTCGTATTTATTCTAGGCAAACAACGAGTTAGAGGATGGATGGATTGCGCCACAACGATCATATCCAAAGGAGGTTGGCGGAATGTCGATGAAGCTTATGCAATTCAAGTTCAAAATCCAAGTTCAGCTTCATCCGCACAGTGTACCAAGTTGAGCTACAATGAAGATCAAGATCAAGCTTGGGTAATCTAGTTTAGATTTTATATTATGTGTGTTAGATACTCTAAGCTCAATATCATACACACACACATTTATTAGTTTCTTCGTATATATATATAGTTATATATATATACATAAGTTTTGATTTCTATGCATATATATAGTTTTCATGTTTATAAATATGAAATCACATGTTTCATATTTATTATTGTGTTTTAGTATATATTGCATAGATTATGCAATTTTGTGAAAATATTATTTTCTTAGTATATATTCCATAGTAGAGAACAAATATTTATTGAGCCATATTATGATATTCACTTTGTAATACACTTGTACACCGAGAGGAGTGTGTGGTGAGAGTCGGGGATCGTCCCAAGAGGAGTGGCGTCGGTTGACGAGCCTAGGGAGAGGTTGTAACCGAGCACTTGAGGGAGACATGGCTAGGTCCAACACTTGTGAGGGTGTATAGTGTGATTGCAAAAGTGTCGATTGTAAAGCTTTCGATTAGCTAGAAAACCGAGTGTGAGGTGTAAACGTTATTCGGGTGAACGTAGAAAACCCGGTTGTGATAGTGGATTTCTCCCCGGGAGTGGGGAGCGGAGACGTAGGACAGAAAGTCCGAACTCCGTGATCATTTGATTGTGTTTGAGTGTGCTTTGACGTTTATTCATATTTGTGTTCATTGCTCATTTCGCCATTGGCTCATTATTCATATCATCCTCTATCTTGTTTCATATTGTTTACCCTTGTGTTAGTTTATATATATCCTTGCATATATATTTCATCATATAGGATATATCTCATTGTTCATATTGCTTATTCTAGCTCATATATCTTGTGGTATTTCATACTTGCTAGGATAACTTATTAATTAATTTTAATTAGTATTTAAATCGGATTAGATTAGCATAAGACCCTAATCACCCTCCCCTCTAGGGTCTAACAATTAGTATCAGAGCTTGGTGCTCTTTGATTTAAGGTCTAATCGCCTTGAGTTAAAGATCCAAGTTATCTTTTTGTGCTAATCTTGTTTTGATTGCATTTGTATCTTGATTGCATATTTTTACAAATTATGGATATGAATGATGCATCTTTTTTAGGCTATGATTCTAGTATTGCTCCTAAATTTAATATTTTCCCCTATGCTCAATGGTGTTTTAGATTCTCTAGTATTGCTCCTAAATTTAATATTTTCCCCTATGCTCAATGGTGTTTTAGATTCAAAATATTTGTTTAATCTAAAAATATCGATTTATGGGAATTTAGATTCAAAATATTTGTTTAATCTAAAAATATCGATTTATGGGAAATCATTGATTGTGCTTATATTATGCCCACGTTGGAGAGATTCAAGTGGAGCAAACATGATAAAAAGATGTTTATTATGAACAAGCTTATGTTAGAATTTTTATTAAACGCATTTGATTCATTTATGTCTAACAAGCTTGATTCTTTTGATAGCGCTTATACATTATGGAAATTCATAGAAGCGCATCAAGGAGACTTGGAGGTGATCCGATAAGCTTTGGAGGATCCTGCTTCAAGATCATATGGAGCTTCATGCACACGTGCACTAGGCGATAGCCCTAGTGAGGTTTGCGAGTTCGAACCCGATAATGATTTATATAGTGATAAACTTGCTTGTGCTAGTGATAAATTATTGCATGCCTACAAGAAATTGCAAAATGATTTCATTGATTTACAAAGCAAGTATGTAAATTTGAAATCCGATCATGAGTCTTTATCTTCTAAGTTTGATACTATTTCTAATGAAAATATGATCCTTAAAGAAAACAATGAAAAATTAAAATCGGATCATGATTCTTTTCTTTCAAACTTTGCCAAGTTAACTCATGAAAAAGATAATGCCATATTAGAAGTATTGATAACCATACATGCTCTACTTCTATTATCAATGATGTTGTGCATAATAATGATTTGAATCTTGTTAAGGAACGCATATCATGCAACTTTAAAAACATGCATTGATAACCATAAGAAACTTATGGACATGTGTGCTAAGTCTCATGCTAAAACATCTAAACATCCTATACATCATGCACACATGTATAGCAAAGTCTACAAATGCACAATTTGCGGTCGTAAAGGCCATCTTGCTAGATTTTGTTATGATGCACAAAAACATAAGAATATTAATCCTTCTTGTGCATCTCATCAAGTTTCTTCATCACATGTACACACACATGCACCTATTTCTCATCATAAGCATGCTTATGTGTATCATTGTGATTTTTGTGGTAGAGTTGGTCACTTAGCTAAGTTTTGTTTTAATTTGCGAAAAGTTTCTAAATCGCAAAATATTTCAAGTAGACCAATATTGTTTCAAAATGTTTCTCATTTGCAAAATAATATTAAAAGACCATCTTTATTTGTAAATGTTCCACGTGCACCTTTTAATGGTCAACATAAGCAAATGCTTCCTTTTCATTGTACATATTATAATCGGAAGGGTCATTTGAGTGATTATTGCTATGACCGATCCCGTGCACCAGATATGCCCAAGAGGGTTCATAACCCTAGGGCTTTGAGCTTTAATGATAGGGGTCATGTCCCTAAACAAACCGGCACCAAGAATACTTGGGTGCCGAAATAATTTTTAAGCTAAGAATTTTAATACTTTTATTTTTCTTTTTTTGGTTTTAAAAAATGTATTTTAAACTTTTATGAAAACAATTCCTTTTATTGGTCAAACTCTTTTGTTTTTATGATTATTGATTTTGTTGAGAGGTTTGTGCTTATATAACCCTCCGGAGTTATTGGGTGTTTATTCCCAAACATTGTTTACCGGGTGCTAAACATATTTACATGGGTTGATACTAGCTCAAGAGCTAGATATGGTTGCATCTCTTGATTTTTTGAAAATCAATGATGGTTTGGTTTTATGTGGTTGTGGTTGATTTATGATTGATTTGTTTTCATTCGAAAACTATTTTTGCATGATTCTCATGTTTCTCTTCTTTTGATATTATAAATCTACCTTTACAAACGTTTTTATGTTCTTAGATATGAGACACTATTTTTCACTTTGATATATTTATATATGTTCTCAATGTCTTTTTGTATGTGAGTGATTTTTAGCATATTCATGTATGCTTGCTCACATGTTTTGCCTTGATCTTTATTGCATATATTTTATATGACATTTTGATAGGGGGAGCAATCCCTATACTTGCTTCATACTCACCCATGCTTATTTGTAGGGGGAGATTTCGCTCTCTTAATTCTTTTTTTTGTCCCTTTTGATGTTGTCAAAGGGGGAGAAATATTGTGAGTATATTCTTTCTTGTTTATATGCATGATATATTATACTTTGTATATTCATTTCCTTTCATGCATATATCCTTTTTGTAAATTGTTTGTCATCATCAAAAAGGGAAAGATTGTTGGCCTCTTTGTTTTGATGATGTTTAACAAACAATTTATAACTAATGTTGTTTGTCTAGTGTTTGTATTTTTGTATTTATTCTAGGCAAACAACGAGTTGGAGGATGGATGGATTACGCCATAACGATCATATCCAAAGGAGGTTGGCAGAATGTCGGTGAAGCTTATGCAATTCAAGTTCAAAATCCAAGTTCAGCTTCATCCGCACAGTGTACCAAGTTGACCTACAATGAAGATCAAGATCAAGCTTGGGTAATCTAGTTTAGATTTTATATTATGTGTGTTAGATACTCTAAGCTCAATATCATACACACACACATTTATTGGTTTCTTCGTATATATATATAGTTATATATATACATAAGTTTTAGTTTCTATGCATATATATAGTATATATATACATACATGTGTTTTTGAGTTTTCATGTTTATAAATATGAAATCACATGTTTCATATTTATTATTGTGTTTTAGTATATATTGCATAGAATATGCAATTTTGTGAAAATATTGTTTTTTTAGTTTTGACTTAACAATAATCATATACATATTTTATTAAGTCTACAAAATCATTGTGCAAAGTTTCAAAACATGGTTTAGCCTAAATGTCAAAATTCATATGTTTACATTTTCGTGTTTTGGACTATTTTGCAAAATGATGATATTTTTCATTTGGGAAGTCCTTTTTGGAAACCAGTCAGTGTAGCATGTTTATTATCATGTCTACAATCATTCTCCAAAGTTTTATATTTTTTGGAATTTATTTGATATTTTTAAACAGTGTTTTAAAATCAAAAAACTGTTTTCAGAACTTCATTTTCATGTATCAGCCCTCGGTCGACCGCACCGGTCGACCGCACCTATGTTCATTCGTCAGTGGGCAGCAGAGAGTTTGTCGGTCGATCGTCGTGGTCGACCGAGAGCTCGAGACTTCCCACGGTCGACCGCACCGGTCGACCGAAGAAGTCTCTGCTCGTTTTCTCAGTTTGCGATCTGGACCGCGGTCGACCACGAATTTTTCGGTCGACCACCAATCTATCAGTTCTGTTCTAATGGATATTTCTTTTTACCGTTGGTTGGGGCTTTTTTATCATTTGTTCGGGGTTTTTGCTGTTGTTTTCTTTTCCTATATAAACCCTCAAACCCCCTTCTATCTCAATAATCATGAGAGTGTTTTAAACAAGTTTAAGAAAGTTTTAAATAAGGGTTTAAGTGTGTTTTAGTGTTTGTTTGGTTTATGAAGAAGTTTTCACAAGTAGAGGAGATCACCTTCTTGTTTGGGCTCCAATCTCCATCTCTCCATCTTGTCATCTATTGAGAAGTTTTCTAAACTCTACTCTAGCTTTTATTTATTAATTATTTGTTAATTATCATTTCTATTAAAGCTAGTTTTTATATTGAGTTTAGATTTGTTTTTATCTCATTGTTATACACACCCACTTGAGCTTATTGTATTTGCATTCATAATATATTTGGGATTGTGAGATTTGTAACTTTGAGTGTGAGCTTTCATTGTGTTCTCATCCATAGTAGAGAACAAATATTTATTGAGCCATATTATGAGATTCACTTTGTAATACACTTGTACACCGGAGAGGGGAGCAGAGACGTAGGACGGAAGGTCCGAACTCCGTGATCATTTGATTGTGTTTGAGTGTGCTTTGGCGTTTATTCATATTTGTGTTCATTGCTCATTTCGCCATTGCCTCATTATTCATATCATCCTCTATCTTGTTTCATATTGTTTACCCTTATGTTAGATTATATATATCATTGCATATATATTTCATCATATAGGATATATCTCATTGTTCATATTGCTTATTCTAGCTCATATATCTTGTGGTATTTCATACTTACTAGGATAACTTATTAATTAATTTTAATTGGCATTTAAATCAGATTAGATTAGCATATGATCCTAATCCCCCCCCCCCCCTCTAGGGTCTAACAATAACATTGAAGCGGTATGGCACATTCGAACTTCCTAGTTTATCTCTTCTAATTGGACGATTGAAATGAGACTTCTTCGGGTTTTGAACCTCTTGGTGTTGTGGTTCCTTCTCCTTTTACCTGGCATCAGCCTCCTTATGTTGCTGCAGCTTGTTAGCTGGATTAGGAGGGATTGTGACCACCCTAAGTCCAGCTAAATGATCAGAAGCCTCTGGGTAATTAAACTAGTACTCATTCCCACTTATGGTGGCGAAGACCTCGTGCTCATCCTCGAAAAGCGGAAAAGTTAGGATTTCTTCATCATTCTCCTCTAGAATTGCTGAGGTGGGGCAACAAGACTTGCTTTTGTTCTTGGATTTCTTCTTGGAAGAGGATCCTACCCACCGTTCGTCTTCAATCAAATCTGGATGGATCCAAAGAACTTCATCATTAGGGGCCGTATGTCGCACAAACCCCTTTTGGCGTTCTCCATAAGGATCATCATTTACCATCTTCATCTCCACCTTTAGTACAAGCTCTGATTGAAACCACGATAGAGGGATCGAATCGAAGCTTATAGATACGGCATTAGAACCCACCTTCTTTTCCTTAGGCTTCTTAGCAGTTATGATGCGACATCAATCAAGGCTTGAATTTTATCCTTGAGGGCGTAGCACATCTTGGTGGGATGATGGACCTGCCTATAGAATGTATAGTATTTCAGGTCTGTAGTCCTCTTGACTACCTCTTGATCGGTGATTGGAGCCAACTTGATTTTATTGTTCTCTAGGAGGTATTTGAAAATAGCAGGAACCCCATCTTCCTTGAAGGAATACTCCTTTGGGAATTTTGGCTCCGAAGTTTTCTGTTGACTTTGAGGTCACTGTTGCCATTGAGACAGTGATTGCTGCGGCGCTTGCTATTGTGGCTATAGTTAGAATGTCTGATTTGCATCTATTATAGTCGCTAGCACCTTCCCTCTACCAGGAGACACGAAATTTTGTTTCGGAGCGCCCATGGTTGGTTGGCCTCTCTAAGCCTTCTTTCTTTTGAGGAATCACTCGGCTTGTTCGTTGCGCACCTTCAACTATGTCCAAGTTTTGGACGGTACCACTCCCATGGCTTCTAGCACATCCAAGGAGAGATTATTATGACAAGTCTGGAGGATAAATTCCTCCATGACCGGATCTCAGCAAATTATTGCCTTATTCCAAAAGCGTTTGATGAAGTTATCAACCGACTCTCTGCCTTTCTGTTTCTCATCAAAGAGCAATCCAATCGGTACTTTCATGTCATCATCGAAGAAATTGGTGAGAAATGGTCTCCATGTCATCCCAACTATTAATACTCCCCAGCTTGAGATGAGGATACCAATCAAAGGCGACCCCACGAAGGGTGCCGACAAATGACTGGAGCATCAAAGGTTCGTTGCCAGAGATCACACCCAGGTAGGACTTGAAATAAATTAGGTGCTGAGTAGGTGATCCTCTCTCGTTGAACAGCGTGAAGTTATCTAGATTAAACTTTACCGGATACGGAATTCACTCCTATTCTCTCGGGTAAAGACATGGATGCCGGGTTTTTTTTACTTCTTGAGCAGACATTAAGGCATTGATTTTGCTCTTGAGGTTCTTCATTTTCTTATCCTCACCCACATTCTTCTTTGGGAATTGTTGAGGAGGCTGAGTAGGCTCAACAGGACAACCCCCAGGGTCAGCGAAAATGATATCATCCACATCTGAGTTGCTGTCAACTGTATTAGCTTGAATGAGCGTGGTATTTCAACGACTAGACTCAGCCCATTAACTTGATTCAGGTGGTTAATGTGACTGAGTCTGCAACTCTCTCATGTGTTGCATGGTCAGATCCATCTTTATCTTTATTTCAGCTCGAATTTCTTCTTGCTACTTAGTCAGAGTTTCTTAAAGCATTTGATCTAACTGATCAGAAGTGATTGTGAATGCCTCCCTAGCTCGCCCCATGCTATACATCATGTCATATGATGTGATTGCAGAGAACGTGTCCATGCTTCATCATCTGAGGATAGTCCCTTCTGTATCCTTAGATAATCTCTACATCTGATCGTTCCCGATCGCAGATGAGTTAAACATTGGGATATCTCCAAAAATGTGTCGGGGCTGGAACTTCGTATTGACTTTCCTTTATCATCCATGTTGATGGTAACTTCTGGGAGTTCCTCATCTTGAACGTTCAATCTTTACTTGAGGAAGCGTCTTGATTTAGGCTTTGATGCTTCAATGGAAATTCTTTCAAATATCGAGACCCTCTACGGAGCGGTCTTGGGGCAGCTACACTCTGATAATACCACCTTAATAAGTCTCTCACAAGGACAATGAGATTTTTTTCTCGGATATTTCTCTTCCAAAATTTGTTTGTACTCCCAGCCCGATAGTACAACTCATCGGCATAATGACCGGAGCAACCTATCGACTGTTAGCATAACTCCCCAGGTATAACATCGTCTTTTGACTGACACGCTTTCATCCGGGAAAGTAGGGCCTTATTGGTGTTCTCAGGAGTCACATGTTTGGAACCACCACCTTGTGAGTGTAGATTCTCAATGGGCTCCTGGGCTTCGATACGCACCCCTAAGCAGGCGGTTACAGGGGTTTTCCCAGATGAGGATGACTTTGACTTGACGGGAGGATGCATATGACCCCCGGTCTAAAGAGTCACTTGGAATTTATTCACTGATCCTAAACAATCTTTAACAGGAGCTTTGTCTCGATCTTCATGCAAAGGACCAATGCGATCTGCCACTGTTATCTTGAATCTGAACAGATCAATACTGTCGTGGAGCTTCACCGGAGGTACGGGAGAGACCAGAACAGGAACGGAGGCCCACAGAAGTGAGGAGTCATCCGTGGGAGCGAGGGTTGGCGTGAGATAGGGTCCTCTATCTCGGCTAGGCGGGAAACACACTTCATGTCTCACGGTGCAACACACATTGTGTGTCTTACGCGCGAGACAGGGTGGCCTATCTCGGCTACCAGGGATTTCTTCTGTCTTCTTCACATTTGATTTCTGTGTGACCTTGGACTTTGGCATCCAGACTTCGCGTAATTTTGGTGATTCTTTATCCACTTCTTCCTTTTATAGTTCCTACGCCTTTTGCATAAGAATACGCGTGTGTGCGAGAAGTGCGCGACGCTTCTAGATGCGTTCCTCGAGAGTTAAATGAGTTCTTCTGACCCGGACCCATTTGTCGGTTGATTGTTTAGAGGAAACACTAATCTCCTGCCATTGAGACGGTTGTGTGACTTGACGCCTCTTTGACTCCAAATCTACGTGATAACGGATTCCATCAACCTGTTCCAAGGCTTTAGCGAATTAACATGTGAGACATTGGCATTGTCTCTAATGAGCCCTCTTTGTTAGAGTTAGTGCGACTTGATCAATCAACTTCTTGACTAGAGGGGAGTTATCACGAGTAGAGCTTCTAACTTGTTGGATCGTCGGAGAGATATTGTGAGGGGGAGCCTCAGCAACAATTGGGTGAGAATCATCACCCTAGGTCTTCTTCAGATCCAAAGACTAATGAACCTTCTTCGAGGAGGAGATCTTCCTACACTTGCGAGGGGAGGAGGATCCGGAGGAGCAAGATGGGATATACTCCTCAAACTTCTGTTGGTCAAACTCATACTTGATCGCTGCATCATCCGGGATTTTGATCTTTGGTTGTGACACCATAGCCTTGGCAGAGAGGTTGTTTGCTCCCACTGTGGTTGCCAACGTGTTTACATCGAAAACCAGTTTCATTGTTGAACTCATTACAATGTTTATCATTTACACAGATTCAAAAGAGTTAATCTTTTTATAAGATTTCTCATTACAATGAAAATAAAAAAAGAGATCTCCTAGAAACACACACAGAGATCGTTTATCGGTCGCTGCTTCCATGGGATCTTTGTCTGTGCCGGGGATGCGTTAGTCCCTGGACCACCGATTCACAGATTTGGATTGATCGTGAAGAAGACTCGGTGTTCTTTGTTTCAACGAGGAAACTTAGAACAGAAGTAAATAACCTCAGCAAGGTGGGATTACTATTCTTCTCATGATTAAAACAATGGTTTGATCTTAAGGGAAGGGGTGAAGGCCTGTGGATCTCTCGAAATCTTCTCTTTATGCGCAAAAATTCGCTAAGATCCTACCTTTCTCTCTGAAAATCGTGGCTCTGCTCTGAAAGTCGTAAGTTCTCTCACACGTACATCGGTCCTCTTGATCCCCCTTGCATATGGACGCTATGGGGGTATTTATAGGCTTCAAATGTCATGCTTGTGGATAAGATTTTTTGATTTGAATGTATCTTCAGTTAATAACGACTTTTCCGCATTTAAGGATACTCCCAAGGCAGTTAGGAAGCTAATAAAACGCATGAATCTCGAGAAATCCATCAGAAAATATGTTGAGGCACCTTCCCTGTGTGAGACACATTGTGTGTCTCGCACTTGGGTGCAAGACACACTATTGTATCTCGCACTTTGAGTGCGAGACACAATATTGTGTCTCGCATTTTGAGTGTGAGACACACTATTGTTGGCCTTCTTGTTTTGATGATAATTTACAAACAATTTATCACTAATACTGTTTGTCTAGTGTTTGTGTTTTTGTATTTATTCTAGGCAAACAACGAGTTAGAGGTTGGATGGATTGCACTTCAACGATAATATCTAATGGAGGTTGGCGGAATAGTAGGTGAAGCTATGTACAATTCAAGTTGGAGATCCAAGTTTAAGCTTCATCCGTAAGTGTACCAAGTTGAGCTCATTGAAGACCTTCATCATGCTTGGGTAATTTAGTTTAGAAGTTTATATTATGTGTGTTAGTACTCTAAGCTCAATATAATATACACACACACATTTATTGGTTTCCATGTATATATATAGTTATATATATACATATATGTTTTGGTTTGATAGTTTTCAAGTTTTACTATGAAACAATTAAATATAATTAGAAAACATATTTTAGTTTCATACTTATATGCATATATATGATTTCATCAATATCAATTGTATTTAGTTCAATGAAATCATGTTTTAGTGCATTATATGTGTTTTTTGATAAAATACTACATTCATTGTTTATAGACTTTATAACAATAGTTTACATCTTTCTTCAAGTCTATAAAATTATTTTGTAAAGTTTTAAAACATGGTTTAGCCAAAATGTCAAAATTCATATGTTTACATTTTTATATTTTAGACTATTTTGAAAAATGATGATATTTCTCATTTGGGAAGTCCTTTTTACAAACCAGTCTTTTTAGCATGTTTATTATCATGTCTACAATCATTCCCCAAAGTTTTACATTTTTCTGAATTAATTTCATATTTTTGAACAGGGTTTTAAGGTTACAAAAACTATTTTCAAAACCTGTATTTTTAATATATCAGTTCTCGATCGACCGCCACGGTTGACCGCGCTTGGTTCTTTTCCTGAGTGGGTAGCAGCAACTTTCACGGTCGACCATCAGCTTGTAACTTCCCACGGTCGACCGCCACGGTCGATCGTAGCTGTCTCTGGATATTTTCTCAGTTTTGATTTTGCCTCGCGATTGACCGCGAGTTTCCCACGGTCGACCGCCGCACTGTCTTTTCATTCCCAACGGCTATTTTCCTACAGCTGTTGCTTGGGGCTTTTTGGTCTTTTGTTTGGGGTTTTTGGCTGAGGCTTTAGGAGGCTATAAATACCCCTATTGATCTCAGTTCTGAACCAACTAATGAGAGTGTTTTAAACAAGGGTTTAAGTGTGTTTAGTGTTTGTTTTGTTTGTGAAGAAGTTTTCTAAAGTGGATGAGATCATCTTATTGTTTGGGCTTCAATCTCCATCTCTCCATTTTATTATTCAGAGAAGAATCTCTAAACTCATATCTAGTTATTTATACGTTTGATTTACATTTTCATAAGCTAGTATTTGTATTGAGTTTAGATTTGATTGTATTTTCTCATTGCTTACACACACAACCATTGAGCTTATTGTATTTATATACATTGTATAATTAGGTTGTATTGAGCTTATTGTATTTATATACATTGTATAATTAGGTTGTGGGGAGTTGTAACAATTGAGAGTGAGCTACATTGAGTTCTCATCTATTGAGGAGAACATATTTGTTATTACATTATGAGTGTTGTAAGGTTTTCGGTGAGCTAGAAAACCGAGTGTGTTGTGAAGTTTTTGATGAACTAGAAAACCGAGTGTGAGGAGTGAACGTTGATTGGTGAGCATTGAAAACCGACATTGTGAAGTGATTGTGAACATTGATCGGTGAATGTTGAAAACCGACATTGTGAGGTGTAAACGTTATTCGGGTGAGCGTAGAAAACTTGGTTATGATAGTGGATTTCTCCCCGAGAGTGGGGAGCGGAGACGTAGGACGGAAGGGATTTCTCCCCGAGAGTGGGGAGCGGAGACGTAGGACGGAAGGTCCGAACTCCGTGATCAATTGAGTGTGTTTGAGTTTGTCATTGGCGCATTTGCTTTTGCATTTATCTTATATCGCCAATTGTGCATTGCTCATTTATTTAATCAATTATATTGTTTATGTTTATTTCACTCTTGTGTTAGTTTATATATCCTTGCATATATTTTTATCATATAGGATATCTCTCATTATTCATATTGCTTATCCTAGCTCATATATCTTGTTGTATTTCATACTTACTATGATAACTTGTTAATTAATTTTAATTGGTATAAAATCGGATTAGAATAGCATGAGACCCTAATCACCCCCTCTAGGGTCGAACAACTATTGTGTTTCACACTTTTGAGACTCTTCATCATTTCGTTATTTTGTACGCTTTGTTGTTTCGTCGTTCTGTCTTTTCGTCCATTACTTTGCTTCCTTTTGGCATCAGATGATCTTCTTTGACTTAGATGATTACGTTCATCATATCCTCTTCATCTTGAGTTGTATCCAGAAACTCATAGCTAATTTTTAATGCCCACTACCTCATGCAAGCTTCGTCTTAATGAGTCCTCATAGGACATGTCACCCATGTTCTAGTGAAGTTCACTAGAGTGAACTTTGTCCCTAGCCATTATAGGCGAACTTTGCCCATGATCGTTTCAAGAGCTATTCTTAAGGAAGCAACTTACCCCATTATCTCCTAAATTAATGGCCAGTAATCCATAAGTAATGACCTCTCTCTCTCTCTCTCTCTCTCTCTCTCTCTCTCTCTCTCTCTCTAATTGGAGGGAAGATTCCTTATTTTGGCATCTAGCGCTAATGATCATCTTGAAACATAAGCTTGACCATCATCAGAGATAAGATTTTGGCTCTACTTTGGCAAGTATTCTAAAATTAGCAAAAAGACTCATTGTCAATTGTTCAAACTATCAACAGAGTGCAAGATCAACTTTTTCTTGGCACACAAAAAAGAACCCATCAATAAAAAAATTTCTAGTTTCATTGTAATCCCTAGTATACTATAGTTTTTGAGACTCGGCAATCATTAACTACGACAGTAGCAGGAATCTTGCCCCTTGGTGTATGGTGGAGAAGTTAGGTTTGAAGATAGGAAAATGCCCCACTCCTTGCAAGACCAACTGGATTCTCAAGGGCAATGATGTGAAGGTCGATGAGATGCATCAACTGTCTTTTTCCATCAACTGCAACTATGTTGATAAAGTGTTCGATGATGTAGTTAAGATGGATGATTGTCATTTGATTTTTGGTAGGCCATGATAGTTCGATGTTGGTGCTACCCATAGGATAAGTGACAATACTTATATATTCAAGAAGGATGAACGTCGAATTGCACTCGTGTCTCTTACAAAAAAGAAACATCCATGATATAGACTACTGACAAAAAGAAACTTTTGGTGATAGACAATGAGACTTTAGCAGAAGACTTGAAGTAATCTGAAGAGATCTATGACTTGGTTATAACTGGAAAGAAGAGCCTACCCATATCGAAATTCCTCCTAAGGTGAAGATCATCATTATCCATAAGATTGCTGATGTTGATGGTGATAAGGTAGTGAAGATGGACATTATGCATGATATTCGCATAGAGATTTTGAGTGATATTACACATATTGATGATGTCCTGATTGAGGAGAATGATATACTAGCTAGCAAAACAATTAATAATATGTGTAACTTGCTTGGTTGAGAGCACGAAATAAAGGAGATGAAAGACTTGTGTATTGCGTATGAGTGAGAATTTTCTTCTTTGGAAGTAAAAGTTGTCAATAACCTTAACAAGGTTAATATAAAATTTTAGGCATAACAAGAATTCAACATAATATTTTGTGTAATTTATGTAAATGATTTGTTTAACTTTTGTGGATCGTAGAGAATATTTTATAATAGGAGATCTCTTAATTTTGTAGCTCTTTACATGTTCTATATTTTTATGGTGTATTATGTTCAGTTAATATTTTAAATTGTAACATTGATGAACCAATAACTTTTCTTTATAAAAATCAGTAAAGATGTTATATCAAATCAATAAATAATAAAAAATTAATCACCAATAATATTTTAAGAGGAAGACTAATCCATTTACTATAAATATAACTTGACACATGTTTATATACACACACACACAGATATATATATAGATAGATATATACACTCCTCAACAATGGTTGATATCTCAGACCCCCCCCCCCACACACACACACAACTATTTTAATTTACAAACTCCCTCAATTTTGGGCATATTATAGATAACTCAACTTCCTCTTTGAAATTTTAAGAAAATCCCTTACCTACAGGGCTGCCTTAAAAAACACCACATATTTCACACTTTTCTCACCACCTCCTTCTAAACCCCCCCCCTACCCCTCAAAATTAGTTTATTTTTTTTTTTTTTTTTTTTCTTTTTTTTCTTTTTTTTTTTTTTTTTTTTTTTTTTTTTTAAAATATAAAATAACTGAAGTATCCTTTTGAAAATAAACTCATTTAGTTACAATGAAACCCTCAACCAATTAAAAAAAGATCTTGATCAATTTACAATGTTTTTTCCTATTTCTCCTTTCTTTCTTTTATCCTAAAAAATAAGAGTATTTTTTTATGATTGAGGACTATTTTGATCTTTTCTCAATCACCTACTTATTATTTGAGATGTTAGACCTAACTGTGTTAGCTTTCAAGATGTAAAGTTAGAAAAGTTCATGAGGGTTTCTCAAATTTTTAAACTTGATGAAGTTTATCTACAATAGATGAAACCAGGGGGGTGGTCCTCAAATTAAACTAGTTGAGGGTTTTTTTCTAAAACACACTCCATATTTGAGAGGGTTAAATGAGAAAATTTTAAGAGATAATTTCAAATTTTCATATCAAAAATATGCTCAAACTTGAAGGGGGGTGGGGTGGGGGTGGAGAGGTGTTCTCAAATTAATATAGTTGAGAGGGTTTCTGAGACAAGGGGATTTTACAAAATTAACCCATGATTTTATGGAGAGAGGCTCCATGTGTGAGTTTTTTCTTTAATTTTTATATCTAAATATATGATTATGAGATTTTTTTATTATAAATAGTTTTATTTTAATAAGGATTATAAAATATTTGATTGTTAAAATTTACTAATTATGGGTACTTTTAATTTGATGATGATTCTAAAGTCAATATCTCTCCTTTATATATAAATAGAAATTGGTGGAACTGAAGATGATAAAAAGATTAACATGTGTAATATCATAAAAGTACAAAAACCTGACATAGTTCATATCATGAGTACACATGTACCCCTCTATCTTATCATAAGATGATAAGTGAACACCTAATTTTATATTCATATAAGAATCCTCATCAAATTAAAAATTATTTATAATTAGAAAAATTCTAATAATCAAATATTTTGTTATCCTTATCATATTATCACTATCCAAATTTAAAAAAATCATAAACATATTTTAAGATATAGAAATGTATTCGAAAAAGAATCCTCGTCAAAATTCTAATAACAAAATTTTTTTTAATCTTTATCAAAATATAACTATCCATATTTTAATAAAAAAATCGTATAATGATATATTTGAATATAGAATTAAAAAATACTCACGTAAAGAGTCACTCTATAAAAAATCATGGACCAATTTTAGAAAACCCTTCAACTATTTTAATTTCAAAAATCCCCCTCAAAATTGAGCATATATTGTAGATAACCCCCTCAACAAAAATTTTTTTTAAATAACCCCCTAAACGTTTCTACTTACCCCTCAAATATGAGTGTATCTGAGAAAACCCCCTTTAACTATTTTAAGTTCAGAAACTCCCCTTAGGTTTGAGCATATTATGGATAACCCTCCTCAAGTTTGAAATTCGAAAAACTCCCATGAACTATTTTCACTTCATTGCTTGAAAGTTAACACTGTTAGGTCTAGAATGTTATATAAAAAGTAGGTAACGGAAAAGGAAACGGAATGCACCTCAATCATAAATAATTACTTTGATTTTTTTAGGATAATAAAAAGAGAGTAGAATGAGGAGAAAAGCATTATAAATTAACCAAGATCTTTTTTACCAGTTAGGGGATTATTTTAGAAAGAGGGAAAAGTGTGAAAGATTAGGAGTGAGATTTCTCTAATTTTCAAAGTAGAGTGAGATTATCTATAATATGCTCATACTTGAAGGGAATTTTCTCAAATTAAAGCAGTTAAGGGGATGTGTCTGAGATATTCACCATGTATAACTCACCAATGCGAGCACAGCTAAAATACTTGTAAGATGAAGGTGGATATTTATGATATGAGTTTTTTCATGTTTTTATGATATGACAACCCATGTTAATTTTTTGTGCCCTTAGGAGTTCTACCAACTTCTCTTTATATATAAATGAGGGATATTATACTTTTTTAAATTATAACTAGTGCTTTAACCCATGCGAAGCATGGTCTTATTGCAATTTATCTATATTTCAATCACTTCTATCGAATATAATTTTAAAGATCTAACGATTTCAACCCCTTTGAAACACGTGAACCCCACTCTCACTCATCCCTATTAAGGTTAGATAACATGTACCCACCTGGAAGTAATGATATTAAACAACTTATATAAAGCTATAATTAAAATTAAGATCGTTTAAACTAATTTTTTTCATATTAAATGAATAAAATGAAGATAATCAAAATATCCTAAATGCAACTTGGATGAAATTAAGTTATATGACAATTTAATATTCACAAAACATTATTCACAAATAATGCAACACTAAAAAAAGTTGTCAATCAATCAACCAGTCATAAGATAAAATAAGCAAAATTTTAAGAAAGGCTCTAATAATTTCTAATTATTTTTTCCTGTCTTTATCCTCTTATTGAAAGTTGAAAGAGCTGATTCTTTGCCCATTTCTGTATGATAAAAATATATTTATTTAGTAAATTTAATATTAAAAAATTATATATCAAAATTGATTAATGCATAAATAACTCAACCTGATTGTAGCCTTATTTTTCCACTGGTTAAAGGTGGTGTTTTAAATACATACTAGTCAAGTGTAGCATTATGTAAAACTTCTAAAATCTTTTTTCTTTGCTATTAGTGGTGGATATCTGTGTGGATAAGTATGGACTTAAGTTAACAGATTGATTATCAATAGTACCATCCTGATTCAATTCAATTGTTTTCTCATCCTATGATAATAATATATTCATCTTAGAATAACATGTAAATAATTTAATTTTAAAATAATAAAATTAATATTATATTTAGCAAACTCTTTCTTCTTTGAATTTTTATCAAAACTATTTTCAGGTGTTAATAAGTATGGAGTATATTAAATTGATTGACTGTTATCTCCATCAACCAACGTCATATTGAGTGAATTTTCATCCTCTGATAAAAATAAATTTAGTATTAAAACAATGAATACATTGCATACAATTAAATAAGATTAAGGAAATGCTATATTTCCATTAGTTATCAGTAATAACCATTTGATTTTTTTTATTGTCCACATCATCATCAACGTTTTAATAACCATGTAGCCTTCAATACATTTACTTGTATTAAACTCTATAGCCTTAACATGGAAATACATTATTGTGTAGTCCACATCATCATCATCATTAATGTTTTAATCTCCTAATTGCAAATGGAATCTTCTTGTTGTCTACATCATGTTTAAGCAAATATATATTAATTTTCCATTTCATCTATCAAATTGAAAACATATTAAAATTTTAATATAATTTAAATTTTACAGTAATATTTTTAAAATTGAAAATATTTTTTAATATACTTTTTAATCAATGTAATAATTTTAAAAATAAAAAATATATTTTTTAGTCAATGTAATATTATAAGAAACTAAATATATATTTATTGTATTAAATTTTTGATTATTTTAATTATAAAAGTATTATAAAAAATCAAAAATATATTTTTATAGGTATCTAAAAATGTAATAAAATATAAATTAAATTTTGGAAATTAGTAAGTATAAAAGTTTAGTATTATTTCATAAATAATAAAATAATTTGAAATTACAATAATTTGAAATGTTTAGAATTTTTTTGCAAATGAAGTAAATTAGGTAGTTAAATTAAAATAAAATTTATAAATTAAAATTTAATAAAATTTTGGGACCATCTAATTCAAAAGTTATTAACATAAATCCTTAACCAAAATCATGAATTCAAAAGTTATTCACATAAGTTTGGTTTTTGAATTTTTATAATTCAAAAACTTTAATTTCAAAAAAATTTAAAATTTTTAAAAAGATAATCTATTTTAAATTTTCTATTATAATTGCAATAATATTTTTAAAAATAAAAATTAATTGCTATAATATTTTTTTTTAATTTTACTATAATATTTTTAAAAATTAAAACTTTATTCTAATTGATTATAAACTGATTATTACTAAATCTAAATATTTGATTATGAATTGTTTTTTTTTCTATATCTGAATATCTTATTTGAATTAGTTACGAAAGATATTGCTAAAGTTATTTTAAAAATTCAAAAATGCATAAATATATCATCAAATATTTATAATAATTACTATCATATTTTTTAAAACAAGAAATATTTTTTTAATTGTAAGTTTTAATTGTTATAAGACCTAAAAAATTTCAAGGTATTATAATTCAAAAAATTTTAGAAAATTTAAGAAATATATTTTCAAAAATTTATCATAATAAATGTAATATTTTTAGGTCTCAATTATTATATTTGGATGCAAGTCAGTTGATGCCCTAGGTCTCAACTTCTTGTTGATGTGTTTTCTTTTTGCAACTTCTTGTTGATTTTGGCATTATTAAATTTAGGCTTTTCAAGTTCTTGTTGATTACTTCCAAGCTCATGGCCATGGCAGCTGGAGATTGTTAGACCCTAGAGGGGGGAGGGGGTGATTAGGGTCTTATGTTAATCTAATCCGATTTTATGTCAATAAAAACTAATTAACAAATTATCCTAGCAAGTATGAAATACAACATGATATGTGAACTAGGATAAGCAATATGAACAATGAAATATATCCTAGCAAAGAAATATACTATGAGATATATATGCAAGGATATGAAACTAACACAAGGGTAAACAAAATGAAATAAGATAGTGGATGATATAAATAATGAGACAATGGCGAAATGAGCAATGAGCACAAATAAGAATAAACGCCAAAGAACACTCAAACACAATCAAATGATCACGGAGTTCGGATCTTTCATCCTACGTCTCCGCTCTCCACTCCCGGGAAGAAATCCACTATCACAACCGGGTTTTCTACGCTTACCGGAACAACGTTTTACACCTCATACTCGGTTTTCTAGCTAACCGTTAACTTTACAATCACCACTCTTGCAATCCCACTCTACACCCTCTCAAGTGTTGAACTAGACGTGTCTCCCTCAAGTGCTCGGTTACAATCTCTCCCTAGATTCGTCAACCGACGTCACTCCTCTTGGGACGATCCCCGACTCTCGCCACACACTTCTCTCAGTGTGCAAGTGTATTACAAAGTGAATCTCACAATAAGCACAATTACAATAAATGATTGTTCTCTAATATGGATGAGAATACAATGAAAGCTCACACTCAACTGTTACAATACTCACCAACCCAAATATGCTATGTATGAAAGATACAATAAGCTCAAGTGGGTGTATATAACAATGAGATATAAATCAAAACTAAACTCAATATAATTCTAGCTTAATAGAAATGATAATCAACAAATAATTATAAATAAAAGCTAGAGTTGAGTTTAGAAAAACTTCTCTAGATGACAAGAGAGAGAGATGGTTTGAATGCCCAAAATACAATTGATAATCTCCTCATGCTCTTGTAAAACTTTCTTCATAAACCAAACCCTTAAATAAACTTAAAACAAGCTTAAACTCTTTTAAAACTCTTTAAAACATTCTCTTTGATTGCTTTAAGTGTTGAGGGATGATGGGTATTTATAAGAACTCAAGACAACAACCCAAAGCCAAAGAAAAATAAGAAAAGACAAAAAAACCAACTCAGCAACAGCTCTATAAAACTAGCCGTTAGAGTCCAACGATCAAATCGGCGGGCGACCGCGGTGGTCGACCACGGCAGTCGACCGCGGAGGTCGACCGTGAAGAACAAAATTCGACGGTCGACCGCATTGTAGCGCGGTCGACCGCGGGTACTGTAGCATTGTATATCTAGTTTTGTAAAATAAATTAAAAATAGTAAATCAACTCCAAAAATTATGAAATTTTGAGAAAAGGTTCTAGACATGTAGAAGAACATGTTAGAGAAAGAATTTCTAAAAAATAATTTCTCATTTGAGATAAATAAATGTTTGAACATAGATATACAGTTTCTGAAAATCTGCTGACATACACGATTTTGTAAAATCAATTGGGCACAGTAAATCAACTCCAAAAATGGTAAAAATTTGAGGGAAGTTTCTAAACATGTAGATACATATTTCAAAAAAATAATTTCTTAAATATCACTTCCCATTTGTGAAAACTCATTTATTTTTTAAAAACATGCACGAACATGCACGAACGAAAAACATGATTTTATAAATTCAATTAAACATAACAAATCAATTTCAAACTTGATTAAACTTTGGGAAATGTTTGAAAATGTGATTTTGAACATGTTACAAAAAGAATTTTCTAATTTACATTTCCCAATTGTGGAATCTTATTATTTTGCAAAATCACATAAGTATGGACTTGTAAAAGCTTGATCTTGACAATATGAGTTTAAACAAAGTTTTGAAAACTTTCCAATAGATTTATAAACTTGATAAAACATATAAAATAATGTCGTTAAGTCTATAATCCAAAACGACGATAAACAAAACCAAATGTGTGTGTGTGATATTGAGCTTGAAGTATTAACACACATAATATAAGCCCTAAACTAATTTACCCAAGCTTGATTGGTCTTCAATATGCTTGACTTGGTAATCTCATGGATGAAGCTTGAACTTGATCTTTAACTTTGAATTGCAAGGCTTCACTCCACTATTCCGCCAACCTTCATTGGATATGATCGTTGAGGCTCTATTCCATCCATCCTCCAACACGTTGTTTGCCTAGAATAAATATGAAAACACAAATACTAGACAAACAACATTAGATGTAAATTGTTTGCTAAATCACCATCAAAACAAGAAGACCAACAATCTACCCCTTTTTGATGATGACAAATAATTTACAAAAAGGAATATATGTATGAAGGAAATGAACATATACAAGATAATACACATGCATATAAACAAGGAGTTATATACTCACAATATTTATCCCCCTTTAACAACATCAAAAAGGGAAAAACCATAAAGATGAAAGAGAGTGAAAGCTCCCCCTATCAAAAAGCATAGGTGAGTATAAAACAAGTATAGGGATTGCTCCCCCTATCAAAATGCTTTAAAGAATGTATGCAATGAGGATCAAAGCAAACATATGTGAGCAAGCATAGATGGAAAGTATGCTAAACACTCCTCACATATGAAAAAGATAATGAGAACACATATGAATATATTAATATGAAAAATAGTGTCTTACATTAAAAAAATAAAAACCATGTAAAAATAGATTTATGAACACAAATGAGAGAATAACATGAGAATCATGCAAAAAGAGTTTTCGAATGAAAACAAATCAACCAAATGAAATCATAAATCAACCACAATCACATAAAACCAAACCATTATTGATTTTCAAAAATCAAGAGATGCAACTATATCTAGCTCTTGAGCTAGTATCAACCCATATGAACATTTTAGCACCCGGTAAACAAGATTTTGGAATAAACACCCAATAATCCGGGGGTTATATAAATACAAACCTCTCATCAAAACAAGACCAATAATCATGAAAACAAAAAAAATTGATCAAAGAAAATTTGTTTTCATAACCAAAAGATTTTAAGACATAATTTTCAAAACCAAGAAAAAGAAAAAATAAGAACAGTAAAATTCTTGGTTTAAAAATTAAATTTGTTTTGGTACCCAAGAACTCTTGGTACCAAAAGATTTAGGGACATGACCCCTATCTTTTATGCTCAAAGCCCTAAGGTTATGAACCCTCTTGAGCACATGTGGTGCACTAACACAGTCAGAACAATATTCATTCAAATGACCCTTCCGATTGCAATTTATACAATGAAAGAGATCCATTTGTTTTTGTGGACCTTTAGCTCGTGCACGGAAATCATTAGCAAATAAAGATTATCTTTTAAAATTATTTTACAAATGAGAAACATTTTTAAACAATGGTCTATTTGGAACATATTGCAACTTAGAAGCTTTTTGCATATCAAAATAAAATTTAGCAAGATGTCCAAACCTACCACAAACATCACATTTAAAAGCATGTGGTCTACTAGAAGCATTTGGAAAATGAGATTTCTTTTTCAAATCATAACAATATTTGGCCAAATGACCAAAACGATCACAATGATCACATCTATACACATGAGCATGCTTATGATGAACAGTGGGTGCATGTGTGTGTACATGTGATGAAGAAGCTACATGAGATGCACAAGGAGCATTGACATTTTTATGTTTGTGTGCATCATAGCAAAATTTAGCTAGATGACCTTGACGGCCGCAAATTGAACACTTATAAGTTTTGCTATACATGTATGCATAATAAGTGGATGATTTTGACTTAGCACACATATCCATAAACCTCTTATGATTATCAATGCATATTTTCAAAGTTGAATCTAAAGATGAAATGTGATTATTCATAAGATTCAAATCTTCATTTTTAGGAACATATGCATTTTTAGAAGTAGAACATAAATAGTCATTTATAAAGGAAGCAGTATCATTTTGTATGTTCTCTACTTCTAACATGACATTATTTTTGTCATGAGTCAAGTTAGCAATATCCAATTTCAAATTTTTATTTTCCAAATTTAACATATCATTGTTTTCTTGAAGAGCAATACTTTCTTAAGAAATGATATCAAATTTGGAAGCTAACTTCTCATGATCGGATTTTAAATCTTCATGCTTTCTTTTTAAATCGATAAAATCATTTTGCAATTTGTTAAAGGCATGCAATAATTTTTCACTAGCACAAGCAAGTTCATCATTAGGGTTTCGACCTCGCAAACCTCACTAGGGCTATCGCCTAGTGGCCATGTGCATGATGCTCCACATGAACTTGAAGCCGGATCCTCCAAAACTTGTCGGATCGCCTCCAAGTCCCCTTGATGTGCTTCAATAAATTTCCATAAGGTGTAAGCACTATCAAAAGAATCAAGCTTGTTAGACATAAATGAATCAAATGCATTTAATAAAAGTTCTAACATAAGCTTTTTCATAATAAATATCTTTTTATCATGTTTGCTCCACTTGGATTTCTCCAACGTGGGCACAATATAAGCACAATCAATGATTTCCCATAAATCGATTTTTAGATTGAACACATATTTTGAATCTAAAACACCATTGAGCATAGGGGAAAACATTGAATTTAGGAGCAATACTAGAATCATAGCCTAAACAAGATGCATCATTCATATCCATGATTTGTAAAAATATGCAAGCAAGATACAAATGTAATCAAAAAAAGATTAGCACAAAGAGATAACTTGGACCTTTAACTCAAGGCGATTAGACCTTAAATCAAAGAGCACCAAGCTCTGATACCAATTGTTAGACCCTAGAGAGGGGTGATTAGGGTCTTATGCTAATCTAATCCGATTTTATGCCAATAAAAACTAATTAACAAATTATCCTAGCAAGTATGAAATACAACATGATATGTGAACTAGGATAAGCAATATGAACAATGAAATATATCCTAGCAAAGAAATACACTATGAGATATATATACAAGGATATGAAACTAACACAAGGGCAAACAAAAAGAAACAAGATAGTGGATGATATAAATAATGAGACAATGGCGAAATGAGCAATGAGCACAAATAAGAATAAATGCCAAAGCACACTCAAACACAATCAAATGATCACAGAGTTCGGACCTTCCATCCTACGTCTCCGCTCCTAACTCCCGGGGAGAAATCCACTATCATAACCGGGTTTTCTATGCTTACCCAAATAACGTTTACACCTCACACTCGATTTTCTAGCCAACCGAAAACTTTACAATCACCACTATTGCAATCCTATTCTACACCCTCTCAAGTGTTGAACTAGACGTGTCTCCCTTAAGTGCTCGGTTACAACCTCTCCCTAGGTTCGTCAACCGACGCCACTCCTCTTGGGACGATCCCCGACTCTCGCCACACACTTCTCTCGGTGTACAAGTATATTACAAAGTGAATCTCACAATAAGCACAATTATAATAAATGATTGTTCTCTAATATGGATGAGAACATAATAAAAGCTCACACTCAAATGTTACAACACTCACCAACCCAAATATACTATGTATGAAAGATACAATAAGCTCAAGTGGGTGTGTGTAACAATGAGATATAAATCAAAACTAAACTCAATATAATTCTAGCTTAATAGAAATGATAATCAATAAATAATTATAAATAAAAGCTAGAGTTGAGTTTAGGAAAACTTCTCTAGATGACAAGAGAGAGAGAGATGGATTGAATGCCCAAAATACAATTGATAATCTCCTCATGCTCTTGTAAAACTTTCTTCATAAACCAAACCCTTAAACAAACTTAAAACAAGCTTAAAATCTTTTAAAACTCTTTAAAACATTCTCTTTGGTTGCTTTAAGTGTTGAGGGATGATGGGTATTTATAAGAACTCAAGACAACAACCCAAAGCCAAAGAAAAACAAGAAAAGACCAAAAAATCAACTCAGCAACAACTCTGAAAAACTAGCCGTTAGAGTCCAACAGTCAAATCGGCGGTCGACCACGAAGAACAAAAAACAGAAGAAAAACTTCCAGGGAGTTCGACGGTCGACCGCACTATAGCGCGGTCGACCGCGGGTATTGTAGCACTATATATCCAGCTTTGTAAAATCAATTAAAAATAGTAAATCAACTCCAAAAATTATGAAATATTGTGGAAATGTTATAAACATATAGAAGAATATGTTAGAGAAAGAATTTCTGAAAAATATTTTCTTATTTGAGAGAAATAAATGTTTGAACACAAATATACAGTTTCTGAAAATCTGCTGACATCCACGATTTTGTAAAATCAATTGGGCACAGTAAATCAACTCCAAAAATGGTAAAATTTTGAGAAATTTTCTAAACATGTAGATAAACATTCAAAAAAATAATTTCTTAAATATCACTTCCCATTTGTGAAAACTCATCTGTTTTGTAAAAACATACACGAACATGCATGAACGAAAAATATGATTTTGTAAATTCAATTAAACGTAACAAATCAATTTCAAACTTGATGAAACTTTGGGAAATGTTTGAAAATGTGATTTTGAACATGTTACAAAAAGAATTTTCCAATTTGTATTTCCCAATTGTGGAATCTTATTATTTTGCAAAATCACATAAGTATGGACTTGTAAAAGCTTGATCTTGACAAAATGAGTTTAAACAAAGTTTTGAAAACTTTCCAATAGATTTATAAACTTGATAAAAGATATAAAATAATGTCGTTAAGTCTATAATCCAAAACGACGATAAACCAAACCAAACGTGTGTGTGTGTGATATTGAGCTTGAAGTATTAACACACATAATATAAGACCTAAACTAATTTACCCAAGCTTGATTGGTCTTCAATATGCTTGACTTGGTAATCTCACGGATGAAGCTTGAACTTGATCTTTAACTTTGAATTGCAAGGCTTCACTCCACTATTCTGCCAACCTCCATTGGATATGATCGTTGAGGCTCTATTTCATCCATCCTCCAATACATTGTTTGCCTAGAATAAATATGAAAACATAAACACTAGACAAACAATATTAGATATAAATTATTTGCTAAATCACCATCAAAACAAGAAGGCCAACAGAGATTCCTCCCTAAGCTTGCAGGTGGGTATGGTGGGCATTTCTCCACCTGCACACCAGGTGTTCGATGATTGCTCTGAGAGGGGTGCTTCGGTGGATGCGAGCCAGGGCTTGGCCAGCATGAGTCCTATCTCTGAGGGGGTGTTGATCATATCTTTACCTCAGAAGGAGGGCTATAGTTCAGCCCTTGGGTCGGTCCAAATGGCAGATAAGTTAACTCGGAACCCTGGTCAGGTGGAGGAATTAGTTCGGTTCGTAGCCCCTCCTTTGGTACCACCGAAGTTGTTTGTCTGCTGCACTCTTAAGGTACTTGACGGTTGCGTAGCGGGGGACACTGAGGGTAGGGGCTCACCCCTTGGTATTTGGTTGTTCACTTACACAAACATCATCTCAATTTGGAGTCTAAGGTCGAGGAATGCAAGGGTCTTTTCGGCCGTGACATTACCATTTTCAACGCATTTGAGTCCACCCTACGTGTTATGGGGCATTGGATGTGTGGTACGTACTTGAGGATCCGTGCTCTAAGTAAACATTGTAAGCATGACAGGGGACTGTCTGTTCCATCACCTTCAGAGGACGACGAGGGTAATGCGGGGTGTGTGATTGTGGGTATCACTCGGCCTTGCGCCCCTCCTATCCTCGAGTCTGTATCACCTATCCCCTCCTTAGGTCCATAGCATTGTAAGCTCGACAATAGTACAGTTGAAAGGGTGTTTAATTGCGGTTTTCGAATGGTTAAAAGTGTTCCCCCATCTTGTAGGTTGGCATTCTCGGCTGCCCTCAAAGCCTCATTCTTTGGGGTGTCCTCCAACCCGCGATCTTGTGACACTTGGGTACAGCTTTTGATCTTGCCATGTTGCACTTTAAGAGTTATTAAAATCCATGATCGCAAGAGTTTGAGGTCAGGCAATAAAAAGGCTCTTCAACAACGACATATTTTGGAGGCATTGTCCACCTGGGGTGAGGTTGGAGGCCCCTAAAAACTCCTTGACAACATGTTCAGAGAGCTCCCTTCTCCCCCCTCTGCCCGACTTGACGATCTCGGTGCTCGCCCAATTGTTAACAATGTTAAATAGTGTTTGAGGAAGATATCGGATGGGTACTACTCAGTGGCCGTGAAGGTCCTCACATCCTCGGGAGTTGCACTAGACACTCTGCAGACTGTCAGTCCCTTGAGGAAAAGCACCCTTCGGCGTCTCCTCCGGTGTTGCCAACTTTTTGGTATGACCAAGAGCCACTCTTAGTGGACTGTGGGGAGGTTCTCCATTGCATACGGTCCTTCCCTAAAGGGATCTCTTGTGGCCATGATGGCCTTCGAGCCCAGCATTTATTGGATGCACTTTGTGGTCCGGAGTCCACTATTGCTAACAACCTTCTCGCGGCTCTCACTCTAGTGGTTAATTTGTGGTTGCAAGGGCATTGTCCGGCCTCCTTGGTGGAGTTTATTACTAGTGCTCCCCTCACTCCGTTGTTGAAGAGTGATGGGTGCATAAGGCCGATTGCGGTAGGTACCATTTGGAGGTGTCTCATCTCTAAAGTGGCCATGAAGAAGGTGGGGAAGCACATGGCGAGTTATTTGGGAGATTTTTAGTTTGGGGTAGGAGTCTCGGGAGGGGCAGAAGTAGTTTTGCATGCGGTTAATAGGTTCGTTGATGTCCACCATGTGGAGAACTCACTCTCCATGCTTTTGGTCGACTTTCAAAATGCATTTGATTTGGTCGATAGGAGTAGTATGTTGCGGGAAGTGCGCCTTAAGTGTTCGGCAATCTCTCCTTGGGTGGAATTTATATATGTGCAGACCGCTAGACAGTATTTGGGGTGGATTTCATTTGGTCTGCTCGGGGGATCCAGCAGGGGGATCTATTAGGGCCTCCGTTGTTCACGCTCATGATTCACCCGTTGATTCTGTGAGTGCATGAAGCGTGCAAGTTGGCTCTTCATGCTTAGTACTTGGACGATGGGTCCTTAGTCGGGGATACTTTGGAGATTGCTAAGACATATAAGGTAATCGAGGCTGATGGCCCAAGGCTCGGGTTGGACCTCAATGCCACCAAAACTAAACTATTCTGGCTCTCACTGGATCCTAGGAGTTTGCTAGAGGGGCTTTTTCCTTTGGATATCAGTCGGCCTCATGATGGAGTAAGGCTTTTAGGTGGAGCAGTTAGCATGGATGAGGGGTTTGTTGGTGGGTTAGCAGCGAAGAGGGTGGCAAAGGCGACTCAGTTAATGAAAGCGTTAGACCAACTTAGGGATCCACAATGAGAGCTCGTCCTTTTGAGGGCTTGTGCGGGTTTGTCCAAGTTGTATTTTGCCTTGAAGACTTGCCTGCCACAGTTCTTTGCTTAGGCAACAACTAAGTTTGATATTGCACTTCGAATGTCAGTCGAGAGTATTGTCACATCCGAAGGCCCAGGGCTTCGGGGATCTACAATGGAGGCTGGCCTATTTACCTATCAAGTCGGGCAGGTTGGGGGTCTATGCAGTGGCTGATGCCATACAGTTTTCTTTTGTGGCCTCTCGGATTCACTCCATCGAGCTCCAAGACCACATTTTGAGAGGGTGTGGTGAGGTTTCTTTAGGTGGGCATTTTACTTCCGCCCAAGCCTTTCTACAAGCCAAGCTACCTGAGGTTGACCTTCTTCAAATCACCACTAAAGGGTCTGTCCCCCAAAACCATTGTATTACTTGGCAGGCATCTTTTATGGTGGCGTTTGTAGAGATCTATCAACGGAGTTTGACCTTTCAGAGAGGCAAGTTGCGATTGTTGAGTGTCTGTGGGCAAAGCACGCCCAAGATTTCTTGTTGGCCACACCTATTGAGAGATTGGGGCAGCGTATGACTTCAGGGGAGTACCAGGCCATCCTCAGGTACAGGTTGTTGGTTGTTCGTGGAGGGGACAGTATACCCAGTTTGTCGTAGAACGCAGATGGATGCTTTTGGAGAGCATACCATCCACTGTCAGAAGTAGCCGGGGTTCAAGTATAGGCACGACTTAGTCAAATATGTCTTGTATGATATCCTCCAAAGAGCAGGGATCCCATCAAAGAAGGAAGCGCCGGTTAACTTCCTCACTCCTCCTGGAGAGGCTAGATCTACTCTAAGGCCGGCAGACGTTCTTGTCTACAATTGGAGCGGGGGGAAACACGCTTGTGTTGATCTCACAAGGGTGTTTCCATTGGTGGGGTTTGGTAATGGAGAGTTCAAGGTTGGGTATGCAGCGGATAGAGCAGCAGAGGCAAAGATGGGCAAACATGATCAAGCTTGCAAGGACAACCACCACTACTACATCTCGTTCGCTTTTGATACGTTTGGTTTCCTTACAGGTGATGCGGCGGAGTTCCTCAGGAGGGTACATAAATTCATGAATAAGAATGCGGCGACAGCAGGGTCCGCTGAGTACGTGTTTCGTAGGTTGGATTTTACAATTCAGAAAGGATTAGCGGCGTAACTTGTTGCCCGCTTATCATCATCACATGTGTAATATTTAATTCTTAATAAAACAATTTAAATTTTTTTAAAAACTAAAAATATTTTTTAAAAGTAATTTGTAATCTCTATAATATTTTTATATCTATTTGGATCTAGCACTAAAGATATTATAAATAATTAAAATTTTATTATATTTGAAAATCTAATTTAAAAAGAAACGCCTAAATGAGGAGGTTTTATTTTATTTGTGATTTGAATTAGTTACTAAAAATACTATCAAAGATATTTTACTTGATTATAAATTAATTATTTACTATATCTGCATATTTGATTATAAATTAATTTTTATATATATCTCAATATCTTATGTGAATTAGTTATAAAGATATTGCCAAAGTTATTTTAAAAATTCAATAATGCAAAAAATATATCATCAAAAATTTATAATAATTGCTGTGATATTTTTAAAATAAAAAATAATTTTTATTTGGAATTTTTATTCGTTATAATAATTTTAAGACCTAAAAATAAATTTCAAGATATCATAATTCAAAATTTTGAACTTCATAGATTTTTCAAAAATTTAAAATATATATCTTCAAAATTTTATTATAATTGCTCCAGTATTTTTCAAAACTAAAAATATTTTTTTTAAATAATTTTTAATCACTATAATATTTGTTTATCTTATTTAGATCTAACACTAAAAATATTCTAATTAATTATAAATTTATTATATTCAAAAATCTCATTTGAAAAGAAACACCTAAATGAGGAGATTTTATTTTATTTGCGATGTGAATTAGTTACTAAATATATTGCCAAAAATATTAATTATTTACTATATCTGAATATTTGATTATAAACTAATTTTTTCTATATTTGAATATCTAATTTGAATTAGTTAGTAAATATATTACCAAAAATATTCTGAAAATTTGAAAATGGCTAATATATTTTTAAAATTTTATGATAATTGTTGTAATATTTTTAAAAACCAAAAATAAAAATGTTTAGTAATTTTTAATACTATCATAATTTAAACCTAAAAATATGTTTTAAAATATTATAATTCAAAGATTTAAATTTTAGAAAATTTGAAAAAATAAAATATATTTCTTAAAATCTAATATAGTTGCTGTAATATATTTAAAAGCTAAAAAAATTAATTTTTTTAATTACAGTAATATTTTTAATCTAATTTTGATCTAGCACGTAAGATATTCTAATTAATTATATCTGAATATTTGATTTGAAAAGAAATGACTAAATTTTTTGTGATTTGAATTAGTTACTACAGATATTACCAAAGATATTCTAATTGATTATATATTAAACTTTTCTATAATTGAATATGTGATTATAAATTACTTTTTCTATATACTGAATATCTGATTGTAAAAGTAAGGCCAAAATGAGGGAATTTAATTTTATTTGTGATTTGAATAAATCACTAAAGATATTGTAAAATATACTCTAATTGATTACAAATTGATTTTTCTATATTTGAGTAATTGGTTATAAATTAATTTTTTTTGTATCTGCGTATTTGCTTTGAATTAGTTGCTAAGGATATTGCCAAAGATATTCGATAAATTCAAAAATGCCTAAATATATTTCGAAACTTTTGTTATAATTTCTAATATTTTTAAAAACTAAAATAATTTTTTGTAATTTTTAAACACTATAATAATTTAAAAACATAAAAATACGTTTTAAAAAGTATATTTTAATTGCTATAATATTTCAAAAAATTGAATATATATTTAATGTAAAAATTTAAGATTACTTTAATTAAAAAAATAATATAAATAATTAAAAATATATTTTCACAATGATCTAAAAATATAATAAAATCTAAATTAAACTTTGACATTTG
>NC_033794.1:92251083-92265911 GCF_001876935.1 Asparagus officinalis | reverse complement strand
TCCATTAATAAAAAAATAAAAAAATTTAAATTGTAATATATATATATATATATATTAGAATTAAATCTCAAGTCCTAAAAAATAATATTTTTTTATAACAATTAGAAATAAAAAATACTACCCAAATTAAAATAAAAATTATATCAAACGGGGGTAAATGAAATACCTAAATTATTTTCCACTAAGCAATTAAGGAACCATGCATTGAAGATAAAATTACATAGGAAAAAACTAACAATCTAAAAAATTTAAAAACTATTAAAATGGGTAAAAAGTAATGCACACATTTTTAATAAGTAATTGCTATGATATTTTAAAAAACTAAAAAATTATTTTCATATAAATTGATTTTTTTTTATATTCTCAATATCTGATTTGAAAAGAAACACCTAAATGAGGGGTTTTATTTTATTTATGATTTAAATCATTTATAAAGATATTACAAAAGATACTCTAACTAATTATAAATTGATTTTTTAATATTTGAATATCTGATTATAAATTATTTTTTCTATATCTGGGCTTCAGATTTGAATTAGCTACTAAAATATATTGCCAATGATATTCTAAATATTTAAAAATACCTAAATGTATTTTCAAAATTTTATTATAATTGTTGCAATATTTTTAAAAATTGAAAATATTTTTTATAATTTTTAATCACTATAATAATTTAAAAACCCTAAAATTTATTCAAGGGTTGTAGAATGAGTACCTGAATATTAACATTATTTGATAACAATTAAAACTATAAAATACTATTATGGTATTCACTCACCCAAGATACGGAGATTAGCAAAATGATACCATAAGAGTCCTAAGCGAAACAAGCATAACCCTTTGGTCGACTCCCACAGTCACCTCTCGACCTTAGGGTAAGGAAAGACCTAGTCGACTCTCTCGGCCTAGGCGTTCGACTTCCGAGTCAGATTCTAAGCCCTTCGTACCTCTTCAGGGTAAACCCAAGGCACCACGACTCCTCTGTCAGATAAACAAGCCCTTGGCTCATTATAAAGGTAAGCCCAAGGCACAACATATGGTCGAATCCTTCAGAACGACTCAACCATCACGACTAAATTACAAGACCTTGGTACATTATCAAGGATAAACCCAAGACACAATTATAGAGACCTCGATCCTACTAACTCATCAAGCCGACACTCAGATGTTGACACAAAAGGCGATGCTAGTCGGTACGAGAGATCCTGACCTCCCAGACGAGTCGACATCTTTATATCGACTCAAGAGATGGTTATTAGCTGAGATAAGACGACATTTCAACCAGTCTGACAGGCCGACACTCCTAAGTCAAAGTGAAAGGCGGTGCCGGTCGACCCTATTATCAAGGACGACCCTATTTAGGGCACTCGATTACTCACTAGGCATTTCTCAGAAATGACTGGAGGGACATTCCCTGTTGTCGACTAAGTTGAGAAATCAACCCCAACCTCAAGCCTCTCCCCAGAGCACATGTCAACATCTCAGTCCATCTCGGACAAGCCTTATCCAGATTTTAGCCTGACAAGTCTCCATGACTTGCCAGCTCAATGACTTCCCAAAAAATACGGAGACACTCTCTCCTATAAGGAAATGACTTCCCCTCCAGTCGCCAATCAACATCTGTAAAGCGAGGGATGACTCAGTATGTTCACGTGACTTCTGTCACAACTCACAAGTCACTTCCCGGATATCACGGAGACACCATCTTCAAGGCTGAAATGACTTCCCCTCTAGTTGCCAGCCGACACCTATAGAGCAAATGATGACTCACCTTCCAGCTCACTCTTTGTCACTGTCATTCTGCATGGTCGAAATACCCAGTCTGTCATGGACATCCACTCTATATATGAAGGTTGTTCACCATCAGAAGAAAGAGGGGGATCGAGATAAAAGAAAAGGAAAGATAACCTGATCTAGCCTAACAAACAACTCTTAGAGTAATTTAAATCTTCCTCCTGATCTAAACTGAGAGATGATCATCTCTAATACACATATCATAAGAACACATAGTTCTAAACTCTATTCAAGCTCACATTCATTAATTGACTTGATCATCGGATGAACCACGGGGGAACCGGTCCCCATCCTCTCATGAGTTCTTTCTATCTATGCAGTGCGGACATCACGCCCTCGTTCAGGAACTAGCATAAAGTCAGAGAAGGGAACGGGCCCTCCATCATCCTGTAACCATCCTCTTCTGGATTAATTGGTTGTTTGATATCGAGCATCAACAGTTTGGCGTCCACCATGGGGCCTTTCTTCTTTTTCGAGAAGACATGCCATGTTTCGATCAAGGGTATGATTCTACTCATCCTGAAGAACAACATCGCAGTTGCATCATCCAAGCTAAATGATGTCAGAAGTTGCATCATTCAAGCTAAGGAGGATTAGCCTATGGCTATGAGGAGCCAGCATAAGCGTAACCCTTAAGGGCCCCTACAGCTTTCTGGAGAGCATTTGCTAAGCACGCCATCCACCAGACTATGGGACCGCTTCCAGAACCCTAAAATCCCTCTTGGAGAAGACACACCACTATGATGATTATCTATCTTGAACATACAACACATGCTTCTTATCGCCACTATAGATGAACTCTAGACGAACTCCATCTCCTGGACAGCTAAGAAACTTAGAGTTGGATCACAAAGCCGAACCTTACCTCCTCTAAGGGTCATGAGTAAATCCAGTATCACTGAAGATCCCACTTGTAATAGCTCATATGAGCATAAGGAGCAGTGATTAAGTCTGTGATAGGCGCCTGAGACCATGGAGATTTTTGTAGAAAACTCCTATAGGACTGGGATAAGATTGCGGGAAAAACATGAGTGCTTGTTAACTGATCTTCTCAAGAAGATTAACAGCCCTGCGCTCCACGAACAAGCACCACCAGAGCAACCTCAGCTATGATGGTCGAAGCATGCGACCCAAATGATCCCTATAAAGGAGAGTTCTCAATTCACAGCATTGTCCAGTTCCCAGTACTCCTGAAGCCCCTTCAAGAAAACAACTACGGTTTGTTATTTTCGGGGAGTACAATACTGGCTGGTGGATTCCCTCTCCAAGAGAGTTTTTACCATAAAAGGTACGATGTAACTTCTGGTCGTGCCCTTGACCCTTGCAAACCTGACCTGGAGAATGTCATTCAACATGATTCATGGCGTCTGGGTGGTTCCTTTTGCCAAAAGTTGGCATGCTAACCTTCCGCCTTCAAGGCCTTCCTGAAGATTCAGACTCAAAAGGAACCTTGCTTGATGAGATGACAAATAGAGTTTCGAATCATCCTTGTTTATCAACAAGTCGTCCTCTATGAAAGCAAGCAAAATCCAACTAAAATAGGTTCTATAACTGGCGACCTCATCCACTACAAAATTGCCTTTAAAGCAGAGCCTGTAGGCGTCGAAAATTGCCTATAGGTCCCCACACACGGCTCGAGACAAAGAGAAGATGATGAACATTGCTATCTGAGTCACAGAAGCTTATTCGACATTGACAAGCACATGAAGTGAATCGACGAACTACGTGAAGTACGGAGTTTAAGAATAACGAAGATGTGAACTGATCGGGAGCCCCGTGCCGCTTACAAAAGGTGAAACGCCGCTCTTATCCCAGCTTAATCCACAATGATCTAATCATTGAAGCATATAGAACTCCTCGTCGGTTTTCCAACGCACTTTGAATCACTCAAATCCGAGTTCGGATGAAGAAGTTACGACGAAAGCGAACAAGTATACAAAACGAAGCGTCTCAGCCTGAGTTGAGACACCCCAAGGTGTCTCGGCACGGTGGGAGACACCCTAAGGTGTCTCAGCCCGAACCGAGACACCCAAGGGTGTCTCGGCCGGAGCCGAGACACCCAAAGGGTGTGTCTATTCTCGTTGAGACACCCAAGGGTGTCCGCAGCCCTAAAAAGTTATTTTTTCCGCTGTTATGCAGTTTTAACCATCTGGATTCTCTGGAGCCTATAAATACAGCCCCAGGGTCCTTATTTTTTGAGATCTGGAATTCTCTAGCGTTGGCGAAGCCCTGCCGGATTGAAGATCAAAAGTGCACGAATTTCAGAGAGGAGGAGGAGTAGAGATCTGATCGAGTTCGTCGACATAAAGAAGAGGAGCTCGTCAGATATGTAGTTCCTCGGGTCCGTTCCTTAAGATTATCCTGTTGCGATAATCTTAAGAAGAGCAATTATCTCGCTGTTGCCGAGATAAGCGCTACGGTTTCTTGATTCCTTCACGAATCAACGAAGCTCTGCCCCATTTTTCAGCAATCAGATCTGATCGGCGGTGGTCCACGGATATCAACGTCCCCGTCATAGACCAAGTTCCCACGCAAGCAGAAGACCGATAAACGATCTCTGCGTTTGTTTGATAAAGTTGTAACTTTTTTTTATTTTCATTGTATAAGAAAGTCTTATAAAAAGACTAATTTTACTTTGAATCTGTAATCGATAAACGTGTAATAGATTCAGCAATGAAACAAACTGGCGACCACGGTAGGAGCCAACAGCCTCGCTACTGAGGCTGTCGTGCCGCAGCCAACGATCAAGATCTCGATGTTTGGAGATGTCGAATACGAATTCGACCAACAGAAATTCGAGGAATATATTTCCTCCTCCTCCTCCAGATCTTCTTCTTGCAAACGCAGGAAAACCGCTGGCGCGAAGAACGTGACTTCAGATTCAAAAACCAAGGCTGATGATCTGAACCCGAATGCAGTGAAAGATTCCTCTTCGGCTTCCAAAGAAACCAAATCCAACGTTCGTGACAACTCCTCGAAAGTCAAGGAGTTGCCCATTGAAAGTGCACCAGTGCTGACGAAGAGGGCTCGTCAAAGGCGCCATCAACATCTCGTGCGTTAATTTGCCAAGGCTTTGGAGCCTGTTGACGAGATCTGCTATGATATGGATCTGAAACTCAGAAGACGCAAAGTGTTCCAGCAACCATCTTTGGGAACCTCCTCCTAACCACCTACTAACGAATGGGTTCGTGTCAAACGAACTCGTTCAACTCTTGAGGAGCGTATCCATAAGCACCGCACACTGTTAGCGCAGACGAGGATCCTTGTACGGAATGCACAGGAGTTACAGAAAGGAAAGGTAGTCAAAAATCCACCAAGATCTAAGCAAGGTTGGATACCAAAGGCCAAATCAGTGCCTAAGGCAAAAGCATCCGAGGCTGCTCTCCAGCCTTTGTCAACTCCAGATCCCACTCCTATTGCTCCCGCACCTCCGGTGAAGCCCTATGACAGCGTGAATCTTCCCAAATCTAGAGTCTCATTGAAGGATCTCATCGGTTCTCTACCCGAGGATCGAGGAAAAGCGCCTGTGAAGGAAAGCTTGAGACCGTTGAAGGAGCTTCGAGCAAACATCCGGACTGGGGGTCGTACGCGACCTCCTAACAAATTAATTTCTACAACGGTCCGATTGGCGGTGCGTGCAGAAAACCAGGAGCCCGTTAAGGTTTTACCCTCACAAAGGTGTGATTCCAAGCGTGTGACTCCTGTAGACGCCAACAAGGTGATGTTTACTCAGATGAAAACGCGTCAGACAGAAGAATGCGTTATACCTAAGAATTCATATAAACAGCCGATAAGTTGCTCTGACCGCAACGTCGATGAGTTGTACTATCGGGCTGGGGGTACAAATAAATCTCAAAAGAGAAGTACCCGAGAAGCGAACTCTCTCTGTCCGTGTACAAAAATTATCAGGATAGTATTATCAGCGTGTAGCTTCCCCAAGACCGCTCCGCAGAGAGTCTCGGTATTTGAGAGGATCTCTAACGGAAAGGCTAAGTCCAATACAAAGCGTCTCCGTAAGAAACGATCGGTCGTTCAATGTGACGAACCCCCAGAGATTACCATCAATATAGTTGATAAGGGAAAATCGATTCAACCTTCTAGCTCTGATCCACTTGTATCGCATCGTCTAACCCGGTTACGATCAGGAACTATTAGACAAAGGGATTATCAGAGAATGCAGAGAGGGTTATCCTCGGATGATGAAGCATCGAATGCTAACTCGATAATCGCTTCTGATAATACGGTATCCAGTCCGGGACAATCCCGTGAAGTGTTTATGATTAACACCGAGGACAGTCCGGGACAATCCCGTGAAGTGTTTATGATTAACACCGAGGAAGTAGCCAAAATGATTGAGGATGCTTTAGCCAAGCAGAAAGAAGAATTCAAGATCGAAATGGAAATGGCTATGCAGGAGATGAGACAAATGCACGACCAACAAATCCGAGCTTTGTCGAATCAGCTAGGTGAGTCCATCCGTCGCAACACTGCTAACCAAGCAGGTAGCGATTCAGATGTGAATGAACACAATGCTGGGGGTGGTCCCACTAAAAATAATGATGCTGGGGGTGGACCCACCAATGATGATAACACTGGGTGTGGCCACATTATTCCTCTCGAAAATTGTCCAAAACAGGATATAGATGAGGACGAAAAGATGAAGGACCTCGAGAGCAAAATTAACGCTCTGATGTCTGCTCGAGAGGTAAAGAAGATCGGCGTTCCGTATCCTTATCCAAAAGAGTGGGATTCGATTTTGTATCCGGCAAAGTTCAACCTGATCAACTTCATGCCGTTCGATGGGAAGAGCTCGCCCACTCAGCATCTGATCTACTTCAAGTCCCACTTGGGTATGATCTCCGGCAATGAAGCCTTGATGGTGCGGTCATTCGTTAGCACCCTTTGCGGGCCTGCCTTTGATTGGTACCGCCGTCTCAAGCCCAGAAGCATCAATAGTTGGGAGGACCTGGAGAGTATGTTCCTCGCATATTTCTTCGATGATGACACCGAAGTGTCGATCAGGACACTCTTTGATGAGAAACAAAAAGACAGAGAGTCGGTGGATGCCTTCATCAAACGATTTCGTAATCAGGCAATGAACTGTAAGGACCCCGTCACAGAGGAATTCGTCTTGCAGACCTGTCATAACAACTTGTCCATTAATATCTTGGATGTTATGGGAGTAGAGCCGCTCAATACCTGGAAAGAGTTGAAGGTGCGCGGAGAACAGGCCGAATGCTTTCTAAGAAGGAGGAAGGTCGAAAGAAGCCAACCGATGGCTAACCCTCTGAATCCGAGTCTCATTTCCCATGATGAAGGGAAGGCACCTACAACAGTTGTTGATGTTAATCAGACGTCGCAACAGCAGCCCCGAAGACAGAAGAAGACTTCGGATTCGAGGCTCCAAAAAGAGTACTCATTCAAGGACGAAGACGTTCCAGCCATCTTCGAGACCCTTCTTGAAAATAACAAGATCAAGCTGCCACCCATCACAAATCAGGAGGGAGCTAACAATACTACGGATCCGAAGTACTGCGCGTACCACAGGAGGGTCCTCCATCCCACCAAGACTTGCTTTACTTTAAAGAATAGCATCCAAACCTTGGTTGAAGCCGGCGTCATAATGCTAGGATAAGCCAAATGAGAATAGCAACACTTCGAAGAGTATACGAGTATAAACTGCTTCTCAATACTCCAACAGGTATACGAGTCTAAACTATTTTCTCGCTTTCACGGGAAGTTCCTAGAGAGTGCCATGCCTGGTATTATTAAGGATCACCCGGTCATGTAACTGAGTATAATGTCAGACTCAGTTCCGCAAAGAAAAGCTGGGGGTGGGTAATTCATATAATGGGAAGTTCCCAGAAGAATCTTACATGTAATTTTCTTAGGGATAACCTGATCATTACAAATTACGTGATAAACACAAAACTCTCACTGTAATTTGTACGAGTCAACACTCCCGCTATGATTTGTACTCTCACTACCACTTCCAACTCGATCAAACCTTCCTACAGATAGGACCATAACCAAAGTCCCCTCTCGATTCCTTCCATGAACGAGAGGTCCACTTCCAATTTGAGCAATCAAACCTATAAAAGTTAGGATTGTCTCCGACCTCACTTAGTCAAACCTGCAGATAGTTAGGACTAAGATTGAGTTATCCCTTTCGATAAACAAAAAAAACTTCCATCTTTTCCTTTTCAGCCAAACCTATAAAAGTTAGGGTCGAAATCGGAATTTTCCTTCAATGAATGAGGAACTCTTTTTTTGGATCAGGCAATCAATCCTATAAAAGTTAGGGTTGCTTGAATCTTTCCGATCCTCGAAGTGAAGATCACACTCCTAGTTTCATCTTTTCGGATTCTGGGGGTGGAGATCCCACTTCGAGTTTCCTTTCCAACTGAAGATAGAATATAAAATTCTCCTTCCTCAGTGCTGGGAGATAGAATATAAAATTATTCATTTTCCATTTTCTGGTCCGTCTTTACCCTAAACAAGACCTGGAGATAGAATATAAAATTCTTCCTCTCCAGCATCAGGTTTGTTTTTACCCTGAGAAAATACACAATTCTCAACTTCCAATCCGTGCACTTTATGTACGGGGAATTTTATCCCGAATCCTAAGTAGGGATAAGTCAACGCCTAACACGCATAGGGAATTTTATCCCGAAGCCTAAGCAGGGATAAGCCAACGCCTAACACGCGTTGCCGGTTTAGTCTTTTACCAATTGAAGAAGACACGAGAATCCGAGTCTGGGGACTTTTATCCTGAATCCTAAGTAAGGATAAGTCAGCGCCTAACACGTGTTGCCGGGTAGCCTGTTCCCGTAACAATGGTGAAGTCTATGTATTCGAAGTCGTAGCATCAAGTCTAAGGGAGTTCATTCCTTTAGCACAACATCACATTTGGAACGGATTTAAACAATCCGCTTGCTAGCCCGACTCAAACGGTAGTCGGTAAAGGCACATCAAATCCGTTGATGACTGAGGATTTACCAAAAATCCTAAGTCTATGTCTAACACATGTTGCCGGGTAGTCTATTCCCGTGAGAAAGACGAAGTCTACTTATACGATGTCGTAGCACTAAAAGAGTTAACTCTTTTAGCACAACGTTATGTGCAGAACAGATCTAAACAATCTGCATGCTAGCCCGACTTAAACGGTAGTCGGTAAAGGCTCATCAAACCCATTGATGGCTGAGAATTTGCCAAAAATTCTATAAATGCGAGTTATTGACGCACCAGCTCCATTAGTTGGTCTCGTGACTTGAGCATCCAACAACTTCAGGATAAGATCTATACATGCAGATGAATCATCTTTAACAGTTGGTCCTGTAGCCCGATATTTTGGACCGCCATGCTCCAATACCTTAAGAGCTTAAACTGTGTAGACTCCAGCAAACGTACAAGTATAAACTGTATTAACGCCGGTCAACGTGTAACCCTAGGTCAACACCAGTCAACGTGTTGCGACCAAAACTCAACGTTGGGTGATCCGAAACCCTAGGTCAATGCGTAACCCTAGGTCAATGCCAGTCAATGCGTTACGACCAAAAGTCAATGTCAGGTGATCCGAAACCCTAGGTCAACACCGGTCAACGCGTAACCCTAGGTCAACGCTAGTCAACACGTTGCAAAAAAAAAGTCAACGTACGACGATCTAAACCCTAAGGTCAACGCCGGTCAACGCGTAACCCTAGGTCAATGTCGGTCAACGCGTTGTGACAAAAAGTCAGCATATAGCGATCTGAAATCAAGTCAGCACGATACGACGGAGATAGTCAGTTCTAAGTCAACTCAACGACACGAGCCAAACTCAACTCATCAGTTTTAGATTCGAGACTTCTACGACGGCTAGACGATAAACGTAGCGCCGGAAGGACTTCAGCTATTCATCAAAATATCGAATAGACAAAAAATTGAAGGAGTCAAGAATTGAAGCTAACTATAGGTCATTTACGCCGACCAAAGGCTGGACCAATCATATCCAAAGTATTCCAGCCTCTTCTATAAAAGAAACGAGACTGGAACGCTTTGGAGGGGGTATCTATAGGCATCAAAAATTACCTATAGGTCCCCACACATGGCTCGAGACAAAGAGAAGATGATGAACATCACTATCTGAGTCACAGAAGCTTAATCGACATTGACAAGCACATGAAGTGAATCAACGAACTACGTGAAGTACGGAGTTTCAGAATAACGAAGACGTGAACTGATCGGGAGCCCCGCGCCGCTTACAAAAGGCAAAACTCCGCTCCTATCCTAGCTTAATCCACAATGATCTAATCATCGAAGCTTATAGAACTCCTTGTCGACTTTCCAACGCACTTTGAATCATTCAAATCCGAGTTTGGATGAAGAAGTTACGACAAAAATGAATAAGTATACAAAACGAAGCGTCTCAGCCTGAGTTGAGACACCCCAAGGTGTCTCGGCATGGTGGGAGACACCCTAAGGTGTCTCGGCCGGAGCTGAGACACCCTAAGGTGTCTCGGCCGGAGCCGAGACACCCAAGGGTGTCTCCATTCCCGTTGAGACACCCAAGGGTGTCCACAGCCCTAAAAAGTTATTTTTTCCACTGTTATGTAGTTTTAACCGTCTGGATTCTCTGGAGCCTATAAATACAGCTCCAGGGCCCTCATTTTTTGAGATCTGGAATTCTCGAGCATTGGCGTAGCCCTGTCGGATTGAAGATCAAAAGTGCACGAATTTTAGAGAGGAGGAGGAGTAGAGATCTGATCGAGTTCGTCGACATAAAGAAGAGGAGCTCATCAGATCTGCAGTTCCCCAGGTCCGTTCCTTAATATTATCCTGTTGTGATAATCTTAAGAAGAGCAATTATCTCGCTGTTGCCGAGATAAGCGCTACGGTTTCTTGATTCCTTCGCGAAACAACGAAGCTCTGCCCCATTTTTTCAGCAATCAGATCTAATCGGCGGTGATCCACGGATATCAACGTCCCCGTCACAGGCCAAGTTCCCACGCAAGCAGCGGGCGATAAACACCCGTTGCGTTTGTTTGAAGAGAGTTGTATTTTTTTCATTGTATAAGAAAGTCTTATAAAAAGACTAATTTTACTTTGAATATGTAATCGATAAACGTGTAATAGATTCAGCAATAAAGAAATCAACTTTCACCGCAAACAGAGCCAAAGCTAGATCACAAGTTGTTCAATCTCCTTTTGAGCATCAGATGCTTGTAGAAGGATATTTTTCACGATGATGTAAAATACAGAAATAATGAATATTTTTCAATATGAATTAACTTTGATCTCGCAGGGGCCGAGGCTTCACTATGGCCAAAGACCTAGGTGTCATGTAAAACCTAGGTTCCCCCGACAAACTGTTAGTACCTCATCAGGAATAAACCTAAGGCATAATCCATTGGCCGACTTCCACAATCATCTCTCGGCCTTAGGGGAAGAAAAGACCTAGTCAACTCTCAAGAGTTCTAGGCAAATGACTCCTCAGTCATATCAAGACCTTGGTACCTCTTCAGGATAAACCTAAGGCACAATGACTTCTTAGTTGAATATCAAGACCTTGGTACCTCTTCAGGGTAAACCCAAGGCACAATGACTTTTTAGTCGAATATCAAGACCTTGGTATCTGTTCAGGGCAAACCCAAGGCACAATGACTCCTCAGTCGAATAAACAAGCCATTGGCTCTTTATTAAGGTAAACCCAAGGCATAACATATGGTCGATTCCTCCGGTTCTCATCAATCATCATGGACAAGCCCTTGGTACCTTTTCAGAGTAAACCCAAGGCATAATGACTCCTCAGTCGGATAAACAAACTCTTGGCTCTTTATCAAGATAAGCCCAAGGCACAACATATGGTCAATTCCTCCAGCTCTCATCAATCATCATAGATAAGCCCTTGGTACCTTTTTAGGATAAACCCAAGGCACAACGACTCCTCAATCGAATAAACAAGCCTTTAGCTCTTTATCAAGGTAAGCCCAAGGCACAACATATGGTCGATTCTTCCGGCTCTCATTGATCATCATGGACAAGCCCTTGGTACATTTTTAGGAAAAACCTAAGACACAACGACTCCTCAGTCAGATAAACAAGCCCTTGGTTCTTTATCAAGGTAAGCCCAAGGCACAATATATGGTCAATTTCTCAAGCTCTCATCGATTATCATGGACAAGCCCTTGGTACCTCTTCAGGGTAAACCTAAGGAACAATGACTCCTCATTCGAATATCAAGCCCTTAGTACATTTTCAGGATAAATCCAAGGCACAACGACTCCTCAGTCGGATAAACAAGCCCTTGGCTCTTTATCAAGGTAAGCCCAAGGCACAACATATGGTCGATTCCTCCAGCTCTCATCGATAATCATGGACAAGCCCTTGGTACCTCTTTAGGGTAAACCTAAGGTGCAACGACTCCTCAGTCGGATAATCAAGCCCTTAGCTCTTTATCAAAGTAAGCCTAAGGTACAATGACTACTCAGTCGAACATTAAGCCCTTGGTACCTCTTCAGGGTAAACCCAAGGCACAATGAATCCTCAGTCGAATATCAAGCCCTTGGTACCTTTTCAGGATAAACCCAAGGCACAACGACTCCTCAGTCGGATAAACAAGCCCTTGGCTCTTTATCAAGGTAAGCCCAAGGCACAATATATGGTCGATTCCTCTGGCTCTCATCGATCAACATGGACAAGCCCTTGGTACCTCTTCAGGGTAAACCCAAGGCACAACAACTCTTTAGTCGGATAATCAAGCCCTTGGATCTTTATCAAGGTAAGCCCAAGGCACAACGACTCCTCAGTCGAATATCAAGCCCTTGGTACCTCTTCGGGGTAAACCTAAGGCACAACGACTCCTCAGTCAAATATCAAGCCCTTGGTACCTCTTTTAGGTAAACCCAAGGTACAACGACTCCTTAGTCGGATAAATAAGTCCTTGGTTCTTTGTCAAGGTAAGCCCAAGGCACAACCCTATGGTCGACTCTCAAAGTTGCTACTCCACCATACGAGAATTATGAAGACCTAGGCACCTCCATAAGACCTAGGCACCCAACCTCAGGGTTGCCATTCTGTCAAAAAGGTGTTCACAAGCCTAAGATGAAAACAAAGCTACAAACTAAAAGAATGCAAACAATGAAGGCAAGCTCAAGAATGAAGACAAAAGTTAATTTTTATTCAATAAGAGTAAACTTCATTAAAAACTTCTTTACAAAAAGAGAAAGAAAGAGAAGAGAAACAAGCAGGTCGTCAAAGCTCTTGACCAGACTCAGGAGTCGGACTTGACGGACTCCTGGTAGCGGCAATTGCAGAAGACTCCCTAGGGGCCCCAGTGACAAGCTCGACCTCATCGTCATTCGCTGACAAATCTAACCCGCCTCCAATTTTCTCAATATCTTTCAGCAAATCAGGACAACAGGAGACGCAGGAAGGATAGAAGTGACCTGGGGTCGGATGAGAGTTGTGAGGTACTAAAGAGGCAAAGTAATTAACCCCAGCTTTACATGCTAAAGCTACTTCAGCCTCTCCTATAGGGCTATGACATCAGTCATCGACCATCTTCTTTTTATGCTGCTCCGAATCCAGATGAGCTAGTCGGTCCTCTAATTTCTCAATAAGGATCATGGACGCCTAAAGCTTTGATTGCAGCTCTTCAAAGTCCCCTCTCGTCTTTTCGAGAGACAGACAACTTGTTCGAGTTTCTACCTCAGCTGTCGTTCTATGACGCTTCTCGGACTCGGCCTCTGCTTGTAGATAATCCATCTCCCTTTGAAGGTCCTCAATGGTCCCCATCTACTTGAAGAGCTAGATTCGAAAGCTCTTAAGGAGCTCTTCCTTCTCAACCAGACTTCGATGCCAAGCGCCTTCTCTATGAGTCAATTCGGCCTCCAAGATAGTGACTCTCTTCTCTGCCTCTTCCTTGGCTGACCTCTCCTTCGCTAGCCCTCCTTGGCATTCCAGGGAAAGCTCAAGTCGATTGAACAGGGCGTGTAGCAAAGTCTCCCGAGCTAGACAAACTTGGAGAGCTTGGTGTATACCAACACTTGGCATATCCACCAAAATCCTCCTATTAGCACCATTCTCTATTTGGTCTGACGAAGTTTCAGGTCTCCCCTCGACGTCATCGTCCATCCCAATCGGCTCCTTGCCAGGATGATGGGATGCCTCTGTTAGACCCTAGAGGGGGGGGTGATTAGGGTCTTATGCTAATCTAATCCCAATTAATAGCAATTAAAAGTTATGTTGATCAATTTTTTCTTACAAGAATAAATATGATATGAAAATGAGCAATAAAGATGAATAATATGTACGCCAACCAAAAACACAAACACACGATATGTTCACGAGGTTCGGTCCCCACGACCTACGTCCCCGCTCCTCACCTCGAGGAGATATCCACTATCACAATCAGGTTTGGAAGCCGGAACTTCTACACACTCGGTTTACAAGATCACCGAAAACTCTCACACTACACAATCACTCAACAAACACACTTTACACACTAAGTGTAGGAACCTAGCCCGTGTCCTCCTCCTCAAGTGCTCGATTACAACCGCTCCCTAGGTTCGTCAATCGACGCCACTCCTATTGGATTTGACCCCGTCTCTCTCTCTTCACACTTCTCCCAGTGTACAAGTGTGTTACAAGTGAATCTCACAAATAAAGGTTCAATACAATGATTTGTTCTCAATTAACAAGTGAGAACACAATGAAGCTCACACTCACTAAATCACACCCCACAACCCACAATATATAATATGGAAATATCAAGCTCAATAAGTGTGTGTGATAATAGTGAATGAAACTCAATAAATATAACTCAATGAATATAGCTTAATCAATTGAAAGTGAAATAACAAGCTATATAAGAATGGGTTTAGAAAACTTCTCAATGAATAAGAAGAGCTGAGGAAATGATGATCTCAATAAGATTTGAAAGCCTCTTCTTGTTGTAGAAAACTTCTCTTGAAAACTGATTAACGAAACCAACTCTTAAACAGCTCTTAAACGAGATTAACAACTTGTTAAATAGCAAACTTGGATTTCTTGAT
>NC_033794.1:92246909-92248961 GCF_001876935.1 Asparagus officinalis | reverse complement strand
ACCTTATCAAAGAAATCTCTCGTAGATTCAATCTTGGGTTCATTTGTAAGATCAACATTGAAGTGTTTGAAGATGAGGGTGAGAAAGGAGCCAAAAGGTAGAAACTTTGTATGCTTTGATGCCATATTATTGATAAAGATAGTTGCCCAATCTACTTTGATTTTGGCAAAAATGGCGTAAACAGCATTAATTTTATCAGAAGCGAAATGATCAAAGCTACCGGTTTTGGGAATTAAGTTCTGAGCAATAATTCTGGCAATGAGTCTTGCATTAGGATTAAGAGAATTGTTGCTCATTGGGTAAGAGCAACCAGGCTTAAACATGAGTGGGTTAACATCTGGATTACCAACATCAACAGACATGAGATGAACGTCACTTGTTAGGATATTAAGAATCCCTGCAAGTTCGTTTGCAGAAAAGGTAATTTCAACATTTTTCACTGATGATGTAATGGTTAAACTACCATCAGCAGATGATGTTGTGGACAGGTTCGCATAAAACAGATAAACAAGAAATGGATAATAAGGAACTTTATGTCCCTCATCTAGCAACCTGTCTAACCCAACATTGTGAAGGATAGACTCAGTGTTATACATGAATAACTCAGAATATTTGATATATCTGGTAGGAATGATTTTCAGTTTGCACAGTTCCCTGTATTTCCTAACAAGAGATTTAAAGAGTAGATAATCCTCATAATGTGAGGCTTTTATAGATGAGGAACTAGACTCTGGTTTTGATCTCTTTTTAGGGGGTTTGGGAGGCATGATTATGAGAAGATAACAGAAATTATCAACTTCCTATAAACAAAAATAAATTTAGAGCAAATTAACAAAATGCCTTTAAACTAAAACCCTAGATGAGAAAGTAGACATGAGAACTCAGAAATCAAAAGGTAAAGGAAGAAATTACCCACAAAACTGATGAGAAATGACTGAAAGTAGCAGCGGTTGAATCCAATTGGCCGACCGAAAAAATATGGAACCCTAGGTCTGCGATTTCAAAATGAGGAGGAAGAAGAGGGGTCGGGTGTTTTAGGAGAGAAGACAACGGCTGGGATTGAGAGGATGATAGATCAAGGGTGATGTAGAGTTCGGGTTTAAAAACAGAATCCAATAACAAAAACAAAAACCCAATAAAGAAAACAAGAAAGCTGCAGTATTTCATTTCGGTCGACCGACTCGGTCGACCGAATCGATTACAGAAAGATCGTCGGTCGACCGGGTCGGTCGACCGAAGGAAAATAGAAGAACCAGGTAAAGGGAAAATTGTTTTTGAGAGATTTTATAAAATAGACCCTTTGGAAATATTTTTTATAAAATACTTAAAGTTTTGTAAGGTATATATAAGTATTTTTAATTGTCAAATCATGCAAATAATTTATTTTTAATATTAGGAATATAATTTTTCATTCAAAGCCAAAAAGAAATTATTCAAAACAAAAACAAAACAAAAACAAAAAAAATATTATATAAGTCTTTTTGGTACCCAAATCATTTTGGTACCACTAGAACTTGGGACATGACCGCTATCATTTAAATCCAAGGACCTAGGGTTATGAACCCGTTTGGGCGTGTTTTGTGCACCAATACGATCAAAACAAAAATTGTAAACATGACCCATACGATTGCAATTTGTGCAATGTAGAGGTTTGAATGGTTTACGTTGACCGAAATAGAATGCACGTGGTTCATTTGCAAAAATAGATTTTCCTTTGTAATTGTTTTGCAAACGAGAATTTCTTTTCAAATCGAAACAAAACATGGCCAAATGACCAAAACGACCACAATAATCACATTTATACACATAAGCATGTTTATGATTTACACTATGTGTGTGTACATGGGTATGTGATGATGAAGCTTGATGGGATGCACAATCATGAATAGGCTTATCAATTTTTGGTGCATTTTGACAAAATTGAGCTAAATGGCCTTTATGACCGCAAATAGAACATTTGTGAATTTTGTCATACATATGTTGATAGTGAATAGGTTTCTTAGAAGAATTAACATTGAACTTTGCACATAAGTCCATAAGCTTTTTATTATT
>NC_033794.1:92234922-92245909 GCF_001876935.1 Asparagus officinalis | reverse complement strand
AAACATCCATATAACACTATAAAAATATTATATTTTAAAACTAATATGCAGCACTCTTTTAGAGTAAGCTGCCAAGACAAAAACGTCTCCATTAAGGCTCTTTATAAATGCAACATAAATTCAAATTACTAATATATGCAGCCATTATAACATTTGAAAGATGTATGATCTTAGAAAACCTACTCTAAAATTCATATAATTAAACCTAAGAATAGTTTACCAATATACAGACACAGTAGCGCACCTTTAAGACAACGATAACTACCATTTATAATAGAGTCGAGCAGTGGTTCTATATTTACAAAGGCTACAACAAGCAAGTGGATAGGGATATTAATAATAAGTGTCCAAATGATAAATGTTATAGAATCATCGATGATGTGGTACCAATGTTAAGTGATATCCCTTCTTTATGAAACTAGTATAATGCACGTGCTTTGCACGTGGATATTTTGTTGTATTTAATATTATATTATTTAATAAATTATATATAACCATTAAAAATTATTTTATTGCACTATGATTAAATTTTTTTCTCCACGTCAGCGTTGTACAAAAGCAGGTTGTATTTTTTCAAAAAAGGCGATACTGCCCTTCTCCTTCTTCCCCAGACGAGGCGCCGTCCTTTAACAGTAGACACTCCTCTTTAATGCGATAAGATGGAAGAAATGGAGGGAAATTTCCCCCCTTTTTTTCCCATCATGAGCAATAACTATTTAGTTATCCATTACTTCTCCTCAGACCAAAATTCTCTCCTTTACTCGCGCCATTAATCTTACCTTCTCTTTCTCTTCAAAATGGCTGAGAAGGATATCATTTGCATTGTCTCTTCGGGGTACAAAGCGGTATTTTTGAAGATTAACTCCTCAACCACCATCCTGGATCTCAAATTTGATGTGGCAGAGAGGTTAGGTATTCCATATGAGTCATTAATTCTGTCATACGAAGATGAAACAGCTGGAAGCTTGAAATTTCCTATTGAGAACGAGGGGGACATGATGTCTATGGTGGAGCATTGCCACAATCTTGGACTGAAAGAGGTTCACATGAAAGCTTTTAAAGAAGCTGATGATTTGCAGAATATACACTGCAATGAGCGAGTCCAACCTTGCAAAGAGCAAGTCCCACAAGACATGTAGGTTAACTGCGAAGTAAACGAACGCTAGTGCTAATCGTCTTCTTTTTGTCTATGTTGAATGTTAAACTGGATTTCAGATGCATTTCAACAATATGTTAGTTGTAATCGTTGACCTGTTAGTTCTAATCAACGTGTTGTTGCTGAACGGGTTTTTGTTAGTTCTAATGGCTATTTTGTTAGTTCTACACGATTGCATGCATCTTAGTTCTACACGATTGCATGCATGTTAGTTCTATTAATACATATAGGGGTTTCTGTTAGTTCTAGTAGCTATTTTGTTACTTCTACACGATTGTATGTTAGTTCTATCACCAGTTCCATATGGGGTAGAGCTACTCTAAAGCGTGTTAGACCCCTATCAACACTTTTATTTGTGTAGTTTATGATTAACTATTTTCCTGTTGTTAATATTTGTAGCGCTTCCAGAAGTCTAAACTCGAAAAGTATAGACTGTGGCCCGCCGGAGTTGTCGTCCACAACTGTTGCAGATAAGAATCCCAATGACATTCCTTCAAGAGATAATGTTATGATGATTGATGACATGATTAGCAGATCTGAGAGGATTCCTGCTTGGTGGCACACTGCGTTAACTGGGGAGGGGCAACGTTTTGAAAGTGCGAAGGAGTTAAGATTGGCCTTGCTATACTACTCCATAGCTAAAAAATTCGAATATGAGTTTGTGAAGAATGAACCAAAGCGTATTCGAGTTTTTTGCCGGTTTAAGGTAGCCAAAAATTGCCCATGGATGTTATTTGCCTCTCCGCCGAAAAATGATAATAGACTTGAAATAAAAAGGTTCGTGGACATTCACAACTGTGGACAACATGCCAATAATGCAGGTCAATCTAGAGCCTCTCGTCATTTCATTGCTACCCAATTACAACCCACGTTGAAGGTACGTCCGGATATACGACCTATTGACGTTCAGAAGGAGTTTCTAAGTTCATATGGGATTAGGGTTGAATATAGTAAGATTTGGTGGGGTAAAGAAAGAGCTCAAGAGCGATTATATGGTGATGCTTATGAGTCCTACGATCAATTGAGATGGTAAATCATAAGATCATATATACACAAGTTGCTGTTGTTTTCATTTATATGACGCTATAAGTCTCATAACTTTATAATGTTGAAACTAACGCTTAATCTTCAATTATCTAGGTATGTAGACGAGGTTAAGAAGACAAATCCGGGAAGCTACATTCATGTTGAACAAGACGAGGGTAGGTTTACAAGGATATTCATCTGCTATGCGGCCTGCATAAATGGTTTTTTACAAGGTTGCAGACCACTTATATTTTTGGATGGAACCTTTCTGAAAGATCGATTCAAAGGTATACTATTAAGCGCCGTGGCATATGATGGCAATCAGGGGATATTTCCATTGGCCTATTGTATCTGCGATCAAGAAAATAATGTTAACTGGAAGTGGTTCCTACAAGGTTAGTTCCAACATTATACATGATGATGCCAACAAAAATAGAACTAACACACCACAATCAAATGCAGCTATTAAAAATGAACAAATAGAACTAACACTATCAATAACAGAACAAACACAACAGACAATAGAACTAACACTCTGCACATTAGAACTAACATGACACTGTACAGAACTAACACAACAGACAATAGAACTAACAAAACAGACAATAGAACTAACACAACACCTGACAGAACTAACACTTCAGAAATCTAGTTCTAATATCGCTATTATAATTCTATCTCCTTCGTAGTTAACTTTAAGGGCTGTTAACCAATACTCTTTGTAGGTCTGTGGTCCATTCTCTATGAAAGGGCAGATCCATACAACCCTCCACATAAGCTAGTGATAATTTCAGATGCGGATAAAGGGATCAGAGAAGCAGTTAGAGAATTTTTTCCCGATTCTATACACTCTCGCTGTGTGCTGCATCTGGTCGAGAACTTCAGAACAAAGTTGAAGGATTTGGGATTCAAGTCAAAGGATTCTCAGATCTTGGGTAATCTACTGCAATCTGCCTGTTACAAATATACTAGAGTAGAATGGAATGATTATATGGACGACATCAGACTAATTGACGAGCGTGCATACAATATTGTGATGAACTATGCTCTAGAAAACTGGGCCAATGCGTTTTTTCCTGGAGTTAGGCAAGTAATATTTCATTTGATTACCTTACATATAACTAATAGAAGTAGATAGAACTAACACTGTCTATGTTTAGATATGGTCACGTTACATCAAATGTTGCAGAGTCATTCAACAAATGGATTCATGAGGCAAGGCTTCTACGGATACTCCAACTGATAGAGCATATTCGTAAACAGATCATGGTGCGCATGAATGAGCGACGAGTCATGGCTGAAAGTTGGAATCAAGTTCTTTGCCCCAAAGCTGAAATTGCCCTCAAGGAGAACATGGACAATGGACGCCCGTTGGAGGTTCGTCAGTCCCACACAGGCTTATTTGAAGTACAATCCCATAGATCTTGTCAAGTGGATCTAGACAATAAAACATGCACTTGCCGTGGGTGGGATGTAACCCGTGTCCCTTGCAAACATGCATGCGCAAGCATTATGTTTATGAAAAGGGATGTCTACTAATTCTGTGACTGGTTTATGACGGTTGACGCCTTTAAAAGGAGCTACGAGCCTATCATCTACCCTATACCTGACTACGAGAAACGCAGCGTGCCAAGGGATGAGATACAGATCCTACCTCCAATTACAACAAAAAGGAAAGGGAGAAATAAGACCAGGCGAATCAACAACAGAACTGTTTACACCCGGCCAGTTAAATGTTCTCGGTGTCATCTGGAAGGGCATAATCGTAAAACCTGTAATGAAACCATCGCTGACTAAGTGTGATTGAAATGAAACTAGCGATGACTAAGTGTGTTTTGAAATAAAACATGTAATGAAAATAGATCTGTATTGTCCGATTTGCTAGCACACTTCTAAAAATAGATCTAACATGGTACCTATTAGAACTAACAAAACAGACAATAGAACTAACAAAATAGACATTAGAACTAACAATAGAACTAACAGAACTAACACACTGAGCATTAGAACTAACACAATAGAACTAACAAAACAGACATGTACCTAATAGAACTAACAAAATAGTCAATAGAACTAACAAAACAGACAATAGACCTAACAAAACAGTCAATCTAACAAAACAGTCTATTAGAACTAACACAACAGACAATGGAACTAACAAAACAGTCTATTAGAACTAACACAACAGACAATAGACCTAACAAATAGAACTAACAAAATAGACATTGTACACAATAGAACTAACAAAATAGACAATAGACCTAACAAAACAGTCTATTAGAACTAACACAACAGACAATAGACCTAACAAAACAGTCTATTAGAACTAACAAAACAGACAATAGAACTACAAAACAGTCAATTAGAACTAACAAAACAGTCAATTAGAACTAACACAACAGACAATAGACCTAACAAAACAGTCAATTAGAACTAACAAAACAGACAATAGACCTAACAAAACAGTCTATTAGAACTAACAAAACAGACAATAGACCTAACAAAACAGTCAATTAGAACTAACACAACAGACAATAGAACTAACAAAACAGTCAATTAGAACTAACACAACAGACAATAGAACTAACACAACAGACAATAGAACTAACACAACAGACAATAGACCTAACAAAACAGTCTATTAGAACTAACAAAACAGACAATAGACCTAACACAAACCAGTCTATTAGAACTAACAAAACAGACAATAGACCTAACAAAACAGTCTATTAGAACTAACACAACAGACAATAGACCTAACAAAACAGTCAATTAGAACTAACACAACAGACAATAGAACTAACAAAACAGTCAATTAGAACTAACACAACAGACAATAGAACTAACACAACAGACAATAGAACTAACACAACAGACAATAGACCTAACAAAACAGTCTATTAGAACTACCAAAACAGACAATAGAACTAACAAAATAGTCTATTAGAACTAACAAAACAGACAATAGAACTAACAAAACAGACAATAGACCTAACAAAATAGTCAATTAGAACTAACACAACGGACAATAGAACTAACAAAATAGTCAATTAGAACTAACACAACAGACAATAAAACTAACAAAACAGACAATAGACCTAACAAAACAGTCAATTAGAACTAACACAACAGACAATAAAACAGACAATAGACCTAACAAAACAGTCAATTAGAACTAACACAACAGACAAAACAGACATTGTTACCTAATAGAACTAACAAAACAGACAATAGACCTAACAAAACAGACAATAGAACTAACAAAACAGTCAATTAGAACTAACACAACAGACAATAGACCTAACAAAACATTCAATTAGAACTAACAAAACAGACAATAGACCTAACAAAACAGTCTATTTAGAACTAACAAAACAGACAATAGAACTAACAAAACAGTCAATTTAGAACTAACAAAACAGTCACTTAGAACTAACACAACAGACAATAGAACTAACAAAACAGACAATAGACCTAACAAAACAGTCACTTAGAACTAACAAAACAGACAATAGAACTAACAAAACAGACAATAGACCTAACAAAACAGTCACTTAGAACTAACAAATAGTCTATTAGAACTAACAAAATAGACAATAGACCTAACAAAATAGTCTATTAGAACTAACAAAACAGATTTTGTACCTAATAGAACTAACATGCTACATATTAGAACTAGCATGCCACTGTACAGAACCAACACACCAAGCATTAGAACTAACAGAACAGACACACTGTACAGAACCAACACACCGAGCATTAGAACTAACAGAACAGACATAAGTAAGTACAAAGACGATCAGTACTAACCCGAAGAAGGGGTAAAATTAAAACTGTATTTGTTCAGATGAAAAATATAAATAAAACTGGGCCAATGTCTGTTCTGTTAAGCGTTAAACTCGATTGGTGCCGGATCTTCATTTGTTGCTACTTTCGCTGGATCGAAAGCGATCTGAGAAACCCCTTTCACCGTCAGTTGCCTTCCTTTTTCCCCGACCTGACTTATTGCGATGTGAGGATGGAGAGCTTGGAGCCGTGGAACCACTATCCGACCCATTTATGTCTAATGGGCGATTATCATTGGGTATTGGGAGAGCTCTGGGATAATTGGAACCCCCGACTCCTTGGTTGCGGAGAAACAGCTGCCACTGGTCTCTTTCGACCGTCATGTTTCTCCCGTCCCAAACAACCTCAATTAACTCGGGCGTGGATTCCTGAAGCAATTCCAACTTCTCCCCGCTCTGGACCTGCGTCACGGCGTAGCCTTCCTTTATGTTTCCGTCGCCGGGGGAGATGTAACGGAACCTAAGCCTCTTAGGGATTTCAGATAAATTCCTAACCTTCAGAAGAACTCTGCAGTCTGCGAAGTTAGAATGTGTTATGACGTCCCTGGAGCACATGACACATTCACCGACTCCCATGAGCAGCGAGCGAAGAAATTCAAAATTCCACAGGTGGTATGGGACATTGAATAGCCGAATCCATACCGGAAAAGATTGCGGCAACGTTACTAGCCTCAGATCCTCTTCCCAACGGCGGAATCTACCCTTAAATGTGCCCATATCTATCAGTCCGAGTTGAACAGCTTGTGCAAGTATGGGATCGCTTGGAAACTGCACCATGAAACTGTTTCCGGCTGCCTGCTTGATTTGGTGGGGCCACGTTCTAAAATTGAATCGATAGGCTAGCATCTCCCGGAGCTCCTGCACGGATGGACGGCCACTTTCAAGGTAGAAAATGGCGTAAGCCGACAGATGCCGGATGGTGCTGGAGGTGTTGGACGGGATAGTTATCAGCCTCGGAGGGGCACAGGCGGTAAGCTTATGATAACAATCGCGGGAGCTATGCCCCCGCCCATGGCAGTGAACACAGAAAAATTCCTTAAAAGCCATTTGCAAGAAGAATTTACGCCGGAAATAGTTCTCCGCTTCGAAAATGGCTTAAAGTTCTTGATGGTGGTGACGTGAGTATCGATGCAATGTCGTAATTAAATGACCGCCTTACCTCACTTGGGAACGCGCGAATGTATGATGTGATCAATTGGTACGATGGGACGTGACAGGAGAAAAAAGCTGAACAGCTGGAGTAACAATTGGCGGTGATGGAAAGTCATCTCTTCAAACAAACACTAAAATAATACCAATGAGATAGAACTAACGAGCCCTCGCTAGAACTATCACCCATTTAGAACTAGCACTCCTTTACGACTATAACTCATTTAGAACTAACAAGAAAAGAAGTTGTTCTAACTTGGCAACGTGGAGTACCAAGTTGAAGTTGGGACCGAGAACGCATTTTTTATACAAATATACACTCCATTCTGTATTTATATAGACATGTCATTCATCACTGTACACCGTTTCGTCTTTACATCTTCGTTCATAGCCAGCTATTAATAATTGCGCGGCGAGTCTTGCTCGCATAGCATCAGGTACTTCGCCAGGCGGATTAACAAGAGTTGTTGGGCGGCCATCAATTATTGCTTTTATATATAGGTAGACGAACACACCACAGTCAAATCTGCAGAACAGAAGGCAGAACAGAAGACTAAATCAGACATTCTCGCAATAATACAATGTAGCTATAGAACTAATGCAAATAGAAACATGATAGGTAATAGAACTAACCGCCCAATTTGCCGCTCGCATGCGACGGCTTCATATTTGAATACTCTGCGCACATTTTGCGCAACAAAATCCACGCGCTGCATATCAAAGAATTTTATAATTTTGTTAACCGGCTCCAACCACGATTCGTGCCCGGCCGAACTATAGTGCTTGACAACATCATCCCTCAGGTCAACTTCAACCAGATGCCAATGGTCGTCCCTGACCAAAGGGATCAATAGATGCATAATGCGGAGGGCGGTATACTTTTCAATGTATGTCAAAAATAGTTCGTAAAAGCTGGGTTCGATGCCGTATAATGAATGCTGCAAGCACGGAGATAGAACTAACATTAAACAGACTAGAACTAACATGATAAGGTATAGAACTAACTAACATGTTATACCGTAGAACGAACATATTACTGAATAGAACTAACATGATAGGGAATAGAACTAACATGGTACTGAATAGAACTAACATGATAAGGTATAGAACTAACTAACATGTTATACCGTAGAACGAACATATTACTGAATAGAACTAACATGATAGGGAATAGAACTAACATGAGAAATAATAGAACTAACATGATAGGGAATAGAACTAACATGATACTGAATAGTACTAACATGATACGGAATAGACCTAACATCTTACACATTAGAACTAACATGATAAGGTATATAACTAACATGATAGGGAATAGAACTAACATGATACTGAATAGTACTAACATGATACGGAATAGACCTAACATCTTACACATTAGAACTAACATGATAAGGTATATAACTAACATGATAGGGAATAGAACTAACATGGTACTGAATAGAACTAACATGATAAGGTATAGAACTAACATGATAGGGAATAGAACTAACATGGTACTGAATAGAACTAACAATGTTATTCCGTAGAACTAACATTGTACAGAATAGAACTAACATGATACGGAATAGAACTAACTTGATAGGGAATAGAACTAACATGTTATAAACTAACTAGCATGGTCAATTTAGGTCTAACATGTACTTACAAGAAAGAACACTGATACGAGACCATATCCTTTGCCAAACGCATCCACACTAATCGTGTCCAGCACTGACTCAACCATCTGTAATATTAGAAACATTAAAGATCTAATTAAGCCATACATTTTCAACTTTGCCTTGAAGTATAATCTAACCTTGTCGTCAAGCCGGCCACCTCGGAGCAAAGTCAACAAATCTGCTCTGCTGATGCTGCTATTCGACGTTTCAATAACCTTATATCTCCTGAAACGCAGAACTAACTGCAATTAGAACTAATACTTGACAAATAAGAATAAAAATAGTCAACTGAATCATACATGTGTATCTTCTGAGAGCAGAATTTGGATAAGAAATCATTTTCAAGTTTGTTGAGTCTGGATGCTGCTAGAGGTGATATAGTAAAATTAAAGATGTGTATGTATATATAACTATATATATATATACATAGAAAAACCAATAAAATGTGTGTGTATATATGATTGAGCTTAAAGTACTTAACACACATAATATAAAACCTAAATTAAATGTTACTCAAACTTGATCTTGATCTTCATTGTAGCTCAACTTGGTAGACTTGGATGAAGCTTGTAATTGGATCTTTAACTTGATAGCAAAGCTTTATTCCACTATTCCGCCAACCTCCACTTGATATGATCGTTATGGCGCAATCCATCCATCCTCCAACATATTGTTTGTCTACAACAACTATAAAACTACAAACACTAGACAAACAATATTAGTTATAAATTGTTTGTAAATCATCATCAAAACAAGAAGGCCAACAAAAAAACTACTAAATAAATTTAGGATAAAAATCACGGGCAATGATAGAAGAATTCACTATGAGAAAAAACTTTAGAATTACAATCTCTCTATTTTTCTCTCACTCTTCTATATGTGGAGTTGTTGTTTCTGGGGTGGATTTTTCTTGAAGATTTTTAAATCTATTTATAGTAGCCGGGAAATCATTATTCATAATTTTTTTCTTCAAAACGATACATAACTTTCGGTGAATGATTTGAGTGAGGCTCATGCGCTTTTTCTCCTTCAACTATTTCGTCTGACACTTCCTAGCTCTAAAATACTCTGTCACAAAACAATATATCACCCCCCCCCCACCCGCCCCCCCCCTACAGACAATTAATTTTAAGTGCCAAGCATAAAATGTAATATTTAACGTCATCATATATTTTTACAATTTTGAAAAATAAAGAGATATTGATATATACACAAAATCTAAATTTAACTGTGGGAAACGTATTTTTTTCTAGCATGTGGGATACATATGTTTATAGCGAATTATTTTTAGCCTCACAAATTGTGATAAATTTAATTTTGTTTAAAATATTTATATTCAAATATTCAAATATGCTTACGTGCAACGCAAGCACAGTATACTAGTATACTTAAATATGGTGACTATACCTCCTCATTCTGAGGCATATTCAAAGATCATTGATATATTTAAGCGACTGTGAGTGTCGTAGCATTCCATAAATAAAAGAATGCTCCATTGATGGACGATTGTTCTATTTGATATCTGCAGCGTTCTTCACATGCTCGATTACTTTCGCATGATATAAACTGAGATACTAATAAAAATAGTGCTGAAGGGTATGTACGTGTTTGAAATTATTTTTGTTGGGATTGAACGACCCACTTAGGCTCTGTTTGGCAAAACTAGCTGAATCAACCCTTCAGAGAACAACCAACACAAGCAATGACGTAATCACAGATAAAACAATAAGTAAGTGAGATGAGACAACAGATTTACGTGGTTTGGAAAATTTACCTATGTCTACAGGAGCCACATAAATAATTTTTTATTTAACCACAAGAAATTACAAAGCTTTTAAAAGAGAAGTTCTTAAACTTGAGATCTCTCTACAGTACCGCGTGTGATTTATTCAACTGAATAAATCACCGCTCAATCTCAATTTTCTTGACCGAAAAATTGCTTCTCAAATCACCTTTGAGAACCGCCACCACTCCTCAAATCTGAGAAAACACGAGATGAGGCTCAACTCCTCTCGTGAACAAGGTTTTCCTTTTATAGGGAAACCCCTAGGGTGATCTCCAGCTGGCTTCCACTCTACGCGAAACGACAGGCGAGCTTCCTCGCCTTTGTCAGGCGAGATCAAGTCCATCCACACGATCAGGCAAGC
>NC_033794.1:92229176-92234816 GCF_001876935.1 Asparagus officinalis | reverse complement strand
GAGCTCCTTCGCTAGCAACTCGTCGCAGGCGAGCTTCCTTGCCTCACCTCCAGACGATCAGGCGAGCTCCAGGTCTTCCTCGCCTCGCCTCTCAACACAGGTAAGATCCGCCATTCTCTTCAATTCTCTACCTCGTCCATCATTTGATTAACCTTAAATTTTGGAAGAACATCAGAAAAACACCGCGAACGCCAACCAGGCCCAAAAACAGGCTAAACCAGCTGCACCATTATACCATGGCTGCCTACACTCTCTTAACCGGGATCAAGCTAATCGTAGTTCTGCATGTTTCCCTCTTAGGCAGATCAACACAGACTGATATGAAGCAAATCCAAGCAATGCTGAAACTTGCTATATGTCACCACCTTGTCAACATGTTTGCTGGATTATCATTCGTGTACATATTCATGAGAAAAATATCACCTTCCTCTATGACATCCCGCATAAAATGACACCTGACATTAATATGCTTGGTACGAGCATGATGAACTTGATTCTTAGCCAAATAAATCGCACTCTGACTATCGCATCATAAGTTCACGCAATCCTGCTCAATCCCCAAATCATCTAACAAACCCCACAACCACAGTGCTTCCTTCACTCCCTCTGCCAGGGATATGTACCCAGCCTCTATAGTAGAAAGTGCCACTGTAGCCTGTAACATCGATCTCCAACTAACTAGAGTATCATATATTTTGAATACATAACCAGTAGTAGATCGTCGTCTGTCTAGAACGCCCGCATAATCTGAGACCACAAATCTAACAATCTGACATGTATCTCCACCGAAACACAGACCCGTGTTAGCGATACCCTTCAAGTACCTCAAGACCAATTTCACTGCTTCCTAATGCATCTTTCCCGGATTCGCCATGAACCTACTAATAATACTGACCGCATGTGAAATATCTGGTCGTGTACACCATAATTGCATACATCAAACTGCCAACTACACTAGCATAAGGTACACGCTCCATGTGTGCCTTCTCTTTCACTGTAGTGGGAGATTGTTTACCTGAGAGCCTGAAGTGTGGAGCTAATGGATTCACCACTGACGTAGCACTTTGCATCCTAAACCTTGCGATAACCCACTTAATGTAGCCTTTCTGACTCAAAAAAATCACTGATTTGCCCGCTCTCTTGTAATCTCCATTCCCAGTATTTTCTTAGTAGTGCGCATGTCCTTCATCTCAAACTCTTTACTAAGTTGAGATTTCAATTTTTCTATCTCCACCTTGCTTCTCGAAGCAATAAGCATGTCATCCATATACAAAAGAAGATAGATATAATCACCTTCATGAAAATTCTGAATATAGACACAGTAGTTATAATCGCTTCTGGAGAACCCATGCTTTAACATGAATGAGTCAAATTGCTTGTACCACTACCGAGGAGATTGTTTCAATCCATAAAGTGATTTCCTCAAGTAACATACATGATTCACCTTATCCTCAACCTTGTAACCCTCAGGCTGATGCATATAGGTTTCCTCCTCCAAGTCTCCGTGCAAGAAGGTTGTTTTGACATCGAGTTGTTCCATCTCAAGATCACGATGAGCAACAGTACTCAATAGCACACAAATAGAAGTGTGTTTCACCACCGGAGAAAAAATCTCATTGTAATCCACACCCTCTCTTTGTGCAAACCCCTTAGCCACTAGCCTAGCCTTGTACCTTGTACCGCCAAGCTCGGAAGGATCCTCCTTTCTCTTGTACACCCACTTACAACCAATAGCGTGTTTTCCTACAGGCAATGGGATCACCTCCCATGTTTTGTTCTTCCGGAAAGATTCCATCTCTTTCTCCATCACAGACAACCAACGCTCACTATTCATGTCCCGAATAGATTCTTTGAAGATGACCGGCTCATCATCCTCCATCGAGAGTGCGTACTCAACCAAATTTACCTGCCCATAGTGGTTCAGAGGCCGATCTAACCCCAACTTCTGAACCTTCTTGTATGCTCGTCTTAGCCTAGTGGAAACCAAACTATCTTCGAGCTGCTGTTGTTGTAGTGCTTATACATTTTCTTACTAAACCTCCTCCTTTTCAAGCTCATCATCTTCATGATCCTCCTCGTAAATATGACTAGAACCTGATTGGTCTTTAGGTTCTATTTCAATCACCTGGGACTTAGAGGTCCCAACAGTCCCAACACCATCATTCTTGGATGCCCTAGCAATCATGGATTTCTCATTAAAGGTAATATCTCTGCTAATCATGAATTTAGAATCTTCTGTACACCAAAGGCGATAGCCTTTTACGCCCTTTGCATACCCCAAGAATTTTGCCTTCTTGACCCTCGCGTCAAATTTTCTCTCGTTAACGTGATAGTAGGCGGTACATCCGAAAATCTTGAGTCTATCATAATCTGCATGCTCCCCTGACCATACTCGATATGGTACATCACCATCCAATGTTGAATGTGGAGAATGATTCACTATGTAACAAGCTGTAGCAACCGCTTCTGCCCATCATTCTTTGCCCAAACCAGCATATGATCGCATACCCATTGCTTTCTCTCGCAATATACGGTTCAGTATTTCTACGAGTCTATTTTGCTATGGTATAGACCTGACTGTCTAGTATCGAGCAATACCCTCATGATCACATAACTCTTTGAAAGCACCGTCTGTATACTCTGTACCGTTATCATATCTCAGTGTTTTCAAGTTCTTGCATGTCCTGTTCTCAACCATTGCTTTTAACTTCTTAAATGTCTCAAATACCTTATTTTTATGCTTAAGAAAATAAATCTAAGTTTACTTAGAATAATCATCTATAAACGAGACAAAATACCTGAAACCACCCTTAGAAGTTGTCTGAGTCGGACCCCATAGTCTAATATACCTCTGCTCTTGTGCTTGCTTCTCAGAAACTAAACTTTGTGCGCCTTTCTATACACACAATCCTCACACAAACCTATGCAATATTTTTTTATGTTCTTCAGCAAACCTTCCTTACCGAGCAGATCTAGACCCTTCTCTGATATGTGCCCAAGTCGCCTATGCCATAACCAAGTGTGCTCACATGAGTCTCCACCACTTTCATCAGTTCCAACCACTGCATATCCTGTCACTGTCGTACATGAGAGAGTATATAGATTACCATGACGAATACCCTTCATATCACTACTAAGGAACCCCGAACAACCTTCTTTACTCAGTTCTCTGTTACTATCTTACAACCACCAGAGTCCAAAGCACCAGCTAAGATAAGGTTCTTTCACAAGTTAGGAACGTGCCTCACATCCGTCAGGGTTCTGACACTCCATCATGCATCTTGATTTTGATATCGCCAAGTCTCACCATTTTACAAGCATGGTTATTTCCCATCAATACGGTTCCACCATCAATGTTTCTATAGGTAGTAAACCACTTCTTATTTAGACACATATGGTAAGAGTAACCTGAATCAAGAATCTATTTACCAGAGATATCTTCGCCACTGGTAACAACATATCATTCCTTATTGCTCCCTTCCTCCGAGACGTAACTCGCCTCTTCCTTGCCTTCTCTCCTCTCGGTTTTGTTGTTCTTTTTTTTACCTACTCTCTTGTTAAGATAATTAGCCTCGAAATGCTCAAGCCCACTGCATTTGAAACATGATCTTCCCTCAAGAGGTCTTAATTTCGATCTAGACTTTCCTCCCTTGCTTTTTCCTTACTCATTACCCCTTCCTCTTACAAACAATCCTTGTGCTTGTTCCTTGTTACCACTAGTAACCATGTTACTGGTTGTAATTTTCCAAAGATCATCCGCTAAAAGTATCGTTCTAGTCCCATCCATCTTCAAATTATCACCTACAAGTATCAAAGTTTGTATCAGGTTCTCATAACACTTCGGTAAAGAAAGAAGTAGAAAAAGTGCTTGATCCTCATCTTCTACTGTCACATCAATGTCCTTCAAATCCGATATGATCCTATCGAACTTGTTGATGTATTCTTGGATTGACGAGCCTTCCTCCATCTTACAAGTATACAATTTGGATTTCAAATAGATTTGATTTGTTAGACTATTCGTCATGAAGGTACTCTCTAACTTTGACCGCAAGCCCGCAGCCGTTTCCTCTCCATCCACTAAGAAAGTAATGTCCCTCTCAAGGCATAGGATAATCGATGCTTGTGCTTCGAGATCTAACTCTTCTCATTCCTCATCTGACATATCTTTGTGCTTCTTTTCTCTTCCCGCCAAAGCCTTGTGCAATTTTTACGAGATCAGCGAATTTTTCATATGCATCCTCCAATAGGAAAAATCATTCTTCCCATTGAATTTCTCGATCTCATACTTTCTCACTTTAACTGTTTTACTTGTAGACGTCATTCTCCGCTTGTATTAGTAAAACCGTCTCTCTCAGAAAATTTTAACAAATACCTTGTGTGCACCACACAATAACCAAAGCAGCACCTCATATCAGAAGTTTTACCACCACCAATCTGAATAAAGGGCTCTGACACCAATTGTTGGGATTGAACGACCCACTTAGCCGCGAAAGCTAAATCAACCCTTCAGAGAATAACCAACGCAAGCAATGACGTAATCACAGATAAAACAATAAGTAAAGAAGATGAGACAATATATTTACGTGGTTCGGCAAACTTGTCCACGTCCACAGGAGCCACACAAATAATTTCTTATTTAACCACAAGAAATTACAAAGCTTCTAAAAGAGAATTTCTCAAACTTGAGATCTCTATACAGTACCGCGTGTGATTTATTCAACTAAATAAATAACCGCTCAATCTCAATTTTCTTGACCGAAAATTGCTTCTCAAATCACCTTTGAGGACCGCCGCCACTCCTCATATCTGACAAAACGCGAGATGAGTCTTAACTCCTCTCGTGAACAGGGTTTCCCTTTTATAGGGAAACCCTAGGGTGATCTCCAGCTGGCTTCCACTCCACGCGAAACAACAGGAGAGCTTCCTCGCCTCGCCTCTAGACAAGCAGGCGAGCTCCAGGGCTTCCTCGCCTCACTTGCCCGCACCTCACCCGCAAAGTGGGCTTCCTCGCCTTGCCTCTCAACGTAGGTGAGATCCGCCGTTCTCTTCAATTTTAGTAAGAAAAATATATCAAAACGTGGAAATATAACCGTGTTTCACACAAGCTAAAATACTAATTGTCTTGAATTGGTTATAGCCATAGCCATTCATCCCAAATAAATAACATTTATGGAGCAGAATATCCTTCATAACGTCACTTAACAACAAAGCCAAACTACAAACACCAACTTAAACACAGAACAAAAACAAACTTAATTTGCATCCATCCAAGACTAGACCCATCCTTGCTTGGTCCTGCGGACGATATCCTCAGCCATGAGCGCACAAGGTACATAGTTAATGTACATTGACATCATCTAAGAGTTCACTTCTAGATAGTTGATTTGCACTATATAAATCATCACAGTGCAAAGTTCCAGTTTAATTGAAAACCCAAAGTTTAAAACTGGATCTATACAACCCACATCTTAGACACAATCAATAATAGTCTAACCCAAACCAGTAAGGATTATATTAAATAGGGTTAATTGAGAATAGACCCCATATACTATTGCTCGATGGCGGGTAGCCCTCCCCTAATTCTGTTGTTGCACACATATAGCCCCGGGGTGAACTTTTTTGACTCTTCTACCCTCAGGG
>NC_033794.1:92206185-92229169 GCF_001876935.1 Asparagus officinalis | reverse complement strand
AGAGAAATTTGTCTTTTGATAAATAGACCTCCTGAAGATAAAAGAGCAAAAAAATCACAGAGGATCTACCTACAATCAGGCGATAGTAAAAAGGTTAAACCGTAACAATAAAAATACAAGGCGTCTATCCGCAGTTGAGGGGATAATAGAGGGGGCCTATCAGCAATTAACCCTACGAAATATTAAATATGGTCTACATCTTTCCCAGGAATATCTCCATTTTGCAATTAACAATCATAAGAGATAAAATGCAAAGCAGATAAACCATTGTCTCGATTACATCAATTCGTAGCAAATACATGGCAACATTTACAACAAGCACATACTTCATAAGAAAATTTCCTACCAAACAATAAAGCCAAACGGCTAGAGACTCATAACACATAACAAAACCACAAACAAGCACACATTGCACTGAACTAATCCTAAACCCACCCTTGTTTGTACCTGCGGAAGAGATCCTCAGTCTGAGCATTCTTGAAAGCACTGCATCCAATAATATAAACAACAATAAGAGCAACGGTAGCGACAATTAGGGCAATGTTGGCTTTTCTCCATTCTTTGCGAATGTTGCCAAGAGTTCCGGCCTGGCAGGAGTTGCATCCGTAGCAGAGCTGGCTCTGGTCGTTGCTCCATGCGTAGCAGTCTGGGTCTGCACCAGGATTGCTAGGGTTTACCCATACGGTGGGGTTTACATAGTTGTAGCCGCATGCTGTTGGAGGTTTGCAGCATCCTGACTGCAAAATTAATGAGTTTTGAATTGATATTGATTTTGTGTAAAAACAATTGATAAACAGAGTACTTTACTTTTACACAGTGTCCAGTGGATGCCACTGCCACCACTGAATTGCTTGCTTTATAGATAATTTTATTTACTTTTACTTATATATTTACTGCTTATGACACCATCAAAGTTCAGATAGCACACCAATAAGAAAGATAAAATTGTTAATGCGGACTTCAAATACTATCATACATTTACTTTTAATAAACTAATAAGTTAGGGACACCACTGACATTAAACTCTGAATCCTCTACTGATTCCCAACGCCCCATGTCCATGGGCAACAACATACTGATCGTTCATTATAATAACAAAAGATGGAGAATGCAGAAGAGGCAATATGTTAAAAGGCTGGAAAAACATTTGATTTTTTCTCTAAAACAGACAGAAAAAGAATCTTCATATGACCAGGATGGGATGATCATTGACGGGTTAGGATTCAAAAGTCCCAATTTTTTAAAAGTCCCAATATTTTGAATATGATTAATTGCTACTAGATATGATTTTTTTTTTTCTATAGGTGTGCTTGGCTCATTACAAATAGATTGGAGAAGAATAAGTGTTGGTTTCGGGAGTAGAGAACCAAACTTAGAATCGAAAAAACACAAACTGCACAAAAATTCGTTTATCGGTCGACCGACACAAGCTCATCGGTTGTCGGTCGACCGATGTGAAGCCAAGAAGAATTACAGGAGTTTCGGGTCGAATGACCGACGAGCTTGCCCCGGTCGACCGAAAAGGTGCACGAGAACCCTGTAGAAAACAGAGTTCTGGCCGGTCGACCGAAGCAAACTATTGGTCAACCAATGGCGATCAACGGTCGACTGATGTGATGCTATCGGTTGACCGAAGTCAGGTCTGACATTTTCCTGATTTGGATTGGATTATGTTTTGGGGCTGAGTATATATATGTTTCCTAAAACGTTTTTTAGGGTTATCTGAGGATGTCTTTGAGAGGGTTTCGACAGTACTTTAAAATCAAATATCTTAGAGAGAGTGTGGACTATTATGAGCATTGTAATCTTCTTCAATTAATCAAAACTTTCTGGTGTGGCTCCCGAGAACGTAGGCACGTTTGTCAAATCTCGTTAAATCTGGTGTTTTCTTCTTTTGTTCGTTCTTTCCTGTAAGTTTTTCTTTTAGTTGTTGTGATTTCTTACTTGCCTACTTTTGACACAAGATCCGAAAGGGCACGGGTTGTGTGTTCAACCCCAACAACTGGTATCAGAGCTTCGTTCGGTAAAAGTTTTTGTGTTTTGAAAGAGATGGCAGAAGAAAACAAATCAAAGATCGAGAAGTTTAATGGATCAGACTTCGTCTACTGGAAGTCACAGATGGAGGATTATCTGTATCAGAAGGATCTTTACCATCCATTGATTGAAAAAGCTAAAGCAAAGAAGAAAGAGGAATCAGACGAGGACTGGGAATACTGGATCGGAAGGCTCTAGGACAGATTCGGTTGTTGCTCGTCAAATCAGTCACCCACAATATATTGAATGAGAAGACTAGGATGAGACTTATGAAAGCGCTCACGAAAATGTACGAGTAACCGTCAGCTATAAATAGGGTGCATCTCGTCAAGATACTTTTTAACCTCAAGATGGCAGAATGATGCTCCTTCACAATGCATCTCAGCGAGTTCAACACGATCGTTAATCAACTTATCTTCGTCAATATCACGTTTGATGACGAAATACAGGCCCTATCAATTCTATCGCAGTTGCCGGATAGTTTGACAGGTTGTGTGATCGCAATTAGCAATTCGACGGGAAAAGAAAAGTTAAAGCTGAGCGAGGTTGTTAGCATGATTCTATCCGAGAAGGTTAGAAGAAAATCGTCCAAATCAGAATGTTCAGGTTCAGCCCTAAATCTTAAGCAAAGAGGCCGAAGTCAGAAGAAGGGTAACCAGAACAGGAATCGGTCGAAGTCGAAGAAGAAGAGGTCGAACTCGAAGGTTAGGTCCATCAAATGGAAGTGTTGCAACGGCGGCCAGGACGGTCATATGTCTTCAGTCTGTAAAGCGCCAAAGAATGATACGAATGAGCAGGAGGCTCATATCGTGCAAGATGTCTTGATCCTTGTTATGGACAACGACTCCGACTCATGGGTTATTGATTCGAGAACATCATTCCACGTCACTGCTAATAGGAAGCTTCTTCAGAACTATGTAGAAGGGGACTTTGGAAAAGTATACTTATGGTACGAGTCTTATAGTATTATTGGAAGAAGCGATGTGCAGATTCAGATGAATAGCTCTAAGTGGAATCTGAAGAACATCAGACACGTACTGAAACTGAAGAGAAATCTTATTTCGATGGGCCAACTTGGAGCGGAAGGCTATGTTTCAACATTCACCGGGGATTCGTGAAAGATCTCTAACGATACTATGGTGGTTGCCCGCGGTAATAAAACAAAAACTCTCTACCTTACTTCACATGCGAGTGACACCCTCGCAATTGTAGCTGACAAGAAAAGTACAGATCTGTGACACAATAGGTTGGGACACATGAGCGAGAAGGGTATGAAGCTTCTACACTCTCAAGGAAAGCTATCCGGCATCGATTCAGTTGAAGTTGGTGTTTGCGAATATTGCATCTACGGGAAGCAAAAGAGGGTCAGCTTTCAGAAGAGTGGAAGACCACCTAAAGCTCAGAAGCTAGAGCTCGTCCATACAGATGTTTGGGGTCCAGCTATCGTGTATTCTCTTGGTGGTTCGGCGTACTATATCACCTTTATCGACGATCACTCGAGGAATGTGTGGGTATACTTCATGAAGCACAAGTTAGAAGTGTTCGGGATCTTCAAGAAGTGGAAAACCATGATAGAGAACGAGACAGGTCTGAATGTGAAGTGTTTGAGATCGGACAATGATAGAGAATACGAGCTGGAGGAGTTCAAAAAATTATGTGCTCTGAATGAGATTCGTTTAGAGAGGACTACTCAATGGACACCGTAACAAAATAGCGTTGCAGAGAGGATGAACAGGACGTTGACAGAGCGTACGAGAAGCATGTGTCTACATGCACGTCTACCTAAGACGTTTTAGGTGGACGCGGTACATACAGCAGCTTATTTATTTAATCATGGGCCATCAGTTTTATTGAATTTCGGGATTCCAGAAGAGATTTAGAGTGGCAAGAATGTTAATCTCTCACATTTACGAGTGTTTGGTTACATATCATATGTTCATATCAGTGATCATGTCAGGGACAAGCTAGAAGCTAAGTCACAGAAGTGTACATTTATTGGATACGACATTGATGAGTTCGGAAATCGTCTTTGGGATGAGAAGAAAAGGAAAATCATCAGGAACAGAGATGTGATATTCAATGAAGAAGTGATGTAGAAGGACAGAGACAATGCCAATGATAGCCAAAGCAGTAAAAACAGCACTAACGATGCAGGTGGATCCGAGTACATGGATTTGGAGGAACTTTCAGATGGAGGAGACAGTGTCAGTTCTGACAGAAGAACAAAGGAGATTCCAGGTGTAGAGACTACTACCCAAGGCGTGGAGCTTAGGAGGTCATCCAGAGTACCCAAACCGAATCTCAGATATCTTTCATCACTAGACTATTTACTTTTAACAGATAGCGGTGAACCAGAGTACTATGAGGAGGCTATACAAGTTAGTGAATCTCAGAGTGGGAGCATGCAATACAAGAAGAGATGGATTCTCTCCACTCGAACGAGACATGGAGCTTAGCCCAGCTACCTGCACAAAAGAAAGCCTTACATAACAAATAGGTCTACCGGGTCAAGCAGGAGAGTGATAAAAGCAAGAGGTACAAGGCCAGATTAGTTGTGAAAGGATTCCAACAGCGAAAATGAGTGGATTATATGGAGATATTTTCCCACGTTGTGAAGCTTATAACCATAAGAGTCGTGTTGAGCTTAGTAGCTGCTGAAAATCTTTACCTTGAACAGTTAGATGTGAAGACTGTCTTTCTTCATGGTCACTTATATAAAAAAATCTACATGAAGCAACATATTGACTTCATAGAAGAATGAAATAAAAAGATGGTGTGTAGGCTCAAAAAAATCTTGTACGGTTTGAAACAAGCTCCGAGACAGTGGTACAAGAAGTTCAATAACTTCATGTAGAGCAATAGCTATAGAAGATGTAATTCAGATCATTGTTGCTACTTCAAGAGATTCGAGTCCAGCTATATCATGTTCTTATTGTATATTGATGACGTGTTAGTTGCAGGACCGTGTTTAGAGGGGATAAACAAATTGAAGAAACAGTTGGCGAAAAAGTTTGCTATGAAGGATCTGGGTGCAGCGAAGTAAATTCTTGGAATGTGAATCAGTCGAGATGAAGCAGAATTTGAGTCAGGCTGAATACATCGAGAAGGTACTTCAGAGATTCAACATGGAGAATGCCAAGCCCGTCGACACGCTCCTTGAAAGTCAATTCAAGTTATGTGATGAGCAATCGTCCAGGACAGATAAAAAGGAGCATATGAGCAAAGTGTCATAATCATCAGCCATTTGTAGTCTTATGTACGCTATGGTTTGCATGAGGCTGAATATCACCCATGCAGTGGGTGTTGTGAGCAGGTTTATAAGCAATCTAGGAAAACAGTATTGAGAAACCGTGAAGTGGATATTACGATACTTGAGAGGGACTACAGATATGTCATTGTGTTTCAGAAGGAAGAAATTAATACTGCAGGGATACGTGAATGCAGATTTCATCGGTGATCATGATACGATACGAAGTACCATAGGATATGTTTATACCTTAGCGTCGATAGCAGTGAGCTGGGTCTCACATTTGTAGAAGCTAGTAACATTGTTCACGACTAAGGCAGAGTATGTCGCAGTGACTGAAGCCAGCAAGGAGATGATTTGGTTGACTGAATGTCCGGAAGAGTTGGGTTCGAAGCAAGGGAACGACGTTCTTTATTGTGATAGCCAGAGTGTTATACACATTGCCAAGAATTCAATATATCATGGCAGAACGAAGCACATCGAAGTACATTACCACTTCATACACTCGCTGATAAAGGACGACAAGTTACAGTTTGAGACGATTTTAGGAAGTCAAAATCATGCGGACATATTGACGAAAGCAGTGACCATCGACAAACTGGAGTTGTGCATAACTTCAGTTGACATTCACGCGTAGGATATGAAGGCGAAGCCACACTAAGAGGATAGGCGAGATCGCCGAGATGATATTGATTGAAGAATGGATTTTTTCCGGATAGGAGAAGATGCTTACGAAGATGGCGGGAGTTCGGGAGAGCTAGTTGATGACGGTTTGGTCTCCAAATGAGAGATTGTTGGTCTCGGGTGTAAAGACCCAAACCTGGAATCGAAAAAACACAAACTGCACAAAAATCCGTTTATCGGTCGACCGATGCGATGTTATCGGTCGACCAAAGTCGGGTCTGGCAGTTTCCTGATTCGGGTTGGATTCTATTTTTGGCATGAGTATATATATGTTTCCTAAAACGTTTTTAGGGTTATCTGAGGACGTCTTTGAGAGGGTTTTGACGGTACTTTGAGATCAGAGATCTTAGAGAGAGTGTGACCTATTGCAAGCATTGTAATCTTCTTCAATTAATCAAAACTTTCCGGTGTGGCTCCCGAGGACGTAGACATGTTTGCCGAACCTCGTTAAATCTAGTGTTTTCCTTCTTTTGTCCGTTCCTTCCTGCAAGTTTTTCTTTTATTTGCTGTGATTTCTTTCTTACCTACTTTTGACACAAGATCCGGAAGGGCACGGGATGTCGTGTGTTCAACCCCGACAATAAGAACAGCAATAATGTCATTTCAGAAAATTGAGGTAATATCTGATAGAAGGAGTAACAGCTCATATAAGAAGATTTAAATGTGACATTATAGCACCTACGAATAAGAAATGGTTATAACACTGCAATCAATGAAATATGATGTAGCTTTTAACATAGATTTCTACCTGCATTTAGTTGAGTATTTTCTTATTCTGACTATCCAGTAAGATGTACATGTTTATTATATAAAACGGTTACCTTTATGGAACAAAACTTGCCTCACTGAGGTACTCAGCCACCTAAGGACATGGACCTGCGATCCTCTCAAAAAAAAAAGAAAGGAAAAAGAAAAAAAAAAACTTAAATGTTCTATAATGATAAAAAGCGTCCAATGTGTCTAGTTATAACACAAAAATTGGGTTAAGTCGTCACTTGTTGGTCTTGTTTATTAAGTGTCCTGGTTCTTCTTGCAATGGACACAACATGCGGAGTCTGTAAGGTATATGTTAATTGTGAAATTAATATACAAAATGTGCACACCAAATGCTTGCACTATTCTTCAAGAAAACTTACCAATAAAATGAATACATATCTTATCATAACATGATCTATGTGAACAGAGTGATCAGTATCATAAAGGGAGTTTTAAATTTTCTAAATGTTCTCTATCCATGTTGTGAATGGCACGGAACACTCTTCTAGTAAACGAGTTGTTCTGATATAATTTGTACTCTAGTAAAATTTTGGTAGAGACATGAGATGAGATTATTGAAGATCTATAAGGGCTTACTGCAAAAGTTGTGCTACTTTTGTGTTATTGTGTTTTTCTATACAGAGTAGCATAGCTCCTATAATCTAGTGAGAATTACTCAATATGTAAAATATTAATTAAAATACAGTGAAATAAACAAAATACTAGTCCCAATGGGTGCGTTGCAAAATAAGAATGGCCACACAGCACGTGTACCTTAGAGAGAAGAGGTTGCATTATTGGGTTCCTGACCCACCGACCCACGCTTAAACTCATCCTTAGTCAATATCAACCAGGTAATAAACAACGTACAACACTCAACTCTATACAGTCGGCTTCCCCATTTCAAGAATTGGCACACTTTGCAACAAACTGTAAAACAAGTGCTATTTAAAATATTTTCGGGCCTAGAGAAAAAAAACAAAGTTCCCAGGAGAAATGAGAAATTGTCATGCACGTACTATTTTGTCCTTGAAAGAGATGAGCATCATAATATTTTGTCCTTCAAAGAGATGAGCATCATATGCCAAAAAAAGTTACTCTCTCTAAGTTTCTACATGAAGGTTTCTTCGTGACTTTTGTTCCCTTGAAGAATCACTTTTCTTGTGCTTCTTTCCAATAGCAACTAAAGACCAACTTTACTTTATCTACAGTAGAACCCTTTTTCCATTATTGTTTATGCAAAAAGCATGTACGCCACTTTCCACATTAAAAATGAAGCTCTTTTTCCTACAGAATAAAGCATATACAACAACATTCTTTCAAACTATTCTAAATAGAAGGCCTTTTCTTTTATTTTTTGGGTGTAATGATAGAATTGTTGTGCCTCGAGAAACTAAACCAATCGCCAAGAAAGATAAAGAACCAACTAAAATCAATAGAACAAACAATCAAACACCAGTTTTACGTGGTCCGGCGAGATGCCTACGTCCACGGGGCAAGGAGGGAGGAGATTTCACTATTAGAAATCAAGAGGAACAAACTAGGGTTACAATCTCTCACCAAAACCCTCAACAACTCACTCTTAATCTCTCCAATTGCTCCTAGAATAGAAGCACAAAGAAAACCCTCACAATCTGCTCAAAAACTCCTGCCTTGCATACCCTAAAAAACACCCAAAGGGTATTTATACAAATCCAAAACGAAACGGGTCTGGAAACTGAACCCAGCCAAAACCGCTTCGGCGGTCGACCGCGCAGGTCTCGCGGTCGACCGCGGCGGTCGACCGAACACCAAACCCGAGAGCAGAAAACAATTACAGTCAATCGCGGTCGACCGCGGCGGTCGACCGCCTTCATCTCCGAAACCCAGTAGGACTGTGTGCACGTGCGTCGACCCTGACGGGTCGAACTAGCGCCAGTCTGTCTGGCTGTTCCTACCTGTTTTCTAGTAATTCTTCAATTCTCCACTTGCGGCGAACTGTTTCCACCAAAACTGAGACCGACACCTGGATAAAAAATACCTCAGCGTGGCTGCACTCCAGGTACGTCATGGCAAAACCGGATTCATGACAACGGACCTATCCACAACACAATCGAGAACCCCAAACGAAGTGGCGAACACTCAACCTCAAAAACAACTTGTGTCTACTCAACCATTAACTGAGCCTACAACCCGACTACACAATGCCTCATTTTCTAAGACAAAAATAGGAGTGCAAAACTCACCCCAAAATGTCGTGTCCGCTCAACCAACAACGGCTGCATCATAAAGACTGCCTACATATCCTCCTTGTCCAAGGAATCAAGCCGGCGTTCACGTAGTCCACCAATGGCCTCGCAAGGCCCTCACTCCAACCTGCAGGCTGGATAGCATCATCACGACTCCCCAATTCCCTGACAAAAAAAACAATTCAACACCTCCACCTGAGATGTAACAATGACTGATCAAAACATATCCATCGACAGCCTGGCATCCAAATCAATACCTGCCATCATCTGGCAGCCCAATAGAATAAATGACTCTCAGCGCTTGGTGGCCACCTCAGCTGAATGCGCCAAACAAAATTACAGAATGACCTGGATATTCGTGGGGCAATCCCACGCCCAATGATGTAGCATCAACCTCCCACACCGCTGGCGGTATCCCTCTAATCCTGATCAATACTCTCTACCTGCCGAGAGTCGCAAAGTGAACAAACTGCTCAAGACGCAATACTCAAAGTCCCCACTGAGGTAGCACGAGAACGAGCCTTCTGAATGACCCAATGCGGCGATTCGACTAATCTCAAGCATCCAAGATGTGAGCCAGTGTTGGGTAGCCAAATATCTTGACGCCAACGCAAACAACTAAAAGCAACGCTCCACCAGATCTAACAACTCTATAACGCAGCAGTCGGCAACCCTCATAAGATGACCTATAACCATATCGAAGTCCTGATATCCAGATTCACGTTCTCGACCAACTATACCCCGATCCTCCTCCAGAAAAAACCGGCTCACTAATCGCCAGTGTCATCACGTCGCCCACTGTTCCTATCTCTACAAAGTGTCTCCAACTGCATGAGCTAAAGCACGCAAGTGCAAGAAAGACTCCTACTAGAATAAGTAACGACTGTACCTTTCTACCGCATAAAAACAAACAAATCCTCCAACATATTACGGATTAGCTAGGCTTATACCAACGGGACTTGGTTGCAACCGAAATATGCCTAGTACATTCCACATAGGAAAACAAAATAACGATACCCTCCCACTGATTGCATACATGGAAGGCCCCCCAATGCTGACTAGAACACCTCCAATAGACCCCTCATCGGGACTAGAAGTGCTGGAAAAAAAGTAAGAAATAAAACAAACTCTACCTCGGTCCTCCTCGGCTCATGAGGCCGCAATGTGCTCACAGGACTTCAATCTGGCAGGTCATAGCACTCCTCAACAATCTGTGCCGGTAATAACCAAACATATCATCCCAGCACCAAACATCACACAAGTCTAGCCAAAGAAGTCGTGACAGCGCTCTACTAATCACCCGTGCTCCCGAGCAAGATAATAACAAGTTCTACCTCCTTGACGCCGCTTACAATGCACAATGCTATGGACCCCGATGTGACTCGAGCGACCGTAATCCGAGCTAAGGTCACCCTATAGCCTGCTGCCTCTAAAATACCCCAAGGTAAAATAATGTCGTTCCTGTCAGGATTGAGCAAACAACTCTGTCGACATGCAACCAACCCCGGATCATCCGTCACTCGTCTGAATACGAAGCGCTACGGCCGCGGCCCCGCCGCCCGGCGCCCCATACCACCAATATGCGGCAACTCTGTGCATCGATTAACCATCGAGAACAGCATCCCCTCTTTCCAATCCTGACAGTAGCTGGAGAACATCCCTTCTCAGGCATATGTGGTAAGTAGCAAGCCCCGAATCCAACATCCCAACTCAGGTTGGAGTCGGAACAATCCAACCTACGGAAGAGCTGGGGGAACACGAATAGCCCAAAAGAATCTGAAATCTGAACATCGCACACTAGCCTTGGCAACATTCACACTCTGAATCTTGAATAGGCTTCCTTATTCTTCAGCGGCTTGCAAATTTTGACATTCGGAATTTACCAATGTCCATACCTCTTTACAAAAGGCAACTGAATTTCTACCAACTACAGGATGAGCCGCGCCCTCCTAGACGGCGACTCCTACACACGGTTCTGGACATCTGCTCTTGCAACCAATGTGTCTGCTGGTTCCTACCTGTTTTCCTGTAATTCTTCAATTCTCCACCTCGGCGAATGTTTCCACCAAAAACTGAGCCGACACCGATCAAAAACAATACCTCAACTGCTGCATCCAGTACGTCATGGCAACGGATTCATGACAACGGACCTCATCCACAACACATCGAGACCCAAACGGAAGTGCGAACACTCAACCCCAAAACAACTGTGTCTACTCACCAATTAACTGAGCCTACACCGACTACACCAAATGCCTCATTTTCTAAGACCCAAATAGGAGTGCAAACACTCACCCCAAATGTCGATGTCGCTCACCAAAACGGCTGCATCATAAAGACTGCCTACGTATCCTCTTGCCCAAGGAATCAAGCCTTCACGTAGTTCACCCAATGGCCTCCAAAGGCCCTCAATCCAACCTGCGGCTGATAGCAGCGAGAAGGGTATGAAGCTTCTACACTCTCAAGGAAAGCTATCCGGCATCGATTCAGTTGAAGTTGGTGTTTGCGAATATTGCATCTACGGGAAGCAAAAGAGGGTCAGCTTTCAGAAGAGTGGAAGACCACCTAAAGCTCAGAAGCTAGAGCTCGTCCATACAGATGTTTGGGGTCCAGCTATCGTGTATTCTCTTGGTGGTTCGGCGTACTATATCACCTTTATCGACGATCACTCGAGGAATGTGTGGGTATACTTCATGAAGCACAAGTTAGAAGTGTTCGGGATCTTCAAGAAGTGGAAAACCATGATAGAGAACGAGACAGGTCTGAATGTGAAGTGTTTGAGATCGGACAATGATAGAGAATACGAGCTGGAGGAGTTCAAAAAATTATGTGCTCTGAATGAGATTCGTTTAGAGAGGACTACTCAATGGACACCGTAACAAAATAGCGTTGCAGAGAGGATGAACAGGACGTTGACAGAGCGTACGAGAAGCATGTGTCTACATGCACGTCTACCTAAGACGTTTTAGGTGGACGCGGTACATACAGCAGCTTATTTATTTAATCATGGGCCATCAGTTTTATTGAATTTCGGGATTCCAGAAGAGATTTAGAGTGGCAAGAATGTTAATCTCTCACATTTACGAGTGTTTGGTTACATATCATATGTTCATATCAGTGATCATGTCAGGGACAAGCTAGAAGCTAAGTCACAGAAGTGTACATTTATTGGATACGACATTGATGAGTTCGGAAATCGTCTTTGGGATGAGAAGAAAAGGAAAATCATCAGGAACAGAGATGTGATATTCAATGAAGAAGTGATGTAGAAGGACAGAGACAATGCCAATGATAGCCAAAGCAGTAAAAACAGCACTAACGATGCAGGTGGATCCGAGTACATGGATTTGGAGGAACTTTCAGATGGAGGAGACAGTGTCAGTTCTGACAGAAGAACAAAGGAGATTCCAGGTGTAGAGACTACTACCCAAGGCGTGGAGCTTAGGAGGTCATCCAGAGTACCCAAACCGAATCTCAGATATCTTTCATCACTAGACTATTTACTTTTAACAGATAGCGGTGAACCAGAGTACTATGAGGAGGCTATACAAGTTAGTGAATCTCAGAGTGGGAGCATGCAATACAAGAAGAGATGGATTCTCTCCACTCGAACGAGACATGGAGCTTAGCCCAGCTACCTGCACAAAAGAAAGCCTTACATAACAAATAGGTCTACCGGGTCAAGCAGGAGAGTGATAAAAGCAAGAGGTACAAGGCCAGATTAGTTGTGAAAGGATTCCAACAGCGAAAATGAGTGGATTATATGGAGATATTTTCCCACGTTGTGAAGCTTATAACCATAAGAGTCGTGTTGAGCTTAGTAGCTGCTGAAAATCTTTACCTTGAACAGTTAGATGTGAAGACTGTCTTTCTTCATGGTCACTTATATAAAAAAATCTACATGAAGCAACATATTGACTTCATAGAAGAATGAAATAAAAAGATGGTGTGTAGGCTCAAAAAAATCTTGTACGGTTTGAAACAAGCTCCGAGACAGTGGTACAAGAAGTTCAATAACTTCATGTAGAGCAATAGCTATAGAAGATGTAATTCAGATCATTGTTGCTACTTCAAGAGATTCGAGTCCAGCTATATCATGTTCTTATTGTATATTGATGACGTGTTAGTTGCAGGACCGTGTTTAGAGGGGATAAACAAATTGAAGAAACAGTTGGCGAAAAAGTTTGCTATGAAGGATCTGGGTGCAGCGAAGTAAATTCTTGGAATGTGAATCAGTCGAGATGAAGCAGAATTTGAGTCAGGCTGAATACATCGAGAAGGTACTTCAGAGATTCAACATGGAGAATGCCAAGCCCGTCGACACGCTCCTTGAAAGTCAATTCAAGTTATGTGATGAGCAATCGTCCAGGACAGATAAAAAGGAGCATATGAGCAAAGTGTCATAATCATCAGCCATTTGTAGTCTTATGTACGCTATGGTTTGCATGAGGCTGAATATCACCCATGCAGTGGGTGTTGTGAGCAGGTTTATAAGCAATCTAGGAAAACAGTATTGAGAAACCGTGAAGTGGATATTACGATACTTGAGAGGGACTACAGATATGTCATTGTGTTTCAGAAGGAAGAAATTAATACTGCAGGGATACGTGAATGCAGATTTCATCGGTGATCATGATACGATACGAAGTACCATAGGATATGTTTATACCTTAGCGTCGATAGCAGTGAGCTGGGTCTCACATTTGTAGAAGCTAGTAACATTGTTCACGACTAAGGCAGAGTATGTCGCAGTGACTGAAGCCAGCAAGGAGATGATTTGGTTGACTGAATGTCCGGAAGAGTTGGGTTCGAAGCAAGGGAACGACGTTCTTTATTGTGATAGCCAGAGTGTTATACACATTGCCAAGAATTCAATATATCATGGCAGAACGAAGCACATCGAAGTACATTACCACTTCATACACTCGCTGATAAAGGACGACAAGTTACAGTTTGAGACGATTTTAGGAAGTCAAAATCATGCGGACATATTGACGAAAGCAGTGACCATCGACAAACTGGAGTTGTGCATAACTTCAGTTGACATTCACGCGTAGGATATGAAGGCGAAGCCACACTAAGAGGATAGGCGAGATCGCCGAGATGATATTGATTGAAGAATGGATTTTTTCCGGATAGGAGAAGATGCTTACGAAGATGGCGGGAGTTCGGGAGAGCTAGTTGATGACGGTTTGGTCTCCAAATGAGAGATTGTTGGTCTCGGGTGTAAAGACCCAAACCTGGAATCGAAAAAACACAAACTGCACAAAAATCCGTTTATCGGTCGACCGATGCGATGTTATCGGTCGACCAAAGTCGGGTCTGGCAGTTTCCTGATTCGGGTTGGATTCTATTTTTGGCATGAGTATATATATGTTTCCTAAAACGTTTTTAGGGTTATCTGAGGACGTCTTTGAGAGGGTTTTGACGGTACTTTGAGATCAGAGATCTTAGAGAGAGTGTGACCTATTGCAAGCATTGTAATCTTCTTCAATTAATCAAAACTTTCCGGTGTGGCTCCCGAGGACGTAGACATGTTTGCCGAACCTCGTTAAATCTAGTGTTTTCCTTCTTTTGTCCGTTCCTTCCTGCAAGTTTTTCTTTTATTTGCTGTGATTTCTTTCTTACCTACTTTTGACACAAGATCCGGAAGGGCACGGGATGTCGTGTGTTCAACCCCGACAATAAGAACAGCAATAATGTCATTTCAGAAAATTGAGGTAATATCTGATAGAAGGAGTAACAGCTCATATAAGAAGATTTAAATGTGACATTATAGCACCTACGAATAAGAAATGGTTATAACACTGCAATCAATGAAATATGATGTAGCTTTTAACATAGATTTCTACCTGCATTTAGTTGAGTATTTTCTTATTCTGACTATCCAGTAAGATGTACATGTTTATTATATAAAACGGTTACCTTTATGGAACAAAACTTGCCTCACTGAGGTACTCAGCCACCTAAGGACATGGACCTGCGATCCTCTCAAAAAAAAAAGAAAGGAAAAAGAAAAAAAAAAACTTAAATGTTCTATAATGATAAAAAGCGTCCAATGTGTCTAGTTATAACACAAAAATTGGGTTAAGTCGTCACTTGTTGGTCTTGTTTATTAAGTGTCCTGGTTCTTCTTGCAATGGACACAACATGCGGAGTCTGTAAGGTATATGTTAATTGTGAAATTAATATACAAAATGTGCACACCAAATGCTTGCACTATTCTTCAAGAAAACTTACCAATAAAATGAATACATATCTTATCATAACATGATCTATGTGAACAGAGTGATCAGTATCATAAAGGGAGTTTTAAATTTTCTAAATGTTCTCTATCCATGTTGTGAATGGCACGGAACACTCTTCTAGTAAACGAGTTGTTCTGATATAATTTGTACTCTAGTAAAATTTTGGTAGAGACATGAGATGAGATTATTGAAGATCTATAAGGGCTTACTGCAAAAGTTGTGCTACTTTTGTGTTATTGTGTTTTTCTATACAGAGTAGCATAGCTCCTATAATCTAGTGAGAATTACTCAATATGTAAAATATTAATTAAAATACAGTGAAATAAACAAAATACTAGTCCCAATGGGTGCGTTGCAAAATAAGAATGGCCACACAGCACGTGTACCTTAGAGAGAAGAGGTTGCATTATTGGGTTCCTGACCCACCGACCCACGCTTAAACTCATCCTTAGTCAATATCAACCAGGTAATAAACAACGTACAACACTCAACTCTATACAGTCGGCTTCCCCATTTCAAGAATTGGCACACTTTGCAACAAACTGTAAAACAAGTGCTATTTAAAATATTTTCGGGCCTAGAGAAAAAAAACAAAGTTCCCAGGAGAAATGAGAAATTGTCATGCACGTACTATTTTGTCCTTGAAAGAGATGAGCATCATAATATTTTGTCCTTCAAAGAGATGAGCATCATATGCCAAAAAAAGTTACTCTCTCTAAGTTTCTACATGAAGGTTTCTTCGTGACTTTTGTTCCCTTGAAGAATCACTTTTCTTGTGCTTCTTTCCAATAGCAACTAAAGACCAACTTTACTTTATCTACAGTAGAACCCTTTTTCCATTATTGTTTATGCAAAAAGCATGTACGCCACTTTCCACATTAAAAATGAAGCTCTTTTTCCTACAGAATAAAGCATATACAACAACATTCTTTCAAACTATTCTAAATAGAAGGCCTTTTCTTTTATTTTTTGGGTGTAATGATAGAATTGTTGTGCCTCGAGAAACTAAACCAATCGCCAAGAAAGATAAAGAACCAACTAAAATCAATAGAACAAACAATCAAACACCAGTTTTACGTGGTCCGGCGAGATGCCTACGTCCACGGGGCAAGGAGGGGGAAGTTTTCACTATTAGAAATCAAGAGGAACAAACTAGGGTTACAATCTCTCACCAAAACCCTCAACAACTCACTCTTAATCTCTCCAATTGCTCCTAGAATAGAAGCACAAAGAAAACCCTCACAATCTGCTCAAAAACTCCTGCCTTGCATACCCTAAAAAACACCCAAAGGGTATTTATACAAATCCAAAACGAAACGGGTCTGGAAACTGAACCCAGCCAAAACCGCTTCGGCGGGGGGCCCCCCCGGTCTCGCGGTCGACCGCGGCGGTCGACCGAACACCAAACCCGAGAGCAGAAAACAATTACAGTCAATCGCGGTCGACCGCAGAACTGTGTGCACGTTGGCGGTCGACCGCGACGGTCGACCGCCAGTCTGTCTGCTGGTTCCTACCTGTTTTCCTGTAATTCTTCAATTCTCCACCTCGGCGAATGTTTCCACCAAAAACTGAGCCGACACCGATCAAAAACAATACCTCAACTGCTGCATCCAGTACGTCATGGCAACGGATTCATGACAACGGACCTCATCCACAACACATCGAGACCCAAACGGAAGTGCGAACACTCAACCCCAAAACAACTGTGTCTACTCACCAATTAACTGAGCCTACACCGACTACACCAAATGCCTCATTTTCTAAGACCCAAATAGGAGTGCAAACACTCACCCCAAATGTCGATGTCGCTCACCAAAACGGCTGCATCATAAAGACTGCCTACATATCCTCTTGTCCAAGGAATCAAGCCTTCACGTAGTCCACCCAATGGCCTCCAAAGGCCCTCAATCCAACCTGCGGCTGATAGCATCATCAACGACCCCAATCTGAAAACAATTCAACACCTCCACCTGAGATGTAACAATGACCGTATCCAAAACATATCCACCAGCTGCATCCAAATCAACTACCTCATCATCTGCACCCATAAATAAATGACTCTCACGCTGTGCCACCTCAGCTGGAATCCCAAACAATACAGAATGACCTGGAGTATGTGGGGAAATCCCCACCCAATGTGGAGTAGCATCAACCTCCACCCGCTGCGGTATCCCTCTAATCTGATCAATACTCTCTACCTGCCGAGAGTCCAAAGTGACAAACCTGCTCAGACCAAACTCAGAAGCTCCCCACTGATAGCCGAACGAGCCTCTGAATCCCAAATGCGCAATCGGATCTAATCTCACATCCAAGATGTGACCAAGTGTTGGGTAGCCAAATATCTGACGCCAACCAAAAACTAAAGCAGCTCCACCAGATCTAACAACTCTATACGCAGCAGTCGGCAACCTCATAAGATGACCTAAACCTATCGAAGCCTGAATACCAGATTCACTTCTCGACAACTAATACCGATCCTCCTCCAGAAAAAAACGGCTCACTAAATCCGCCATCTCATCACGTCGCCCCACTGTCTCCTCTCCTCTAAAGTGTCTCCAACTGCCATGAGCTAAGCACCAATGCAAGAAAGGACTCCTACTAGAATAAGTACGACTGGTAACCTTTCTACCCATACACCTCCTCCAACTATTACGGACTACTAGGGCTTATACCAACGGGACTTGGTTGCAACCCAAATATGCCTAGTACAATCCCCAACATAGGAAACAAAATAACGATTACCTCCCACTGATGCATACATGGAAGGCCCCCCAATGCCTGACTGAACACCTCCAATAAGACCCCTCAATCGGTGGATAGAAGTGCTGAACTCTACCTCGGTCTCCTCGCTCATCCCAATGTGCTCACAGGACTTCAATCTGCAGGTCATAGCACTCCTCAACAATCTGTGCACGGTATAACCAACAATATATCCCAGCACCAAACAATGCCACAGTCTAGCCAAAGAAGTCGTCAGCGCTCTATCAATCACCGTGCTCCCGAGCAGATAATACAAGTTACTCCTCCTGACGCCCTTCATCACAATCATGGACCCCGATGTGACCTTCGAGCGAGAATCCGCTAAGGTCACCCTATAGCCTGCTGCCTCTAATACCCCAAGTAAAATAATGTTCTTCCTCAGTTGAGCAACAAACCTCACATCAACCAACTCCCGGATCATCCCGTCACTCGTCTGAATACGAACGGTACCAATACCACCAATATGGCATCTGTGATCATTACCCATGAGAACAGCATCCCCTCTTTCCAACTCCTGAAAGCTGGAGAACCAATCCCTCCTAGGGCAAATGTGGTATGTAGCACCCGAATCCAATATCCACTCTGTAGAGTAGGCAACACAAACTGACGGAAGAGCTGGGCACGAATAGCCCAAAGAATCTGAATCTGAAACATCGCCACTAGCCTTGGCAACATTCACCTCTGAAGCTTGAATAGCTTTCCCTTTATTCTTCACGGCTTGCAATTTTGGACATTCGGATTTCCAATGTCCATCCTCTTTACAAAAGGCACACTGATTCCTACCAACTACAGGATGCCCCCCTCTAGACTGCGACCTCCTATCACGGTTTGGACTTCTAGCTCTTGCAACCAATGCCCCCGCAACCAGCTCAATGGAAGTCTCATTGTCCTTCTTTCGAAGTTGATAGTTCACAAGGGCTGCAGTGACCTCACTATACGAAAGAGATGCCTTCCCATTAATAAGAGTGAGGACGAAGGTCTCATATTCCTCGTCGGGCAAGGAACTCAATAACAACAATGCATTGTCTTCATCTTCAACTGTAACATCTACATTCGTCAAATCTGCACCTTTGTTTAAAACTGGGTTCTTCACGGTGGCGATGGAGTGCCTCCCTCGAATGCTTGCGTCGAGTTTGCTCTCCGTTGACGATCCGATGTTTTGCTTCACTGGAACGATGTCTTCTCCTCACGATTCGATGCTGTGGAGAACTTGCGTGGCAAGTTTGAAACTCTTGATGAGTTGATAACTCTAAACGAGTTTTAACTCTTGAAAAAGAGTTGATTTGAACCGAAAGTCGGTTATAAGCCAAGGACAGAGGCTCCCTGTTGCTGAAGTTGAAGATGATCTTCGTTGGAAAATGATGCTGATCTCCTCAAAAGCCTGTCTCCAGTGGTCGATCCAAGCCAAGAAAATCCAACCTTGCGGCCAACTCCCAGATCCGAAAAAATGCCAGCTTTTAACTCAGTTGAGTTTGCCCATATTTATAGGGAATTAAGGGGTGTAACCGTCCCCTTAATTCTCTCCATAGTGGGGCGGAAATCCCTCAAATCGTGGAGGGAAAACGATTCCTGTAACCGTTCAGCTCGTGTTTGAACGAGTCAAATGCCCACGTGGGCGTTCAGGATCCTAACTCCGTGTTTTAGAATTGAGACGCGGAGTTGGGTACTCGCTGGGCATTGAAAAACGCGGGTCTGACCCCAGCGTTTTAATGTTGTAACGCGGGTCTGACTCCAGCGTTTTGATGTTGTAACGTGGGTTCGACCCTGATGTTTTGATGTAACGCGGGTTCGACCCTGGCGTTTTGATGTTGTAACGCGGGCTCGACCCTGGCGTTTTGATGTTGTAACGCGGGTTCGACTCCAGCGTTTTGATGTTGTAACGCGGGCTCGACCCTGGCGTTTTGATGTTGTAACGCGGGGTTCGACCCTGGCGTTTTGATGTTGTAACGTGGGTTCGACCCTGGCGTTTTGATGTTGTAACGCGGGTTCGACCTTGGCGTTTTGATGTTGTAACGCGGGTTCGACCTTGGCGTTTTGATGTTGTAACGCGGGTTCGACCTTGGCGTTTTGATGTTGTAACGCGGGCTCGACCCTGGCGTTTTGATGTTGTAACGCGGGTTCGACTCCAGCGTTTTTATGTTGACATACGGGGAGGACCTCCGCGTTTTGGTGTTGATACACGGGGAGGACCTCCGCGTCTTGTCTTGAAGAGATTATCACCAAGTAATCTCTTTTGTCATAGCGTTGCAAAGATCATTGTCTTGTAATCTTCGTCTTGGCTCCTTGAGAATATGAGAGTCGTCAGATTGTAACTCCCGATGTTGATTGTGAATGCTGTTGAACTAGAGCTCTCATCGGTTGTCGTGAAGGTCGTCAGATTGTAACCTTCAGCGATCTACGTGAAAATCTTCAAATTGTAGCCTTCTGGAAGTCGTCAGATTGTAACTTCCATCATCGGTGTTTGATGGAGGATAAGCTATCTATTGTGATTTTTAGACAGCCTACAAGGACGAATGTCTCATATTCTTCGTAGGGCAAGGAACTCAATAATAACAATGTCTTGTCTTCATCTTCAACTATAACATCCACATTCGCCAAATCTGCAAGTAGCTTCGTGTAGTGGTTCATGTGATCACTAATGGATGTCCCCTTCTTCAATTGGAAGCGATAAAGCCTCCTTTTCAAATGCAAACGATTTTCGATGCTCTTTGTCAAATATTTGCCCTCTAGGACCTCCCAAATCTTCTTTGCCGAAGTTTCATTCATCACATCATATTTAAGGTCTTGGGTAAGGCAAGACCTAATCACACCACACGCCGTTCTATTCATTTTATTCCAAACCTTTTCATCAACGTCGGCCGGTTTCCCGTCCAACTCTAATGTATCTTCTAAATTTTACGCATTTAGCGCATCCATGATTGCGCATCGCCAAAGTCTAAAATTATTTGTGCCGTTGAACTTTTCCACATCTATTTTCATAGAATGTATATTCAAATTTTGGACGTCCTTCACACCAGAAGAACCCTCCCCACTTTTATCTTTTTCAGCCATATATCTCAAAGCACCCAAACAATTGCGGAACAAATAGGAAATAGATCCAACTTGAAAAAAGATAAAAACTTTACCACAAAGATCCAATCTTTATCACCAATCGAAGCTCTAGATGAACTTTCCAACTGATCTATACCTCCAAAAAGCCCAAGCGTTACCCGAAGCTCTGATACCAATTGTTGTACCTCGAGAAACCAAACCAATCGCCAAGGAAGATAAAGAACCAACTAAAATCAATAGCACAAGCAATCAAACACCAGTTTTACGTGGTTCAGCGAGATGTCTACGTCCACGGGACAAGGAGGGGGGAGTTTTCACTATTAAAAATTAAGAGGAACAAACTAGGATTACAATCTCTCACCAAAACCCTCAACAACTCACTCTTAATCTCTTCAATTGCTCCTAGAATAGAAGCCCAAAGAAAACTCTCACAATCTGCTCAAAAACTCCTGCCTTGCATACCCTAAAAAACACCCAAAGGGTATTTATACAAATCCAAAACAAAACGGGTCTGGAAACTGAACCAAGCCAAAACCGCTTCGGCGGTCGACCGCGCAGGTCTCGCGGTCGACCGCGGCGGTCGACCGAACACCAAACCCGAGAGCAGAAAACAATTACAGTCAATCGTGGTCGACCGCGGCGGTCGACCGCCTTCATCTCCGAAACCCAGTAGGACTGTGTGCACGTTGGCGGTCGACCGCGACGATCGACCGCCAGTCTGTCTGCTGGTTCCTACCTGTTTTCCTGTAATTCTTCAAGAAGACCTATGTTATGTTGGATCAACGCCCAAACATGTTATGCCACAAAATCAATTTTCTAAAAAACGACTACCAATAACCAAGCACCACATGTCAACCGGAAGATCTAAGCATGAGCTTAACAACTAGGCACCGCCGCGGGTAGCATGGCTGCTTGTTCATTGCTTGAGGGGAAAAGAGCCTATGGCTTGTGGTTTTGTGCTTTTGGCGTTGTGGGCTTTAACCAATGATGGAGCCAGAATTGTTTTAGAGGTGGACCGAAATACAACCATCACATTATACATCAAATAATAATAAAAAGGTGATCACATTGTATAAACTGTCATACGTATAAGTAGGTGAAAGAAGAAGCTAGATAAGCTTTATAAAAATCATGAAAACTTAAATTATTTCAACATATTTACCCATCTTTGAATCAACATGTTTGTTTTCTATAGTATATAATATAATATAATATAATATATATAATATATAATATATTAGAGAGAGAGGAAGAGAGAGAGAAGGAATATGGTAATCTTGGTAACCAGCACAAAATTTTGCTTGGGGCTTGGTAGTGGGAGGTGGCATAGTTATCATCCACTATCATTCACAAACCGCCGCGCCGCGGACCACAGTTCAGCATGGGGTTAATTGGTCGCGCCCCCAATTTGAATGAGTGGATGGAAAATGAGACGACCGTCACTACCACAGCAAAAAAATTTGGTGCTTGGTACGCAAGCATACCCCCATTTTTCCCTGCATAGTATATATAAAGGTATATACTATATATTAATAAAATGTACGTATATTTATATATATAATATATATATATACTATATATATTATATATATGAGTTAAATCAACCTTACAACATTACCTATAATCTTCATTTGAAAAGTTGGTGTGAAGGTGGGTTGAGGCTGCTAATCTCTCGAGGTGGTGACTGTGGAGCAAGATTCAAAGCGCCACATGCACTACACCAAGTTGTTTTAAGCACTTGGGTAGCACAGATTCTGCCATTTTCTATAAAAATATATATAATAAGTGATCATATTGTATAAACTTGTCATAACATATAAGTAGTGGAAAGAAGGAAGGCTAGATCAGCTTTATAAAAAATATGAAAAAATTAATTTTCAAAAATATATTTACGCCATCTTTGGGGGATCAACATGTTGCTGGGTTCTTCCCTAATATTATATTAAATGATAATAATATATATATATATATATATA
>NC_033794.1:92205112-92206160 GCF_001876935.1 Asparagus officinalis | reverse complement strand
TTTTCTCTTCTTCTATATATATATATATATATATATATATATATATATATATATATATATATATATATATATATATATATATATATATATATATATATATATATATATATATATATATATATATATATATATATATATATATATATATATATATATATATATATAAAAAATACATGAAAGTTGAAATCAGATTTTCCTATTCTACTTGAAGCATAAAAAAATACATAAAAATATGAAAAAGAAACTCATTTTAGACTATGATACAAATTTGAATAAAGAAAACATCAAATTAAAATAACTTACAAATTATAATCATACAAATGATGAGAATTTCAATAACTTGACAAAAATGTATAGCACAACACTTTAGTAATGAGCTCAGGGAACATGTTTGTATTTAGCGCCCAAAAAGAATATCTTATATTTACAATTTTTACTAATTTCTTTAATTTTTTTAAATAGCTTGTGTATAAGGTACAATTTTTAAAATTTATGAGGGCAATGTAGTTGTACCCCTAGCTTGTTAATGGATCCCCCTCTGTTTGTATTTGACTTCAAACTTAAAATTTTGATGAGAAGCAGAAAGGAAAATTGTTTTTGTTTTCATTGGAAATGAGCCAATATTATATGTTGTTTGTTGGGCCACATAGTGCCAGTTTGGTATTAATTTTTTTTAGAATTTCTGCTAATTTTTTTAGGAAACAGCTAATAATGGTGTTTGGTGAAAACTTTTTTGGCATGCTTATTGGAACTGCGTCTGTTTTTAAGAGTGTGCTTTTAGAAACAACCAGATGATACTTTTAAAAGCAGCTTCTACTTTTTTTAGTTTTTATACCATATATTCTTTATATCTTTTAATAATGATCATTAAGCACATTTCTATCAAATACCATAACTACTTTTTAAGCAGCTTTTGATATTTGGTTATCAGACTGCTATATTCAGCAACTTGTATAAGTTGCTTGTATAAGCAACTTATCATAACCTCTAGCGATTAGTCGTTCTTATTCATAGAACCGTAAACTTTTTTTTTACATTTTGAAGTTAG
>NC_033794.1:92121715-92205090 GCF_001876935.1 Asparagus officinalis | reverse complement strand
TGGAAAAATTACAAGAATTAATTTGAAAAAACTTTTGAAAATAGGGGATTCAATAGCAAATTCAATGATTTGAGGGACTAGTTTTAAGATTGTTGGATTTTTTGGTCAAAACTGTTTTTCAAAATGAGTTTTCAAACTATACATATATTAACTACAAGTACTTTTCATAAATGCTTAGTAGCCTAGTGGAAAGTTTATGTTTTGGTGTTTCAAAAGGTCCCTTGTTCGAGGCTTGAGTTTTATTTGAATTAATCCCTCATAAGTTCTAGTGGGTCGTGGGTCGTGAGACGTGAACCAATGGGCCGGAGATCGGGGCTAATCGGGACGAGATGGCGCTGTTTGGCGCTACGTTGGCTGCCACTATGGTCGCCTCGCAGGCTGCTTCGCAGCATGCGGACGAGCTACGTATTCGCACGAGGGCGACCCTAGCGTTCTCATAGTTTGACAAGGTTTGCTCGTTCGACAAGGTTCGCCTGTTTGACGATGTTCGTTCGTTCGACGAGGTTCATCTGTCATACGAGGTTCGCCTGTTTGACGATGTTCGTTCGTTCGATGAGGTTCGTCTGTCATACGAGGTTCGCTTGTTTGACGAGGTTCGTCTGTCATACGAGGTTCGCCTGTTTGACGAGGTTCGCTCGATCGACGAGGTTCGTATGTCATACGAAGTTCACCTGTTTGACTATGTTCGCTCGTTCGACGAGGTTTGACTATGTTCGCTCGTTCGACGAGGTTTGTCTGTCATACGAGGTTCGTCTGTTTGATGACGTTCGTTTGTCAAACGAGGTTCGTCTGATTTGCTGAGACGTGACCCTCGCGTTTCGTAGCAACGCGTTCATCGATTGTCTCGTATTCAGCAGTTACTGCATACAGCAGTTACAACAGCATTAAGAGCAATTTAATGTATTGATATTACAATCTTAATTGTCATTAAGAATTGTAACGGTCACATTAATTGCTAGTGACTCTTGAGCTGGCCTTAGAGGCCTATAAATAGTGTCCTTGGACAGCTCTTGGTTGCTGCTGAAAACTCTCTCGCGAGCGTGGAATACGAACGTCGATATAGAATACGAACGTCGGTATACACACGCGAGCTTGGAAAACGAACGTCGGATCGACGTTGTTGTTGTTGTTGTTGTGCTGCTGCTGTAGAAATTGTGCCCGCAGGAACCCTGAAACCGAAAGGTTTTTTGAACCGAAAGGTTCTGAGATCGAGGAGATCTTTTGTCTTGACCGAAATGTCTTATAGTTCAAGGAGATCTTGACAGTACTGGGTTGGTACACACTAGAGTACTGTACTGTTGTTCATGGAAGCAGTTTGGCATTGGGATCCTTGCACCGGAGTAGGTCAAATATTGCTTTAAGCACAGCGTTTCACAAACGTACAACAGTTAATTAAAAAAATTAAAATAACAGCACGTCATCCTTCACTGTTTAAATCCAGATTTAACTATAATTTCCAACAAAGATAACTTAAGAACTAGTACCAATTTCATTACAAACTAATTTCAAAGCATGAAGTTTACGATATTTAAATTGAAAAAACTAAACTTGTATATAATTTAGGGGTTTTTTACATATATATACCCCTCAAATCTTCAACATTTGCAAAATTACACCTTAAATCTTGATATTTGTAAAATTGCCCCCTCAAAACTAGCATATTTGGTCTTTCTACCGCTCCAACTTAAGAATGTTGCTTTTTAAACAAGGCAACACCAAAATTCCCAATAATTTTCAATAGGTTTGAAATAATTTCTCATTTAAAAACTAAAATTGGTATGTGAAAGGGGTAAGAAAAAATCAACATGAGAGAATTGGGGGGTAATTTTGCAAATACCAAGATTTGGAGGTAATTCTGAAAATATGGAAGATTCGAGGGGTACATATGCAAAATAATTGAGTGTAGTAGTGTGAGAGTAGTTTCGAAAGTATAGTCTAGTTATACTTTTGACTATTAAAAATGATAAACATCTTTTTTGGGGTTTTAAATCGACGTATTCTGGATAATTAATTTCAAGTTTTAGCCCAAACTTCGGCCAACAAATTGTATTTAGATTTTTAGGCTACAATGTATTTAATTTGCTTGAAGAAGCGAGAAGTTTTCGTTAAAATTACTATTTTCTCCTTCATCAGATAAGGGGCTGTTTGGTTCATGTTTTTTGGGGTAAAAGTGGGGAAAGCTGTCAAAAATGTCAGCTTTTTGACAGCTTTCCACCAAAATCAGCTCTTTAAAAGCTGATTTTAGGGGAAAGCTGCCAAAAAGCTGACATTTTTAGCAGCTTTCCCCACTTTTACCACCCAAAAAAAAGGAACCAAACAGCCCTTAAGAAGCGTTATAAGCCAAAAAGTTATCCTCTTTGTTTTCTCCATGAAGCTTTCATGCTTGACTTTTGTCAGCTTGAAGAATTTACAATATTAACCTTTCAAACGATCCTAAATACTGTTCCTCTTAAGATTCGACAACCACATGCACTTTTACGTAAAAGTATTTGTGACACCTATGTCAAAATTAAAATTGACAATCAATTTACTAAAAATTGAAAACAGGACAACGTGGAGGAACTTCAAAAGTCTTAAAAGGGTAAAGTAGCAAACAGCGTGACTACCAGCTCTCAGCCAAACTCGTCAGTTTTAACGCCATGTATACGTTCTAAAAGCGCTGTAAGTTCGCGCACGTAAATCAAGAAACACGGCGAAAGGAGCCGTACGAAAATGCCAAGGTAAAGTAACTTTCACCCGGAAGCCTACGGCTGTCGTCGATCCAGACGTCAGCGTTCAAGATTTATTAATTAAAAAAGGAAAGGAAAGGAAAGGAAAAGAAGGGGAGAGAGAGAGAGAGAGGCAGTGGCGTTTTGGTAAATAACCTGAAGCGGGAGAGGTCGGTGGCAAGAACTGGCCGGCGCTAAAGTAGGCCTCCGACCGCCCGCGAGCTTGCCGCAGACGTCGCGACTCGCTCATGCAAAACGCCGAATCCGCTCCAGTTGCCCGGATCCGCAACGTAAGTGCGGAGCCAGCCCGAGAACGCCATCGACCCTGTACTCCTCGAAGCCCTGCCCTCGACCGGGTTGCCCAGCCGTCGGCCGGGTGACGACGAAAGGCGAAGACGAGGAGGATGAGGAGGGCGGCGATGAGGGCGGCCATGGCGAAGAGGTAGGCGGCGAGGAGGGGCTGGCGGTTCCAGTAGGGCGCGCGACGAAGCGCGAGGGAGACGAGGAGGAGGAGGATGCCGAGGAGGAGGAGGGGCCAGCGGGCCAGGTGGAGCAGGCGGCGTCGGCGCGGGTGGAGATCCAGACGCCGGCGGCGATTATGGGAGCGGAGAAGACGAGGGAGAGAAGTTCAGGACCGCGATTATGTGTTGGCTCACCGCCATTTATTTATTTAGTTTGTTAGTCTGTCGATGGACGGAGGAGGGGGGGTGGAGGGAATTTTGGGTGGGGGGCGTTATGAGGAGAGTGAGGATCTGGTGGGTGGGAGTACTGTTACTGTCTGGCGGTGATTTTTTTTTTTTTTAAAAGGGTAGGGGGAGAGTGCGACTGGGAATGGATGGTTCTTGGTGGGCGATTTTGTCAGTTTGTGTCGTGGGCTCGCCTCGGTGGGCCCGGGGGGAGGGGGTAAACCATGTATGGCACTTTGATACCTTACTTGCGCCTTCACTTCCTACTGCTAATTTCAACCTTGCACCGCACTTGCACATACCATAAAAAAAAATTGCATCTTAGTCATTTTTATTATGCGAACGTAAAAAGTTTGGGTATTAAGATATTTTTTTAAGGGAAAATTGCTTCTAGACCCCAAATTTGACTGGAGGGGTCTGGACGTAATTTAAAAAAAAAAAAGGGGACTGCAGCACATTAGAGAAAGTAAGAGGAGCTGCAGCACAATAGAAATTGAGTTTTGAGGTCTTGAAGTAATTTTTCCTTTTTTTTATCAGGACATATAATCCAAACACGTATGCCACACCAATAATAGAAAAGATTGGAGCGTCAAAGCTCCTCCATCAATTACAAATAGAAAGATTATTGGAAACCACCGCGAGCATCTACTGAACATCAACCCTTATTATGTACCCTCATTTAGACGCTAAATTTGCAGTCAGGACCTACTTTTGGAGCAAAATTCGAATTTATCATTCACCTTTCTTTCTTTCTTTTTTTTAATTTAATCTTGTGCTCTTTGGTGTAGGGGGAGGTAGGGCGATATGCTTAAAATTCGACGTTGTCGCCCACCAATGAATTGAAGACAACATGGCGGTGGGTGAGAATGAGATTCTTGTTCCCAAAGACACGCCAACCCAAAAAGAGATGCTCGAATTATATTATGGCTCCTACTTGAGTCGGAATTGGGCCCAAGTGTCGACAGGGAGGGTCGAAATTGTTGACTTGAAACAGTCTGGGCCTCGCTTTAGGCCCATCAAAGGCCAGTCAAATGACTAATACATCCAATGTTTAGTCGGAAAACTTTAAGGTATCAAAATAAAGATGTAAACTCTCGGGTATTAAGGGGTTGTCTGGTCTATTGCAAAAATAAGTTGCAGCAACAAATATTGCATGCGGCATTTGCTATAGGAAATCAACTTCAAAATATCTTTCTAATCATAAAATATATATAAAATATAAAGTAAGCAATGTGCTTACAAATCCGATTATTCCATTTATATTTAGAGCTCTATTTCCATCCAAGGAAACGGGCCCTAAGTGTTGATAACCTTTTTTTTTTATTTTTTTTCGAAATGGTGGCCCAACAGAAATTCTCGGGTGAGACAGACCCAGACGGTTAAAAGCCCAACTTTTCTCACGGCGGTCGAAATAAACTCTTCGCATCTCACTGGCGTTACATCAAACAGTTGAAGGACAAAAGATCGATCCTCAGAATTTCTCAGTGCCCAGTTTCTTCGATCCCTCGACACGATCTTTGAACTCTTTTTTAAACCTCCCAAGGATCAGCAATGGCGATCTTGTATAGTATTCTACTGCACGTCTCGACTCTGGTATCCTCAAGTTCCTATCCTCTTCATCGCATTACAATTATCATTCATTTTATCATTAATACGTTGTTTCTATCTCTGAAAGACCGAAGGTTCATGATTATATCTCGGGATTCGTTAATAAAATAGTTAATTAATTTAGTGGTGAATTTGGGTAGGAAATGGATTTTTAGGCATTATTCTACCAGGATACAACAAAGCATTGGAGCTGACAAGCATCAATCTTGAGATTGCCCCCATATTTAGAAAGTTTTGAACTTTTGATTTGAGATATTTAGAGTGAGTGTGTGTGTGTGTGTGTGTGTAATTGGATAATGTCAAACATATACTAGTATCTTTTATACCGAGGGTGTTTTTAAAAAGTTTTCGGCATTCATGTAAGCACAACCGTATACTTGTTTATAGAGATTTTAATTCTTTGAAATGCAAAGGGATAATCATAACTAAGAGCTAGTTTTCTGGAAAATTGGGATAAAGGCTTTCTTCTTGTTGCTGTAGTTGTTATCTGAAATGGTGAGAGACTGAACAAGTGGCAACCAATGGTCACAAGGCTACATGTTTATCTAGTTCAAGATCCAGCAAGCAACTTAATATGAATCTTTGATATTCACAACGTGTAGGTGACTAGAGGTCAAGATGGCTACACCAGTTTGTAGCATTAAACTACCTTGCTACTTCAATTAGTCCAACTACTTTTAATATTTTGAAGCTTAGCTAACAAAACTCAAGAAGGTCTAAGTAAATTTTCTTTTCTTCTTAGAGTTTAATAGTTTTCCGGAACCTGTAACTAGTTCATTATCCGCATCTTTGTCTTGGAAATTGTTGGTTGACGTATATTGGCTTCCTCATTGGGCTTTATGAAATATCTGAATAGCTTTACTAGTCTAATCATATTCCAACTCTTGATTTCTGCAGCTTCACTCACCTGTAGTTTTAACAATTGGGAGTGAGAGGAGAGAATTCATACTCTCATCATCTTGACTCTTATGTAAGGAAATTTCTTCTGCACTTTTAAACAGGATGCTGGGTGGCATCCTGCTTATTCGCTGCTCTGGTATGTATCCTATACCTTATCACTGCCTTTGAACTTCAGCTTCTCTCTTTATTCCTGTGTCTACTCTATGCTGATTAGTGTTTCTGTCATGGACAGTTAACTTTCTATACCCTTGCCTTCTTTGAGAAGTTGAACGTAGACAGCAATGCCTCAATGAGCAGGTGAAATACATTTACATCTAGGCACTTTATAACCTGTCTGATGGTTCCATCAGACAATCATGACCTATAACTTGTCCAATGCCAAAGATTCTGATATGCTAATACTTCCTACAACGTGTTTGAGGGTTTAATAATAATATTGTACTCCCATTGCTTTTGTGTGTGTTGGTTTTTCTTATTGTACTTACAAGTTTCAACTTAAAGATTAATGTGTAGACTTTGGCCAATAACTCATGCAGTTTGCTTGACCATACTGTCAATCACTAATCTGACTAAGTCCATGCCAATGGTTGCATTCTCTGTTTGGCATGTAAATCCTAGAGGGAAGGAACAGTCAAGTAATCATATTGTTAAATGTGTTACCCTTGCTTTCTGTTTTATGTGAAAGTGACTGAAAATTTATCCATATTTTGTGGAAGTACTAAATTCTACTAGATGTATTGATTTATGTTACATCTATGGTGATTTCAGGGTCTGTTCATGCCCGTTCTCCTTTTAGGTATCTTTGTGCATGTGTTTATTTATATGTAGAGTATCATTTAAGTTGATGCTTTCTTATCCCTTATATCACATTTCTTTATTATTTTCCTAGGCGTAAGACTACAAAATTATACCCTCAACCCTCACAACTTTGGGGTTTCGGTACAGTGATAGTGTCCTTTGACATGATATTATGTGACCCAGGTTCGAATATAAAATTACAATCCTCAACCCTCACCACAACTTTAGAGTTCTGATGTAGTGGCAGGGTCCTTTGACACTAGTGAAGGACTTAATCACCTGTCAACTTGTGTATAAATTTGTTAGTGATTAGGCTGTCCCTCACAACCTTACAGGCATCCTGGATAATTTTGTTCACCAAAACCTAGACCGTGGATTCTTAATTTGTGTACAGGTTCACCTGTTTGCACTATTTAATGGCTATTTGGTACCTGCAGTTTTTTCCAATTTGTGCAATCCAAATATACCAATGTCTGCTTCTTATTACTGAATGGACCTCTACCCATGACCCTTAATTGAGGAATGAATGAGGTGGATTCAGATCCTGTGCCTACTATTTATTTCTATAATGCAACCTATGTTTGGCCATGAAAGCTTTTGTTATACAAGAGTTCTAAGTTTCACTATGATGAGGCACCTGTTAGAAAGATTTTTTGGCTTAGTTATGAAGACATTTCACACAGACTCAGGATACACTGGTTTCCGATCTCCACCTGAAGATGATGGAACAATTATTTTATAAGATAATGAGAAACAAAGAGAATTGCAGGATGTTGTATGTGCATAAAATATAATTAACATGGATATGAAGGTCAGTTTTCAAATTCTTCCTCTGTTTTAAAGTCCCTCTAACAATTACACCAAAACTCCAAAGTTATGGTGCGGGTTGAGGGTTATATTTTTATATTCTAACATATGTCCCCACAGATGGACAACCCTTTCATGGGTAGAAACTTGGACTCATGTAGCGGTATCAATTTTTTTAAAATTATATAGAAATTTGTGGCTAGAAAGTTTCGAACCTGGGCTGCTCTGGTACCACGTTAAATGATCCAACCATCTCACCAAAGTTAGGCCATTTGTTGGGGAGACATCTGGTGCAACCTAGAGTTGATGGGCATTAGATAGTGGCTAGGAACCCATTTAACCCCAAAAGCTTAAGCTATTAGGTATTGTCCTTAACCTATTTTAACTCATAACTCTTCCATTTTTTCCAATGTAGGAGTATACTCACACATGAATATCCAACAATCTTCCCTTCATTTGCGAGTATAGTTCAATCTTTCACGTGATTAACTAGCTTGGTCTGAACCGACAATTATGCATTGTGTCACATAACTATCAAACATCTGTCGGATCTTCCACCACTTGTAGGCTAACCAGACCATATAACTCCTACAGACATCCTGGGTTGACTAGATCTAACTCTGATCTTCCTGACATTTAGTCATCCTTCCAACACCTTCGGAGCCTTTGGACTTCACATCAGACTTTACTTTATACTTGGTCCACAACCTTAGCTCCGATATCATCTTAAAGTCCCTCTAATTATTACACCAAAACTCTAAAGTTTGGTAAGGGTTTAGCATTATATTTTTATATTTTAACACTCTAAACTAGGCACTTCTTCAATGCAAGAGAGAAAGTGCACTTCCCATGCATGGTTGGATGTTATCCATGAAAAGTTGAAGAATGAGAATATGCTGATTCTTAGTGAAGTATGGACTGGGACCATGATCTTGTTGCTAGCCATTTCGACCTGCTAACTAAATAAACACTTGATCCAAAGTCCTCATTGAGGTTTTCTTGCCAGTGCTGCCCCATGATTGTATTATTGAAGGTTAATTCGATTTGTGCTCACATCTAAGAGGTACACTCATTGAGTGTGCAGAGGTGTTGGGTTGCTTTGCTTAACTATTTATTCATGTAAAACTATGTTTACTAGGACTTATGTCTATTGTAGTTTTGGAGAAGTAATGTACTTTTATCTCTTTTCTATCTCGGTGTACCTTTAACAATACTATTCCCTTGTCCTAAAACTATGAATTAGCAATGAGGGAAATTTTAGTGAGGAATATATTTTCAGGTGTTTTGATGAAACTCTCACTTTCAGAAACACAGCAACAAGGACATTATTGCTTCTGCACAATGCACAAGCTTTCTTTCTGCAATCCTTAAGAGGTATGTTTGTCAAGCCACTGAAAGCATTTACTGTTGATTAGGATACCAAGCATGCATGCACATGAAAAATGTTAGTATTTATTTTGGATAAAAATACCAAAGATGCATGTGCATGTACCTCCCCCCCCCCCCCCTCCCCCAAACTCCAAAAGAGAAAAAAAAACATCCTCCAAAAGAAACCCCAAACATCCCAACCACCTAAAATTGAGAGAGAAAACAATAAAAAATAAAAAATAAAGTAAACACTGATTATTTCTTCTTTGCTGTTGTGTGTTAAAGGTCTGATATTTACGTATTTTGATTTGATCATTTCATTTTGCCATTTGTCTGTGTGAAAAGGACTCGAACATTGTACTCTCACTGCTTTGGCTAATCATCACCACCACTAGTTCAATTCAACACCAATAAAAGCCATTATTTTCAGTAATAAAAAATTGCTAATGATAATATTTGCAACTAGTCATCTTGAATTATACAAGAGGACTAACAAGAATATTCACATAAATTAAATGTCTCTTGATTCTCTCTTTCTATTAATGACTGCTCAAGAAAGCAGTAGGAGGCCTTGTGCCAAGAGATGCATTTTATAGGCTGATTACACCATACAGTGATTTCAGAACTAAGAAAAATAATCCATAAAAGATCTAGAAAATTGGAAAATAGGCAAGCGAAGTAAATTTTGAATTGAATATAAAGGCACATAATTATGTGTGATATTCTACCAAAATTCTTGAATTTTGGAAGGAAAAGGGAGGAGGGGGGAGGGGACACTCAAAACTTAGATCCTTCTTTTATCTTAGTTTTGAAAGAAATTGAAGAAAGGGAGTTTATTTTACAGGCTGATCATACCATACAGTGATTTCATAACTAAGAAAAATAATCCGTAAAAGATCTAAAAATTTGGAAAATAGAGAAGCAAAGTGAATTTTGAATTGAGTATAAAGGCACATAATTATGCGTGATATTCTACCAAAATTCTTGAATTTTGGGAGGAAAAGGGGGGAGGGGAAAGGGGAAATTCAAAATGTAGACCCTACTTTATCTGAGTTTTGAAGAAATTGAAGAAATTGTTTATTTTGTAAGTTAAATGCCAGGATTCGGTCTGGAAACCTGGCTAATAAGCCTTCAGCAGTCCACTTGGTCACACATGTGGTATATAATGAAGATAAGGCTTCGTATGCAGAAAACATTGGCGCATATACTGTATATGTGGTCATATATGGGCATTTCAGTGAAGCCAGGTATTTCAGTTTTGGGAACAATTTGGTCAAAAGTAAACCGTAATATAGGTGCTCTAAAAAATCTTCATTCTTATATAGAATGGTATCCTAGAAACTTGATTGCTTTGATGATTGCAGGACATTCATTTGTCTACGAGCATGATGTATCTTTGAATTATGATACCCCACACAGTCAGCTATAGAAGTGGAAGAAGTCTGAAAGTCAACATCAGTTTAAAGAGTCTAAACCCTGCTTAAACCATACAAAATCAGATTTTTTTAGCGCCTGCTATCATTTGCCTTTGCAATGTTAATGGTTCATGTTAATATAGTTGGCAGAGAAAAAACAGCCCTAGGAGGGAATTCAAAAGTTCACCAGCTAATTGCTTCGGATTGTGTTCTATCTCTGATGGCAGTGCTCGTTTAAGTGGATGTTTCCAAACCGTCCCATGACTCAATTCAGCTAAGTGTAGGTTGTAGACCACCACCCATCAACATCTAGATCTGTCTAACGCTTTTTAAAACACAATTATGTGACTCATAATATATATAATTGTGTTGTTATTCATATGTGAGAGAACCTGAGTTCAGTAAATCGGTCGATTAAAATTATCTTATGCCGAAAGGGGTATAACATGTTTCATCTTATACACATTTTTAAAGTGATAACTTTTTACAATACTTCTAAATGTCTGACGTGTATAAACATGGGTGTCATGTCCTGTGTCAGGACACATCTAGATAGAAATGTCCTACATATGCTTGGATTTTTGTTTTATTGCGATGAGCAGTTTATAAGGCCTTTGAGCATGTAAGGCTGATGTTAATCCCCTCTTTTAATGCTGGAATGGAGCATAACTTGATGGTGAGCCAGGTTGCAGGGGTAGGGGTACGGGTACGGGTACGGGTACGGGACACAGGAAATTTGTAAAAAGTAGGGTACGGGGACACAGCTATATATACGCATATTATGTATATTTTATATGTATTGAAATTAATAATTTACATAAGATCAATATTGTTTTTTCATGTACATAATATCAATATATAAGAAATAGATGTGTAGAATATACATCCAAGAAGTTTATGAGGAGTGTTTTAAATTAAAACATGTATTATCTAATTGAGTATACACCTGAATAAACATATGCATATGTTCAAGAAGTGTCCAAGAGATTTGTGTACTGGTATGGGTATGGGCACGTGTCAAGTATGGGCATGGCTTCCTAATAGAAGTTTCTAGGTAACATAGATGGTGAGAGTCTGCAATACATTATTAACATTATTAGCCAACCATCCTTCATGTTCCTACTAACATTTTCCTCATGAAATATTCTAGCTTATCTGATGATTCTCATTCAAAATTATTCAACTACAGAGCATGATCATAAATTTTAATTGGTACTTATTTGACAGCTATGTGCGTTATAAGGTGAAGTTTAGGGAGTTTGGTGCATGTAATGGAGTTTCAATTTTGTGAGGACGTTTGCTGTTTGAATATGTTTGAAAGTATCTGACTTTTTGAAGCCAAAAACAGGAAAGATAAATGATTCCTGACACTAATATAACTTTTTTTGTTTAAAAAAACACTTCCTTGCGAAACATGAATGATCTGTAGATGATTTTTATCCTGCTGTGTCTTTGTCGACAAATTGTGTCCTTGTCATTTAGGATCCGTTCTCTCTCCTGCATGACCGATCTTGGCTGTTCCCTGATGACTATAGATCATTAAAGAAAACTTTTTTTTTTCACGCCTTGTCAACTTATGGCTCATTGACCTGTCAATTTAGAATGATACTGTGTAGTTCATTTTTGCTTGCTTTTCTCTTTTCAATCATATAATAGATTAATTTCAGCAATCTCTTAGTTCAAAAGGTTCTGAAAGATTGATCAAGAATGATGACATGGTAAATAGGGGTTGCTGGATTGGTATGAAGGCCCGAGTTGAGGTGAACTTGGCATCTCTTTTTCTAGGGCTAAATTACCAAATTGGTATCTTCCGTAGGACACTCATGAAGATTTGGTATTTTTTTAGTTTCTCCAGCAATATTAAGGTATTAATATCAAATTTCCACTGCGGTTAAATAGCCAAATTGATGTATTTAGTATGACCACTTTCAGACTGATATTTTAATCGTTGCAAAATTCATTATTGATACCTTAGTGTTGCCGAAGAAACTGAAAATTCCAATTTAGAAAATTTGTCCTACTAAAAATCCCAGTCATAAATTTTGAAACTGAAAATACCTTAATCTTGTTGGAGAAACTAAAAATTCCGAATTGTAGTTTTCTAGGCCCAAAGAAATATTATTTCTGTGAATTTCACTAGAATGTTCTAACTAGCAACATTTCATGTTCCTACTGGTACCAAGACCTTCATAATATTCATATCATATCCCACAAAATCGAGGTAATTTCGGCTAAGAAATTTAAACAGGTCTGCTTCATCTTTGATGCAGTGCAATTTATAAACTGAACAGAGATCCACGACCCATGTCAAATTGTAGTTTTGTGAAATCAGATGACTATTCAGATTCTAGCAAACCTGAGATCTCCTACAAGAGTGATGTACACTGTTTACGGACTAAAAAGCTATTCATGGGGTGTTTTTAGTACAGTTGTGTGACGAGATGTTGTATATATACACATACATACATACATGTGTGTGTGTGTGTGTGTGTATATATATATATATATATATATATATATATATATATATATATATATATATATATATATATATTTGCAGAATAAGACCAATTCTGTTTTTATAAGCTGCAAATCTTGAAGTCCGCCTAGAAATAGGAATAAGTTATGTGATTACAGTTTTAAATATTTTACGAGGAGGAATTTGAAAAGCCTAAACCTGTACTTGACTGATAGGATATACGTTGAGCCAGAGAGTTTGTTCAATAACCATAATTTTCTATGGACTGTATCCATTTCTACAATCACATCAAGCTTCTGCATGCAGTGTAATTGTAGAGTTAGTAATTACGAAGGGAACCTGGAGTTAAAAGATACTACTGAAATATGAGTTAAGTCGGGAGTTGGGTATGGAAGTGGAGCTAGTGTTAGGATTTCCAGGCTTTTACTATAATCTGATTTTATTATAGTGATGATTTATATATAGCTGAGTTGCCAGAAATACAGAACCTGAGCTATCTTCTTTTGGACCCCATGCTGATTGATGATTGCCCCTGATGTGTCATCCTTGACATCCACTTGGACCACTTTTATCTACTACATATCCAAAAAAGATATGTATGCGTGCATTATGGAATTTAAATTTAAACCACAGGTTCTACTCTATGTTTTGGATGAACCTGATAAATTGAGCAAGCAAGATGGACCTTGAACAGGGGATCAGGCTGAGAAGCCTTCTACCTTTGTACAGTCATACATTCTATATGGTCAGACTCGTACTATAGACGCAAATCTTTCCTTCGCCATGATATAGACATTGAAACTTTGTAGGAACCCACTTGTCAAACGTTGAGTTAACCCCAATCATAAGCATAATGGTTTGTTATTCCATTGCCCCTAAATTTTGTCAGTGTCTTTTAGTTGAAATCCCTACCAAAATCTATGTGCTTAATATCAATACCTTAATCATCTTGCTTTCTTTTGTACGCACTTCAGTCACTGCCTAATCTTTCAACATTGCTTGTTCTTGCCATGGAAGGATGGTGACTTTGTTCCTTTGACGTGTATTTTGGGACCTTCACTGTCAGTATTTTGCGTGTTAAATTATTGACTGCATTTGGACTTTACTTCGTTGTAGTGAGAACAGTGGAATATCAGAAACAATGTTTTTTTAACGAAAAAACAGTGTTTTATTTTATAATTTTTGGTGCTCTATGTATGCTTGACTTGCTCAGCTGAAGCTTATTATTGTCTTCTTAATTATTCTGGTTCATGTTGATCCCCAAGCTTTAGTTTGCAAGTCACTGAATTTATTAGCAACAATTATTTCATATATAGCGCAGTTATCGGAACTGCAGAATTTGAACTATATTATTTTGAATCTGATGTAGTTGCTGATTATTCCTGCTATATTATTCTCACTTAAATTTTATCAGAACCTTCAATTTGAAAGCCCGTAAAGAAGTTCATATGATTAGTATCAGAAACTTCATCATTTATCCTTTACATGCTTCTGGATACTTTGCGTTGTCTCTGCCTAAGCTATTGAAATAACTTTACTGTTTCCTGTCTGAAGTGATTCTGTTCTTCCATCATATTTCTAAATTTTATTATCTTCCAGGTTAAGTTGCTGATCAAATTTTAAGTTCCTGTTTATAATGAGAACATAACAGATAGGATTAACATCGAAAACTTTATGATTTATCCATTCATATGCTTGTATTTAGATGCTTTATTCTCTCACGTCCCTAGATCTTACAGCAACTTCTATTTTCTGCCCTTTGGTTTTAGTTTTTATTAATCATATTTTCTGAAACTTTACCATCAGCTTTGTTGCACAGATATGGGTGCAAGTGCGGGTATGGACACAGACATGGGTGCAGATACCGGACACAACAAATATGTAAAAGGTAGGATATGGGGACACGGCTATATATATACATATTATATAATAATAAATATGAGGTCGATATTGTTTTTCATTCACAATTTATGAGAACTAAAATCCATACACTATTTTTATGTTTCTTTTATTGAGTAGGTTATAATTTGGAAAACTGCTTGTTTTTAAATAGATATTTAAATAACCGTTTAAAATCATATTTATGAACTAGGTATACTTATGAACTAGGTATGTGCTAAAATGAACCCATCCAAGGCCCAACGAGAACACCAATTTGAGTATGTACACATTCAAGAAGTGTCCAAGGAGTGTCGGACACGGACGCGGATACGGGAAGTGTCGGACATGGATACGGGAGCCTAGATGAAGTGTCCGGATAACCCATCAGCATCATTTCAGTTAAACTGTTTAGGATATTTGACGTCAGTCCGTAAAACAGTTTGTTTCTTTTAGTTTTAAAAATAATTTGTTGACTATCTTGAGCTGTAACTTGTCCCGTCTATTTAGTCACACTCAGTTCAGGTTGATCCCTGTCTATCTACATAAGAGAATTAAAGTTGCACACGGAGTTGATTTAAGAGAGAAGAGACTAACATCTTCAACGTCATGGATGCAGAACTTTGGTCTCAACTTGCGTCAACTCTTCTGATTATTATATGATAATGAATTGACTTTCCAGGTTTTTAGGATTATCAGCAATGATAATTTAATGTAATCCGAGCTGGCTTGGCTGCAGAACCTGGGTTATCCTGTTTTGATCCTGATACAGATTGATGTCATCAATATCATTCATTCTTATCAACAAATCTTCAGAAAAAAAAGGATAGAAAAGTATTGGAATTCAAAATTTAAACCACACTCCCTACTCCTATATTGTAGATAAGCTTGATGTATTAAATAAGTCACATATGCATCTACAGTCATAGATTCTAGTTGATCATACTGTCACTGAAAAGTGTCCCCTTGTCGCAATTCAGACATTGATATTTGTATGGACTTACTCAATGAAAATTGAGTTATACCAGGTGAAAGGTATAATTTTCTTTTTTCTTTTTTATGCCACTAAATTTTATCAATCGATTAATGCTAAATCCTTAAGAAGTTCTTATGCTTAAAATAATTAGCTCGATCGTTAATCCATGTAAATGTTTGTTTCTGGACGCTTGTGTAATCAGTGTGTAATCTATTGAAGTAACTCTCTTTTTCTGTCTGAAAACTTTTTAGTCTTGGTACCTTTTCTGTTAAATTGTTGACTTGAGAGCACCAGAAATAGCGCCCCCCCTTTGTTGATACTCTGTGTAATCTTGACTGCATGAACTTACTTATCTCTTGATCATTCACGGTTCATGTTGATGGTTATTTGGTTGCAAGTGACTGTATGAAACCTTAATGATGATTTTATATAGCTGACTTGCTGGAATTGAAGAATCTTTGTTATATTTTCCTGATGTAGATTGATGATTGTTCTGTATATAATCCATGTCATTTAATCTTATCTACTAAATCTCCTGGAAAAAGAGAAGTAATGAATTTCATAAGTCCTGCATTGTGGATAAACTTGAGAGATTGAGTAAACAATATGGCCCTTATACATTCATACATTCTGGATGATCATAGTATAACTGCAAATCTCTTCCTTGTCACATTGCAGGCATCAAACCTTTTATCGATTCACACATTGAAGTTTGCATGTTGTCACTGAATTTTACCATTATATATAATGAAAAAAAAAACTGAAGAATTTTACGTGCTCTAAAAGTTTAATTTGCCATCTACATGCTTGCTTCTGGATATTTAATGTGATTATTAAACCTTTCCTGTCAGTTTCTTCTCTGTTAAATTGTTAAACTCCATTTGAGTCACCTTCCTCAAAGCTGTGTATTCCCTTTTTTTCAAACATAATCTTGATCATATCATCTATGACTTATCTCTCTAATCATTCTCAGTTCATGTTGATCCCAGTCTATTACGTTGTAGAATTTAAGTTGAACACAATTTGATTCAAATGATAAGAGACCGACGTCTTCATTGTCATCAATGGCAAAACTTTGGCCTTAACTTGGAGCAGCCCTTCATGTTATTATATGATCATATACTCTTTCTCTATTGATTGTGACCCATGAGCTCTTTACTGGGCTAAAAGCCATTTACTTGTGTCTGTTTGTTTCAGATAACAATGACACCTCCAATGAAGTTTGGATATGGTTGCCTTGGAGAGCCCTAGTTGTATTTGTGGCTAACTCATCTCTGCAGCAAAAGGGGATAAGGGAACCAAGGTATGTCATAGACTGATCCTTCAATTTCTTCTTCTGATAAAACTCTAGACAAAATAAACCATTAACTATAAGAGCTAGAAGCAAAGCATACGTTCTTTTAGGGCCCACATTATCTTGAAAAGGACTTAGATACAACATTTTTGTAGGGGCTTTTTCTTTGGTGGTTTGATTGTGGTCCCTGATCATAATAACGTAGCTCAATTGTCTTCTTCATCCACCCTGGATCAATTTTGTACTGAATTTATTTGCATTACTAGGGTTAACTGCAGATAGACCTCTAATAGTTTTATTGTTGCAGATAGACCCCCTGACCATAATTGTCTGGAACGTGGAACGCTATAGTCAACCACGAGCAGGATTCAATCGTACTGGATTCACAGTGGCATAACGGGGCGTACCGGATTCCCAGTGGCATACAGACCCGTTCACCAACTCTAGCGACCCGATTTAGATTTAAATCAAGTTAAAATTTTGAAAAGAATAACTCTTTTTCAATAGAATAAACAACAAAAAAGTGATTCTCAATGTTCTTTTACCATTTCTGATATCAACTAGCATACTCCTTAAATTTGACTCTTGCGAACGAACCTTTGATTCCTGCATTTAAGGTCCAAACCTAAAACATACCACGTTCCTTAGCATATTGTGCAAGCCTACCCCCTTTACCTGATTCCTAATGAGTGTCGTACCACGCTCCCGTTCCCGTCATGTGAACTGGAATGAACTTGGTTCCATCCAACTAAGCCCCTGGCTGAACTCTGTTGACTTTTTTAGCCTCATAGGAAGAGAAAATTATCTTTTGACAAAGAGACCGCTTGAGGGTAGAAGAGTCAAAAGAAATTCAGAGGTTTCTGCAATTGGGCGATAGTACAATGGTCTATCCACAGTTAACCTTATTCCTGATTATGACTGTAGTGAGTATGCCATGGAGGAGTTGAGCAATTAAGTTGGTTAGCTCAAGCAATCTAGAGGAGTGGCTTGTGATGATGGCATACTCAAGCAATTGAGTAGGCCATTCAAATCGGGTACTTCCTGTGATTCCAGCCAAGATCCCCACTTTTGATATTTGCTTTTAGAAGATTTGTGGCTCTCACATTAAAAGAAAATGATATAGGGTATTTTTTGCTATATAACTTGAATGTTAACACTCTTTTTGATTGATCTCATTACTATGTATTGAGGTGACAAGATTAAGAGAGAATGACTGATCTAGGATGCTGAATTTCATCGCATTGTTCATCGCAAGAAGCCATAGTAGTCTATTTCACGATCTAATTAGGTTGCTGTCATCTTCTAACTATTCTGTTCAAATGAATTCAAAAGTATGCAGATTCTTCATCACCCTTACGCTTCAAGTCTTGCTCTTCTTATTGTGTTGGATTCATATGACATTTTGAGAAATTGGTGGTGGTTGAACTTGCACATGTCACGCTAGTTTCCAAAGGTTAGTTGAAGGTTTAGTTGGCTATTTCTTTAATAACAACTATTTTGTTAGCGGCCTCAACTGATTGTTTAAGTGCATGCAAGTGATGAAGTCAGATTTGGATAACTAACCGGTACTATTATATTTTTAGGACGAAGCCAATGGGAGGAGAGAATCAGAGAGGAGTAATGACGGAGCACGTATCAAGTTGGAAAAACGTAATCAGCGAAGGGATCTTATCTCAAGTAATATTTTCAATTAAGTCCGTCCGCATCCAATCAAATATGGGTGTTTCTTGTGAGGCTTCAGATAACTCTGAACGGTGTGGTGACGGGGATCCTACTACGAATTGGGGATGAGGACTTTGTTGCTTGCTTGCGTGTGGGGCAAGAGTTGGGCGAGCATCTCATTTAAAATCATTAAGGAAATGAAAATTCCGTGCACACGTTTTTGATTTGTACAGTACACGTACCTGAAAAGACCTTTGAAGCCTAGAGTTATTTGAGCTGATATAGAGCACATGTAAAAAGTACATCACCGTGTGATGCCAATTTTATGTTTACCGCCGTTGTTGTCGGATAAAAGTTCGGGTTGGCTTCACAAAACCCTCGTGAAATACACGCGCACCAGCCCCCAATTTCACGGTGTCTCAGCTCCTGAATTTTGAGCTTAAACTTTTCTCAAAGGATCCCCTGCAATTTAGCCATTTGCAAGGGGCAACTAACTGAAATTTCCTCGAGATAAAGGCTCCCAATTTAGCCATTTGCATTTTACAGGCAACGTACACCCCCTCGGGTTTTTTTTTTTTTTTTTTTTCCTCCCCACTTTCTCAAGGACTTCTTAGTCAATTAGACTTCAGGGGTCCCTTGAAAAGGGTTTAGACTTAAGGGGGTTCTTTGTGAAACTTTGCAGCTTAGACCTTAGGAGGAGTTTAATGGAGTAAATAAAGTTTGAGTTTCATGAAAAACGCACCAAAGTTCACGTGTTCTTTGTTTTTTTTGTTTTTCCCCCCTTTTGAAGTTTACCCCATTCACATTGTTACCATAATATGTTCTTTTAAAAGTTTTTATTTTAATTGAGGATTTATTTATTCTAACTAAAGCTGCAAGTTAATAGGAGCTTAATTTAGTTCATTTTGCTTGCAAGCCGACTTGCTGCAAATTTTGACTGCGAGTCAAGAGTCGTGACTGGGAAGATTTTACGACTGCGGTCGCGACTGCAAGTGATCAGTCGTAACAAGAACAAACACCGCAGGTCGACAAAAGCGATGCGGTCCCGTGCGTGTGCGGTCGCGGACGCTCCGATTGGAGTCCATCAAACGACCCCTGAGAAGCTCAAGCGTGAGCGTGAAGGTGGTGGGCTCCGCTGAGACGAGTGTCACTAGGAAACTGAAGGGCCCTTGGTATCTACCAGAAAACTAAGTGTTAACAAACTACGAATAAGCTCGATCCGCTGGTGGGACTTTTATGACTGACAAAGGACTGTACTTCTTTGAAAAATAAAAAGAAAAATTAATTCCTTTTATAAATGATAGGAAAGTTGTCTCTCCAGAGACCAGCGCTAGAAATGACGCGGCAAGTTCCGGTGCGGTGGTGCTGTATTTGATCGAGAGCAAACCGTAAAATAAGAAAAAGTTTAGAAGTTAATTAATCCAAGGGATCTATCAACAACAATGAAACTATAGGGATAGTAGTAACTTCAAATCGAAGATATTGCAGGGTTCTATATGCAACTAATTCAACTATTTTTAAAGCGCACAATCTTTTTCCCCGCCTCTTTTTGTCATTTGTTTTTCTACTTGAAACTTTTCAAAGTTGTAAGTCGTAACAAAGAGAGATGTCGTAGAGCAATTGTCTTCCAACTTTAATTGACCTTTGCGCATCTTTTCTTATAAAAACATGCAAATTGAAACACATAACATGCATGAAAACAACAGGCTAACTATATAAACAAAAGCATTTCTCCGCAATTTTCTATGCAAGGGATCAAAGCAAGAATCAAACGACAACAGAAAGTAGATGGATTCTTTTTCCTCCTATTGAATTTTTCCTTCAACAGATGTCAACAAGCTCCCTTTTTCCTCAAAGGAGCAAAGAAGTGGATGTTGTTGTAGTATTAAGATCTATATGTTGCTTGCAAGCCAATGTATCCAATAAAAGGCTCCCCCATTTCACCAATTGATCATACCTGTTGATTGAAATATCAAATTATTATAGTTATGATCGTGATGGTTGTTATAATTCTCATAAGTAGTTCACCAAACTTATGATCAATGTCAAATGTGAAAGTGATGAGCAAGCTTGCAATCTTCACTTTTTCAAATTTATTTTATTTTTATGATATTTTCATTCGAGTTTTACATTTTATCTACACAACCATTTTCTTCTATCACGATATATTAGAGAGCTAACAACAAAACTTAGAGAGAGAGAGAGTGTGTGTGTGTGAGAGAAAAATGAAGAACCTTGGTACCAAGTTGCTCCATTAAATTTGGTAGTGATGTGGACTAATCTGGCCCCTACATCATTACTCGAAAATAGAGCCCCACCCACTTTTCACCTACTTCAATGTAGATGTAGGGACCGAATCAATCCACATCACTATCAAGTTCAATGGAGCCAAGTTTCTCTATTTTTCTCAATATATATATAAAGTTTCTCTCTCTATATATATATATATATATATATAGAGAGAGAGAGAGAGAGAAATGGGTATGAAAAATAGAGAAACTTGGCTCCATTGAACTTGATATAGTTTTTGTGCACGTGCAATACACGTGATTAAATATCAAAATTATTTATTTTCTTACTATAAAATAAGTCAGATTCATTTTGATTTAAAATCTATAACATGGATTATTACATTTATCATAAATTTTATTTAAATATTTTAAAAAAAATTGTGAAATAGATTTGTGTGTTAAACTAGGATCAATATATTTTTATATACTTGCATACACAACATTATTTTTTTAAATATGTATATATCAAATTTCATGTAACATATTTGTTTATTGGATCAAATCATCGATCTCCAATTTGTTTATTTTAGTCATAAAATACTTCATGTAACATATTTGTTTATTGGATCAAATCATCGATCTCCAATTTGTTTATTTTAGTCATAAAATATAGTGTTAAGTTTGAAAAAAATATCAAATCATCGATCTCCAATTTGTTTATTTTAGTCATAAAATATAGTGTTAAGTTTGAAAAAAATACAATAGTATATTGTTGATGTGTTAATAAAAACATAACCAAATACCTAATATTAAGATGATTTGTATAAGCTCAGCACAGAGCAATTATTTTTCACAATACTGTAAGATATCTTAATTATTGATAGATTTAAAATAAAAAAATAAATACTAAAGATTAATGATAATTCTAGTATAATTTTATATGACAAACGCATTCACATAAGTATATTAAAAATTTTGCGTGAAAATTCCTTCTAAAATTCCTAATTTTACTCAAAAAATTAAGCTTTACTATAAAATATTCAAAAAAAATTATTCTTTATTCCTTCCTGTTTCATATTTAATTGAGCCGAGATCAATCCTTCTCCACCTTTATCTTTATCCCAGACAATTCTACAGTAATGTCTTCATCGTCTCAATCAATTATGATATCAGGCCAATACATAATAAAGAGTAAAAGATATGACAAGAGTCTAGAAATATATTACGATATACTTGGATCAATCAAATTATATTATTACTCATAATTGATATGTATCAGATACAAAACATGTTGATAATTTTAAACAATAAAATAGACTGTATGGGCACTCTAACATAACTTTTTTAGTATAAACAACCCTCAAGATTAATTTTAAAAATCTCTTGGAGCCAGGAATAAACAGCTAACAAGTTTGCAGTGGAAGCTAGTGAAACGTAGTATATTCTTAAGAATTATTAATCTTTACTTAATTTATTTATAATGATAGGATCTTAGTATTAACTAACTACAAAGTATATTACATTATTTTTTTATTGGGCGTTCAAGGTAGGCAGAGAACCCAAGTGAGTCTTCATCGCAATGAATATTATACAATTTAAGTACAAAAAAAGAAGAGTTGATCAATGGTGTAGTTGGTGAGGAGAAACTCTAGTAGCTTAATTTGGATATGTGGATATATTATAGATGGAGATGGAGAAGAGTGGTTTTGAAAACAGTAGGTGTGTGTGGGTAATTAATATGGTTTTTATTTGTGTGATTTTCTTCGTTCATTTTTAATAAATCTGTGGTCTTGTGAATATATATATATATATATAGCTATAGTATTGCTACTCTCTTTTGGTTTTTCTGAAAGAGTTTGGGTGTAAAAAAAATTTTAAATTATCTAATCCGGTTAAAGTAAAATCACATAAGTTAATCCCATATGTGAAATTTATTTTAATCAACACCCATATGTAAGCATTACAATTGGCATTAAGATCTAAGATACGTGTGAGATTCTCTTTGACTTTTATACAAATAGCATATATTTAAATAATAGAAGTATAATTAAACTTTGTGATTTGAAAAAAAGATCAAACATATAATATAATTAATTACTTTAAAATAATCTAACATAATCTAATAAGGGAAAATAGATGAAAGTAATGTGAAAATTGTTGTAATTTTATAATTCATAACTTTTAAACAATCTAATATAATCTAATAAGAAGAAAATAACAAATATACATACTTGTTGAAGGAGATGAAAGTGCTGCGAAAATTATCATAATTTCTTGATCTAAAAAAAAGATCAAACATACAATATAATTAATTGTTTAAAATAATATAATCTAATATAATAAGAAGAAAATAAATATGAAAGTACTGTGAAAATTATTACTATTTCTTAATATGAAAAGATTAAATATATAATATAATTAATTAAGATAATCTAATGTAATCTAATAAGAAAAAATCAACTATTTAAATAATAATAGTATAATTAAACTTTGAAACTAATTATGCACTACCGTGAACTACTTGAATTTTAGTCGTGAGAGATCGTCACGTTGTGTCATCAGATCGCAGTCGTTTGTTTTAATTTTTGTTTTTTATTTTTGAGAATGATTTTATCTCTTTAATTTGTTTGGTGGATTTTGTAGATACTCTGTCCATATTATGTACATTTGTAGGTCTGCACTGCGCCTGGGTTCGATCTTTAGAGTAGACATTATTTTGCCTCGTTAAATTGTTTGATTTATGCATATACGCCCTTCATCTTGTAAACATTTATGAATTTGGCATTTAATAATTTCATTCAGTTTTACATTTCAATTTAAACTATATCATTATCTTCATATCCAATAAGAATTCATCAATTTATCAATTTACTATTACTTAATGAATTAGTATTTGAATTTCAATGGTATTTTTTTCTACCAAAAGATTTTCCCAAACTCGTGCTTTTAAATGTTCCTAGAATAAAAATATTGACATTTAAATGTTAGTTTTAGACCATAAAATTATAATCCTTTATATTCGTCATAATTTTAAAGTTTTGATTTTAAGAGCTACGGGAAGGAAGGAGAAAATGCATTAGAAGACTAAAAGGGGTATAAAGAAAATTGAAAATTTAGTGGTGAGAAAATTAGTTGTAAGTTGTAATTAATACACTTAACTAACTTCGGGGTCCACCTAAGTTGTAGCGTCTAGGATATATAACAAAGACAAAAGGAATGGATTGGGCCGGTGACATTGTGGGCCACTGAATTGATGGTTGGAGAGAAAAGCACGTATCATCCTTTTATTTTTGGATAACGAATTTCCACCTCCCTTTATTTTTCTTAAAAATAAATTAAAAGGAAAACAATAGATAGTTACCTAAATGTCACATCAATGCCTAACAACAATTCATAATAAATAAATAAATTCATTAATGATACGACAAGCAAGCGTAAGGTGCACACTTTATGGAGTAAGTGGTGTTACACCACCAACCACACCCCCCTCTCCCATCGCTACAGTAAACCGGGCCCCACATGGGATTTTAAAAATTTTTAAATCCCATGTGAGGCCCGGTTTACTGTAGCGATGGGAGAGGGGGGTGTGATTGGTGGTGTGTTAGGGGGTGTGCCCCTAACATTATTTTTATGGAATATACGTGTGTGATAAATAAATAAAAAGAGTGTGAATTTGTCTACGTCACTCACCCTTTATTCTTTTGAATAACCTTTATTCGTTTGAATAAGTTGTTGGGATTGTGTCACTGATTCTTTATATAACTTTATGAGAATTAGATAGGATAAAGATCTATCATGATTAGGAGATTAGGTCTCATCGTGATTATGAGTTTGAATCCTATATGGTTAGGAAGTTAGGCATAAAGATATGGTTTTGATTTTCATATATATATTCTTCTATTGTCAGGGTAAAAATAAAGGAGAAAAGAGAGAGCTAATATTCTTATAATCTAGGGGTTAGCAGATAGCGTAGCCTGATTCAAGAATATTGTACAATAGGCGAGGGTTTCGTGCCCTTTATCCGTGCATAAAATTACAACATTGGGAGAGGGTTTCGCGGTCTTTGTCCGTTCAAAAGATTGTAAGGAGTGGGTTTTTGAGAGAATATAAGAGTTGATTATGTATGTAAGGTTGAGAGATCGAGAGATGAGAGTTGAGTTGTTCTTCTTGTTGTTCTCCCTGGTACATGGTGGATTTCTCTTATTGTTGCCCCTTGGATGTATGTCGAAGTTGGTCTACCGAACCACATAAATCTCGGTATTCTTTCTTCTTGATTGTGGTTATTTTCAATCTTATTGATTGTGGGTTAGCTTCGGAGTTGTGGATATTACAGTATGCGGGGAGACTAAATCCCCAACAAGTGGTATCAAAGTCATGATGATGGATCCGGGAGCGAGTTCGCAAGATAGATGTCATACAAAAGTGAAGATCGACAACAATACAAGAATCAAGATGAAAAAAAAGATATTGTAGCGGCAGGAATACTATAGCGACAGGAACACTGTTTAAGTGGGGTGAGGATTTGGTTAAAAATTATTAAATCAAATCCGACGGTGCAGATTAATTTGTCTTCTGATTGAGGGTTTGGAGGCGGATTTTGACGATTCAGGAGTTGATTCTTAGGTTCTGGAGTGTACTAAATGCGGCGGGAGGGTTTAATTTTTTTAGATTTTGCTCAGATTGGTTAGAAAGTGCTAATAAGTTCCGATGGTGGTAACAAGATAGATCTGTTGGCAAATAGGGTAAACGAGTATGAGACGGATGAGACTGGTATAGAGAATCAGACGTGATTCTAGTAGTAGAGTTGTCAGTATATAATTATTTAAAGTCATCATGGGAGCAGGAGGGTTGGTGTGTAGACTTGAGGAAGACGGTGTCAGATTAGGTGGAGCTTGCAAGTAGGCATGACTGAGTGACATACATGGAGATGGGGATGGTGACATTGGACTTGAAGATGATGAGCGCTTATATTCGATCTCAGCCAAGTGATGGAAGAGATAGAGGTATTCGGCTCGTCATGTGGAGTAGGAGAGGTGCACCGATATGATTCGAGACGAGCGCTGCAGGTGGAGCACAAGGACAACAAGTGGGGGAAAGCTACTGTCAAGTTCAGTACTGGAGGAGAAGCATTGTTGATTTGCTTCTAATGTCAAAGGTGACGAAGATCTCTTGGTGTACATAAGAGAGGTAGAGACGCCATGGCAAGGTAGACGATAGCGAGAGTCATGGGACATCCCAGTTGGAGTGCAAGTTGTTTGATTAGGAATGCGGATGCTTCGATTTGAAGTGCAAAAGAATAGAAGACGCTAGTGAGAGAGGCAAAGTTTAAAGACGATAATGATATATCTTCAAGAGAGCTTGGGAATCAAATCCAATGTGGAGATTGTTGGGATGTGTCTTTGACTCTTTGTATAACTTCATAAGAATTGGATAGAGTTAGAGATTTATCGTGATTAGAGGATTGGGTCTCATCATGATTAGGAGTTTGAATCCTATTTTGGTTAGGAAGTTAGGCTAGAATTAGGGTTTTGATTTCCCTATATATATTCTTCTATTGTCGGGGGAAAAACAAAGAAGAAGGAAGAGAGCCAATATTCCTATAATCTAGGGTTAGCATATGGCGTAACCTGATTCAAGAATATTATGTAAGATGTGAGGATTTTATGGTCTTTATCCGTGCAAAGGATTACAATATTGGGAGAGGGTTTTGCAGTCTTTGTCCATTCAAAAGATTGTAAGGAGTGGGTTTTGGAGAGAATATGAGAGTTGATTATATATGTGAGGTTGAGAGACTGAGAGACAAGAGTTGAGTGGTTCATGTTAGAATTAATATAAAATTATAATCCTTGATCCTCACCATAACTTTGGAGTTTTTGTGTAATGGTTAGAGGAACTAAATTTAAGATGGTATCAGAGCAACCCAGATTCAAATCCCACCAGCCACGAATTAAATGCGGATTTTCTAAAAAGTAACACCGCTACGTGAGTCCAGGTTTCGACCCATAAAAAAGGGCACTCGACCTGCGGGGGCATGTTAGAATTAATATAAAATTATAATCATTGATCATCACCATAACTTTGGAGTTTTGGTGTAATGGTTAGAGGAACTAAAATTAAAAGTTCCTCTTGTAGTTCTTTCTGATACATAGTAGATTTCTTGTATTATTGCCTTGTGGATGTTGGTTGAAGTTAGCCAACTGAACCACGTAAATCTTGGTGTTCCTTCTTCTTAATTACGGTTGTTTTCTATTTTATTAATTGTTAGCTGGCTTCTGAGTTATGGAGGTCGTAGTACGCGGAGAGACTAAAATTCCCTAACATAAGTTACCATCTCTTTTTAAAAATTCATATAGGGTGGATTAGTCAAATAGAACTCAAGAGTAGAACTATGATAATTTGTAGGATAAAATTTTATAGTGTTAGTCAACTAAAACTAAAACTAGAATAAAATTTTACAGTGTTAGTCAACTAGAACTCTCACAAAACTAGAATTTGAGATAATTGTACAAAATTATCCCACTTTTTTATTTTTCTTTAAAAAAACGAGAGTTCTAGTCTCTCAAATTCTCCTAAGTTTTAGCTTGGAGCTTTGTCATAAAAAACTAGAACTCCTATTTATTTTATTAGTTTTTTTTATATTCCTACTTTTCTTTACTTCTTTCTTACTATAGTCATCACCATCATTAGATCATGTCGTCAGATCAGATCTCGTCTCCTCTTAGTCATCTCTGATATTTTCTTTTTTACCAAATATTATATGTTGATGTTAATAATCACACAGATGATGTAATGAAGGTGAGATTAAGTGGGAGCCGCTAACTTTTTCGAATATCCGGTTTTTGGGTTGAGCTACTTCCTTCCTGCACGTGTAACAACTCGTAAGATGACGGGACTAGTTCCCCCGTTGTTCCTCCGACGATCAAGGCGGTGATGTACTTGTGTGGGAAAGTGATGAACTGTGCGAATTCTCTAGTGGAGATAAATTCTGAGAAATTGCTTACATTTGCATTTGAAATAGTTTTTCTTTTTATAGCCATGCAAGAGGAGTATTCTAGTCTTTTTGGCAGAGCCTGAGCTAGCGGCTAAGTCAGCATCGACTTTATAGGTGTCGGTCGTAGAGCGGTCACAAAATATGCACTATCACTTTGGCATTAATGAGAATTGATAGGCGGCGCACGAAGCCGGCGTGGTCTGATGTGTCATAAATAGTGCCGGGGATGGAGAAATGATGGTGTATGCTAAGCATTTAATGTGACGTCGACGCGCTGTCAATAGGGGGTTCGAGGTCGAAGTTGCCTTTTGACTTGTATCGAGGGGTGCCGAGAAGTGACGCCTTTCGAGTCGACACAGCGGGATGCTGGCTAATTAACTGGTTGAGTGGATTTGTAGCGAGTCACCTTTGATGAGAGGATCGACAAGTATCACCATTCGAGTCGACCTAGCGAGATGTCAATTCGGCGAGTCGGCTAGGTCGACTCTAGCTGGCCAAAGTGTCGAGTTGACTGAATGGTGCGTGACGAGAGATATTTGCCTGTTATCAGCAAGGGGCCAAAATTTGGTGACTAAAAACACCATAACAATTATAATTATATAATTAATTTAAAAATAAAGAGGAGCAAAAAAAGAAAGAAATTATGAAAAACATTTTAAGACTTTTATAATAATGATAATTAAAAAATAAAAAAAAGGTACAACATATATTATAATAATAATTATCAATATTTTATAGTCTAACCAAAAGTTATTTAATAGTAAATAACATTCTCGTAAACAATTATCAATCAATAATAGTAAGTTTAAAATATATAAATAATATTCATATCCTCAAAATGCATAAATATATACTTCATGATTATAAAAATTTATCCCACGTTATTTTATCAAAATATCCCGCTTCACAAAATTATTCCTATTTATCCCACTAAAATATCTCACTAAAAAAATTGCTTTACTTCGATAATTATCCCACTTCACATGAAAATGTCCCAATTAACTAACATCCCCCATAGAGAACTTTGTTTATTTGGGACTTGTGTTTTTTATAGAGCAAAAGGAGGTATTTATCCCAAAATTTTACAATTTGACTTTCTAAAATTATTTTTTAGAGAAAATAAATGAAATTATCTTTCATTGTCTCTTAGTTTATATTAATTTGTAAAAGAGCACAAAAAAAATTATTTATCTTGGCTATGAGATTAATGAAGTCAAATAAGAATTTACTCAGAACATGATCGATTATGATTTAAGGTTAGCAAAGAGAGCCCTCAAAGCCGCTCGTTTCTAAGAGCATCTCCAACAGCTTCCCTATTTTATTGGTATTCTTACTTTTGGAGAATTTTAGGCTTTTTTTTGTCCAACAAATTCTCTATCACATTCCCCAAAATAGGGATGGAGGAGAAAAAAATAGGGAGTCTTCCCTAAATCTACAGCATTTTGCAAATTTTTACAGAGAGTTTTGTAATAAATACAGGATTTGTAATAAATGCAGGATTTGTAAAAAATGCAAGAATTTTTAGTTTTTGAGAGCTTTGTAATAAATGCAGGATTTGTAAAAAATGCAGGATTTGTAAAAAATGAAGGAATTTTTGGTTTTTTAGGGCTAGTAATAAATGCAGGAGAATATGACTTTTTATTATTGTAATAAATGTAGGATTCTTCAAAATGGGGAAGCTGTTGGAGTTGGAGCAAAAATAATTTGGAGAATATGAATTTTACTTCCCCATTTTGGAGAAATTTTTGGGGAAGCTGTTAGAGATGCTCTAAAGGAGGCAAAAAATAAACTACTAAGGGGGTGTTTGTTTCAAATCCTATAATTTTAGGATATGAATTTCACCATGGGATTTAAAATCCATAGGTGTTTTGTTATGGGTTGGGATTTCTAAAATATTATTTATTTCATTAATATTTTGGGATTTAGAATACTACAATTTGTAATATTTTGTTTGTTTCAAGCTCAAATTATAGCATTACCAAATACTAAAATTTTATAATATGATGAATATGCTATCTTGGTGAGCTTACCTCCCAAAAAAAAGGTAAATTAGGATTTCTCAAATCCTCTCCAATTGAGAGGTAAGCACACTCATTTATTGGATTTGTCAAAATCCTCTCCAATTGAGAATTTAGCAAATTCTAAAAATTTGGCACTTTTTGCACTTTTGGAATTCAATATTCTAAAAATTTTCTTAAAACAAGCACCATATATGAAATCCCAAAATACAAAAAACTCACTTTTTTATCCCAAAACTTGTAATTCATACCAAATGCCAAAATTTTTGGTGAATCAACTGCATAGGGCAATTATTGGAATTCGTGCATTTTATAATTTTAGGATGTAGTAAGTCAAAAGAGTACGACACAAGCACTTCAAAATGGAGCGCATTAGATTAGTAGGGGTGGCTACGTATACGAGTACTTTATTTGAAATCCATAATTTTTTTTAACAAAGACGGTTATGATCATTGGCAGATCTAGAAAAAAATTGAGGGGGTGGGGGGTGCCTATTTAAAAATATAATGTTATAAAACTATAATATCTAATGTGAATATACTTATAATATATTTTATTGTTGAAAATATAAATGAGTTCTTTACTTTTCAATTGGCTAATTGAAATTGTTATTAATTTTTTAATGTTTTTAGATAAATCGGGCTTTGGGTGAACTTTTTAAAATTTATGGCGGCTTGGATGTAAAAGGCTACATTATACGTAAATGTTTAGGGGTGCTTGGCTTTGAATTCGCCCTTGGTTATGATATATTAGCAATATTTTCACAATTTTTTGATAGTTGGGAGGATCCAAATCCTTTTACAAGTTAAGTTCATCTTATTGGGGACTCCCTCGAAAAATATATTTAGGGAAAGGGATAGGTCTATGGAATTCAAATTTGAAGTGTTTATAATCATTATGTAATTATCTACTATTATGTTTTCTGGCACGATATTATGTTTTTATTTTCTTATGTAATTATCTATTATTATGTTTTCTGGCAGTTCATACTAGGGGTGAGCAAACAGTCGATTCGGTCGGGTTTGATTATCTTTCATGAAAACATACAGAGTTGAACAAGATTCAAAGCCGAACTGAAATGAATCAAATCGGTTTGGTTCAGTTTGTTTGGTTTCAACATCGACATGTTAAGTTAGAGAATTTTTTGTTAAAACAAAACAATCTTATTCCTTGAAACCTCACACCCATCTTACATTCCAAGTTGAAGAGCAAATTCATCATATCAACTACTTTACAAAATAAAACTGAACCTTTAGCAATTAAAATATATATTTTATTAGTATAAATTATCTTTTTACTTAGAAAAATTGAAAGTTGTTAGACAATTACATTAACATCAGTCGGTTAGGTTATTTTAGTTTTAAATATTCTAAAACCAAACCGAATCGAAGTTTTTTTAAAACCGAACCGAATAGCTAAAATTCAATCAGTTCGGCCAGTTTATCTGGCGTGCACCGATTGCTGCTCACCTAGTTCATAACACACCGATTATTGCTCCCGTAGTTCATACTCTCTTACATATAATAGAATTTTATGTGGAAGCATGCACTATTTTACTTGCCAACTGTTAGATCTAATAAAAACTTGAGATCTAAAACCTTAAAGCCATGATTAATTCAAAGAGATTAACAAGAATCAAAAAGAGCGGAAGCTTATACCTGAATCCATAGATTCAACTTGAGATGGGTTTTGGATCTTCTAACCTTAGGGTTTCTCTAGCCAAATTTCTCTCTAGATGGGGGGTGAAGAGAATTAGAGAATGTAACCCTAGATTAGGGACCATAACCCCTTATTTATAGATGTTGTACATTTATAATTTGGCCCCTCATCAAATCACAATTACAACCTGGTATCTGCACATATAACCCCATGACTTATTTGAATACCCATTAACCCAAATTAATTGATCACTTTAGTGGGTTATCCTAAAGGATAGCAATACACATTGATTAATCATATGTGCCCACAAATAGATGATCACTTTAGTGGGTTATCCTAAAGGATAGCAATACACATTGATTAATCATATGTGCCCACAAATAGATTTATTAGATTAAATCCAACACTAAAGGATAGCAATACACATTGATTAATCATATGTGCCCACAAATAGATTTATTAGATTAAATCCAACAGCCAACAGCAAATAACTCTATAGAACATTTCAAGTAATAGCAAATGATTCTCTCTACAAATTGCACAACTTGGACATAAGTGCTTACATTTTTAATTTGTCTAGTGTACACGAAATGCATGATATCACCAACATGTTCTTCAAGGGTAAATATGTTATTTCAACAGTAACACTAAGCCATGCTTCGCACGGGTTAAGTACTAGCTTATCTGAAATCCATAAATATTTTCGAACCCTTGGGATCTGCTCTGTTGGGGAATTTAGTCTCTCCGTCTACCACGATTTGCGTAACTTAGAAGCCAACTCATAATCAATAAGATATAAAATAACCGCAATCAAGAAGAAAGAACACCGAGATTTACGTGGTTCGGTCGACCAACTTCGACTTACGTCCACGGGCAACAATACAAGAAATTCACTATGTATCAGGGAGAACTACAAGAGGAACCACTAAATTCTCGTCTCTCAATCTCTCAACCTCACATACATAATCAACTCTCATATTATCTCCAAAGCCCTCTCCTTACAATCTTTTGAACGGACAAAGACTGCGAAACCATTTTCCAATGATATAATCTTTTACACGGACAAAGACTACGAAACCCTCGCCTCTCGCACAATATTGTTGAATCAGACTACGCCCTCTGCTAACCCTAAATTACAAGAATATTGGCTCTCTCTCCTCTGCTTTGTTTTTTTCTCCAACAATAGAAGAATATATATGGAAACCAAAACTCTATCTCTAGCCTAACTTTCTAATTAGAATAGGATTCAAACTCCTAATCATGATAGATCTCTAACCCTATCTAATTCTCATGAAGTTATACAAAGAGTCAAAGACACAATCCTAACAATCTTCACATTGGATTTAATTCTCAAACTTCCTTGAAGATATATCATTGCCGTTTTAAACTTTATCTCTCCTGCTAGAGTCTTCTATTTCTTTCGTACTTCAAATCGAATCATCTGCACTCCAATTGAGACGTCTTGTGACCCTCGCTATCATCTGCTTCACCGTGACGCCTCCACCTCTCTTGTGCGTACCAAGAGATCTTCACCACCCTGACATTAGAAGCAAATCAACTATGCTTCTCCTCCTAAATTAAACTTGACAGTAACCTTCCCCCCACTTGCTGTCCTCGTATTCCACATGCATCGCTTGTCTCGAAACATATCGGTGCACCTCTCCTATTCCACACTACGATCCAGACGCCTCCATCTCCTCCATCACTTGGCTTGGACTGAATATGAGCGCTCATCGTATTCAAGTCAAATGCCTCCATCTCCATCTCCTTGTGTCACTCGGTCATGCCAGCTTGCAAGCTCCACCTAATCTAGAACTGTACTCCTTGAGTCTACACACCAACCAACTATTGCTCCCGCGATGAATCCGAATAATTATATGCTAACAACTCTACTGCTAGAATCACATCTGATTCTCTACACCAGTCTCATCCGTCATATACTGTTTTACCTTATTTGCCATCAGATCTCTCTCGTCACCATCATCAGAATTTTTTTCTTTTGTCTGCTGCCGTCGTGACCTATAGCCTACAGCTATCCTCGCCAGACACTGATAAGTCACTGGTGATCCTCCTCTTGCTGGCAATCTTCTAGCTTGCAATCACTAGTCCCTTTTTTCTTCTTCTTTTTCTTCGTCTTGATTCTTGTAACACTGATCTTCAATCTTGCACGACGTTGTCTTTTATCTTGTGAACTCGCTCCCGGATCTATCATCATGGCTCTTATACCACTTGTTGGGATTTTTAGATCTCATAAAAACCCCGAAAACCACCAAATACAGCAAATAGAATCACACAAGATTTAATGGGAAAACCCTCAACAGGAAAAAACCACGGGATCAAAATCAATCCACAATTACCTCCAAATTACAATCTTTTGAACGGACAAAAACTGTAAAATCCTCTCCTAATGATGTAATCTTTTGCACGGACAAAGACTACGAAACCCCCGCTTCTCGCATAATATTCTTGAATTAGGCTATGCCCTCTGCTAACCCTAGATTATAAGAATATTGGCTCTCTTTCCTCTGCTTTGATTTTTCTCCAATAATAGAAGAATATATATATGGAAACCAAACCCTATCTCTATCCTAACTTTCTAATTAAAATAAGATTCAAACTCCTAATCATGATGAGACTCAATCTCCTAATCATGATATATCTCTAACCCTATCTAATTCTCATGAAGTTATACAAAGAATCAAAGACACAATCCTAACATGCCCCATTATGGACACAATAGGATCAACATCATATATAGGTATCTGATGTGTGTGTATGGGAGAAAAATAGATATGGTTAGCATCAAGTACAAATGTGGTGCTTGATAGAGAGATATCACATTCTAATCCACTCATTCTAATTATTCAACGCATGTGAATGTGGTCCCTTCTTTAAATGAGTGAATGAGAAAGAGTCATCTCACTACCAAGCACCAATATTGGTACTTGTTACCAAACATACCCCTATTCTACGCACACACATATACATGTGTGTGTGTGCGCGCGTGCGTGTGTGCATGCACGTGTGTGTATGTGTATATAGTAATGATATTATGAGATGGTGAACACAAATCTTTTCTTGAGCTAGACTAATTGGCTCATTAAATTCATGATCGGCACCATACGTGTTGTTGAACATGCCATTAAATGTATACGGTAAAATTTTCACATAACTTAGAGTCGTCTAGAATATGAATCACAATAGTTTGATATGTTGATTTTTTTAGATAGCTTAATAACCTTCCCTTCTACACATAGCTAAAACTGTCCCTTCTACACATAGCTAAAACTATGGGTAAAAATTTTAACAATATATTTTTTTTCTACATATAGATCATAATAAGTGCAAAGCACAATGGATGGTGTCGATCATCATTTCAAGTAACCTATTAGGCTAGCTCACGATCAGAATTTGAGCTCATCATGAAATTTTATCATATTCCTATATATGTATATACACACACACACATACTTTTCATGGTACAATTAGTACAGTATGGGTTGTATCATGTACGTGTTTTTTAACAAAATTATTTTCTTTATTATTTGTGTTGAAGTAGATATATATCAATAATAATGGTAGTAGTAATAGTAGCAGTAATAAAATAGGGGAAATATTCATTTTCAATATTTAAAAACATTATTATTGTTCATATTGTTCCCTGTAATATAAAATATAACGAATTTCTATTCTATTATTTTAATTAGACAATTGTAAATCTAATAACTTTTTTAGTAAGGAATATTTTTTCATATATCATATAAAATTTTATATTACGAGTTAAATGTTAAAATCAATTTTCCATTTGGATTAAAACACAATAAGGTTAAGAAATCTGATTCCAGCCAATGATTTATTTGGAATTGGATTAAAACACAAAAAGTTTATTATTGTCGGCTAACATTTGGACTATCATGTATGACTAGTGGTACAGTGCTACTACAGTATATTTTGCATGTAGGGCCTGTTTGGTTGATTTCCTAAAATCAAAGAAAAGAAAATAGGATAATGAAACGATTAAAAGTTGATTTTATCAATTTTTAAAAAAAAAAATTATAAAATGAGTTTCCTTAAAAAAGAATCACATCATCCAATAATATGGTGACAACTCATCTCATCTTATCTCTTTTTTTAGTTTTAAGAAGTGAACCAAACACAAGAAAAGACCTATTATAAAAAATAGATTTCTTATAATTGATTTTTTTATTTTGTTAGGCAACCAAACAGCCTCTATATAACATTGGATTTTTGCTTGTTAATTAATTAATATATAGCTATCAGTTAAGGTAGAGGTACATGGGAAATGGAGCTAGTAGGAAGTCAAACATCATGTCTACTCCGACAAATTAGGCACCCAATAAGATCTAAGATTGTCAAAAGCTTATTTAATTACCAATATGTCGCACCTAAGCGCTAAGATTATAAAACTTTGGTTTGTGTTTTTGGTCCAATATTTGTATAAGCTTCTATATGCTCTTTATAATTATACGTGACGATAGACTCTCCATGTAATTATCTTGCCAAAATATTTTTCATATAGGTTTTTTTGGCATTAGTCCCTTAAGTCTTCAATATTTTAAGATTAATCCCTAACAACTGAAATTGCTATGAGGTCCTCCTATTCTTATTGGTTGTTCCCAAATTAGCCTCTTAAATTGTTAAAATTATTTTATGTCCTCCAATTCTTATAGGTTACTTTAAATTAACCCTTCCAATAAATAGTAGCTGCAACAAGATATAAGACTGGGCGGTTTTGCAAGCAATTTCAATTAACTGAAGTACTAATTTCAAAACGTTAAAGAGTTAAGGGACTAATATTTGAGAGAGAAATCATAAATTGCAAAGTAGAATTGTTTTGAAATTGGTTTGGGTGTGTTAGTCATCGTGAACATTTTAAAAAAAAACAGGTGGGGAAATTGTTCAAGTAGAATCATTTTAGGAATGTGGGATATTTTTGTGAGATAACTGAGAGTAACTTTTTAAAGTGGAATATTTTGATATTCTATTCTGAGATGTAAGTTTGTGGTGAAGTATGTATTGCAATCTCCTATCAAATATGATGTTATAAAGAGAGTCCTCCATATGATCGATGTAATTTAACGTTTTTAAATTCATGGCCGAGATGAACAGGGAGCAATTACTTTCCACGTTAAGCCAAACATAGCTTGCTCTTTTATTCCGTTACCTTCCTTCTTCCCACGCAACTTACATTTCCATTTTGTGTCCATCTTTTGTCAAACTATTGGATGTGATCGTATGCTCATTCAATGGCGTAGAGAAGGCTGCCATGTCTTCTTCATCCAGAAATAAATTTGGAGGGTGGTAGTTGATGAGGCAACCCCCTTTAGTCTACACATCTCGTGCGATGGGAGTCAACCTATAGAAAGATGTGTGGCATTATTCTCCTTTTCATATGATAACATACCTCTAGCTAGCATTACATAAAAAACGATGTCAAATATTTATATATACTAGCTAATTCTTTTCGTTGCATATGATATATATAGATATATATGTTATACAAATTCAATCCTTTTCTACATTACATAAATGTTAAAAAATGGTTATTTGTAGTTAAACGCATGTATCTATTCCTTTATACAAATAGGAGGATCAGAGATTCACTGTTCATGCTACAGTAAATGCTGCAGTAGCATTTACTGTAGCATTATCACTGTAGCCAATAATCAATTTAAAATATGACTGTAGCACACGGGTATACTGTAGCATTTAGAAGGTACTGTAGCAGAACGAGATACTGTAGCATTTTCAAAATTTCAAATCGTGCCCTATTAAAAAAGCGGGATTACTGTAGAAAAAAAAAACATGCTTTGCACGGACCGCAAACTAGTTATACATATAAGTCAGAGTAGCATAATGGAAGTGTAGTGATCCATAACCCACAGATCTTGTTGGGGAATCGAAACAATCAATCGAATCCGTGCCATTCCGGATCTTGTGCTAAGAGTTTAGCAAGTAGGAAAATCACCACAAATAAAAGAAAAAATTGTAGGAAAAATAAACAAGAAAGAACACACCAGATTTAACGAGGTTCGGCAACGTGCCTACGTCCTCGGGAGCCACACCACACAATTCTTTGATTAATTTAAAGAAGATTACAATACTCACAAATAGTTTTTTTATCTCTCTGAGATCTCTCTGAAAGAATCCTCTCAAAACCCTCTTTTTCACTTATTCTAATAACCCTAAAATTGCTTAGCTATATATATGATCCCAGCCCAAAACAGTTTCCCAAACAGTTTAGGAAACTGAAAATCTCGTTTCCAGTCGACCGGGCCATGTACTTCGGTCGACCGACAAGAATGTTAATTTCTGCAGGGTTTTGGTGCATGTTTTCGGTCGACCGAATCAAGGCCCTCGGTCGACCGACCAGAGCTTTGATTTTTGCATGTTTTCCTACAGCGAGCCGGACGCCGAGCCACCGTGCGACGGCCCCCGACCGGACCAGGTCCGTCGGCCCCGACCGGCACGCCCCCAACGGCCCGACCGGACCAGGCCCGCGGCACCCGACCGGACCGTCCGTTTTTCCAGTTTTCTTCGTTTGTTTGATTTTAGGTTTGGGTCTCCACACCTGAGACCAACAATCTCCCACTTAAAGATCAAACCGCCATCAACGAGCTCTCATGAACTCCTGCTATCTTCGCAAGCATCTTCTCCTTCCCGGATAAATCCATTCTTCAATCATCATCATCTCGGTGATCCCGTCGATCCTCATAGTGTGGCTCCGCCTTCATCTTCTACGCGTGAAGGCCAACTGAAGTTACGCGTAACTTTAGTTTGTCGATAGTCACTAATTTCATCAACATATCCGCAGGATTTTGGCTCCCCAAAATATTCTCCAATCATAACTTGCTCCCCAAAATATTCTCCGATCGTAACTTGCCGTCCCCAAAAATGATGAAGTAACGTACGTCGATGTGCTTCATTCTGGCATGATATGCTGGATTTTTGGTAAGGTGTATAGTACTCTAGCTATCACAATAAAGAACACTTTTTTCTTGCTTCAAACCCAATTCTTCCAGACACCCGGTCAACCAAACCATCTTCTTGCTGGCTTCAGTCACTGCAACATACTCTACCTCACTCATGGACAATGTTACTATCTTTTGCAAACGTGAGACCCAACTCACTGCTGTCGACGCTAAAGTATAAATATACCTCGTGATACTTCACATCGTATCATGATCACCGGTGAAATCTGCATCCACGTATCCCTATAGTACCAACTCATTCCTCCTGAAACACAATGGCATATCCGTAGTCCCTCTCAAGTAAAACAGTATCCACTTCACGGCCTCCCAATACTGCTTCCCTAGATTGCTTGCAAACCGGCTCACAACTCCCACTACATGAGCGATATCCGGTCTCGTGCAAACCATCGCGTATATAAGACTACCAATGACTGATGAATATGTTGGCCTTCTTGTTTTGATGATGTTTAACAAACAATTTACCACTAATGTTGTTTGTCTAGTATTTGTGTTTTCTTATTTATTATAGACAAACAACGTTGTTGGAGGATGGATGGAATCGAGCCTCAACGATCATATCCAAAGGAGGTTGGCGGAATATCGGTGAAGCTTATGCAAATTCAAGTTGAAGATCCAAGTTCAAGCTTCATCCGCAAGATTACCAAGTTGAGCTACAATGAAGATCAAGACCAAGCTTGGGTAATTTAGTATAGGTTTATATTATGTGTGTTTAATACGTTAAGCTCAATATCTATACACACACATTTTATTGGTTTCTTCGTATATATATATAGTTATATATATACACATAAGTTTTGGTTTCTATGCATATATATAGTTATATATATACATACATGTGTTTTGAGTTTTTATGATTATATATATGAAATTATATATTTCATATTTTCTATTGTGTTTTTGAAAACATTGCATAGAATATGCTATTTTGTGAAAATATTGTTTTATTAGTTTATAGACTTCAATATTAGTTCATAGTCTATAATATCATTTTGTAAAGTTTCAAGAGTTGGTTTAGCCAAAATGTCAAAATTCACATGTTTACATTTTCGTGTTTTGGACTATTTTGCTAAATGATGATATTTTTCATTTGGGAAGTCCTTTTTCGAAACTAGTCATTATAGCATGTTTATTATCATGTCTACAATCAGACCGACAGAATTTCCGGTCGACCGACGTTAGTCCAGAAAGTTTTCTTCGTGTTTTTGCTCTCATCGGTCGACCGACGGAATTTTCGGTCGACCGACAATAGATCCGTTGGGCACAACGGCTACTTTTCTGAGGAGCTTTCTGGGGGCTTTGTTGTCCTTTGGCTTGGGGTTTTGGCTGAGTTGTGAGAGGGTATAAATACCCCATTGCTGTCATCTTTCATATTAGCTAAGAGAGTTTTTAAAACAAGTTTAAGAAAGTTTTTAATCAAGGGTTTAAGTTTTGTTTAAAAGAGTTTAAGAGTTTGTTTGAGTTTAGTTTGTGAAGCAAATTTCACAAGAGCAAAGAGGAGATCATCCTTTGGTGTTTGGGCATTCAACTCATCTCTCTCTCACTCTTGATCTATAGAGAAGTTTTCCTTAAACTCAATTCTAGCTATTTATTGTTTTGATCTTAATTTCCATAAGCTAGATTTCTATATTGAGTTTAAATTGTTTTATTGATACTCTCTGTTCACACACAACCTATTGAGCTTATTGTATTTACATTCATAGTATAATTTTGGGTTGTGAGATTAGTGACTTAGAGTTGAGCTTAATTGAGTTCTCACCTTGTTTAGAGAACAAATCATTTGATTTATATTGTGCTTATTATGAGGATTCACTTGTAATACACTTGTACACCGAGAGAAGTGTGTGGTGAGAGACGGGGTCGAATCCAAGAGGAGTGGCGTCGGTTGACGTGCCTAGGGAGAGGTTGTAACCGAGCACTTGAGGAGGAGGACACGGGCTAGGACCAACACTTAGTGTGTGAGGTGTGATTACATAGTGACTGTATTGTGAGGTGTAAACGTTGTTCGGGTGAACGTAGAAAACCCGGTTGTGATAGTGGAGATCTCCTCGAGGTGAGGAGCGGGGACGTAGGTCATGGGGACCGAACCTCGTAAACATATCGTTTTGTTTGTGATTGCATTGGCGTTCTTATTCTTGTTTTCATATCTTATATCGCCTTTGTGTATTGCTCATCATATTACCCTATCACTTGTGTAGATTGTTTATTTTACCCTTGTGTTAGTTCATATATCCTTGCTCATATATTTGTAATATCTCATTGATAGGATATATTCATTTGTTCATATTGCTTATCCTAGCTTACGTATCTTGTTGTATTTTATACTTATATCTCATTGCTAGGATATATCCCTTGTTCATATTGTTTATCCTAGCTCACATATCTTGTTGTATTTTATACTTGCTAGGATAACTTATTAATTAGTTTTAATTGGCATTTAATGGGATTAGATTAGCATAAGACCCTAATCACCCCCCCCTCTAGGGTCTAACAATTGGTATCAGAGCTTGGTGCTCTTTAATTTAAGGTCTAATCTCCTTGAGTTAAAGATCCAAGTTATCTTTTTGTGCTAATCTTGTTTTGATTGTATTTGTATCTTGCTTGCATATTTTTACAAATTATGGATATGAATGGTGCATCATGTTTAGGCTATGATTCTAGTATTGCTCCAAAATTTAATGCTTTCCCCTATGCTCAATGGTGTTTTAGATTTAAACTATTTATGCAATCTAAACATTTTGATTTATGGGAAATTATTGATAATGCTTATATTGTACCCACTATGGAAAAATCCAAGTGGAGTAAAAATGACAAAAGATTGTTTACCATGAACAAGATTGTGTTAGAATATATGCATAATGCACTTGATTCCTCTATTTCTAACAAGCTTGTTTCCTTTGATAGTGCTTACAAATTGTGGACATTCATAGAAGCACATCATGGTAACTTGGAGGAGATCCAAAGGATTCCGGCGGATTCTTCCTCAAGTAATATTGGAGCTTCATCATGCACACGGCCACTAGGCGATAGCCCTAGTGAGGTTTGCAAGTTCGAAACCATTAATGATTTACCTAATGATGAACTTGCTTGTGCTAGTGATAAATTATTGCATGCCTACAAGAAATTACAAAACGATTTCATTAATTTACAAAGCAAGCATGAAAATTTAAAATCCGATCATGAGTCTTTGACTTCTAAGTTTGATATTATTTCTAATGAAAATATGATCCTTAAAGAAAACAATGAAAAATTAAAATCGGATCATGATTCCTTGATTTCAAACTTTGCCAAGTTAACTCATGAAAATGATAATGCCATGTTAGAAGTAAAGAACATACAAAATAATACTGCTTCTTTTATAAATAACTATTTATGTTCTACTTCTAAAAATGCATATGTGCCTAAAAATGAAGATTTGAATCTTATGAAAAAATGCATTTCATCTTTAGATTCAACTTTGAAAACATGCATTAATAACCATAAGAAGCTTATGGACATGTGTGCTAAGACTAAGTCAAAATCATCCACTCATTATGCACACATGTATAGCAAAACTTATAAGTGTTCTATTTGCGGCCGTCAAGGTCATTTAGCTAAGTTTTGTTATGATGCACAAAAACATAAGAATATTAATCATTCTTGTGCATCTCATGTAGCTTCTTCATCACATGTACACACACATGCACCTATTGTTCATCATAAGCATGATCATGTGTATAGATGTGATCTTTGTGGACGTTTTGGCCATTTGGCAAAATTTTGCTATGATTTGAAAATTAAATCTCATTTGCCAAATGTTTCTAGTAGACCACATGTTTATAAATGTGATGTTTGTGGTAGATATGGCCACTTAGGAAAGTTTTGTTTTGTTAATGTTTCTCATTTGCAAAATAATTTTAAAAGAAAATCCTTATTTGCAAATTATTCCCGTGCACGAGCTAATGGTCCACAAAAACAAATGAATCTCTTTCATTGCACAAATTGCAATCGGAAGGGTCATTTGAATGAATATTGTTTTGACCATGTTAGTGCACCATATGTGCCCAAGAGGGTTCATAACCCTAGGGCTTTGAGCTTAAATGATAGGGGTCATGTCCCTAAATCTTTTGGTACCAAGAATTCTTGGGTACCAAAACAAATTTGATTTCAAACCAAGAATTTTAGTATTTTTTTTGTCTTGGTTTTGAAAATTATGTTTTAAGATCTTTTGGTTATGAAAATAATTTTTCTTTTATCAAATCTTTTGTTTTCATGATTATTGGTTTTGTTTTGATAAGAGGTTTGCATTTATATAACCCTCCGGATTTATTGGGTGTTTATTCCCAAATCATGTTTACCGGATGCTAAAATGATTATATGGGTTGGAACAAGCTCAAGAGCTTGAAATAATTGTTGCCTCTCTTAAAAATTGTGTTTTGATTTGTTATTTTTGAATTCATTATAATTCACTTATATGATGATATTTATGTGTTTGTGCTAATGGATCATCTATTCGTGCTTTATAATGTATTCTATGAGTGGTTTGATCAAGTCCTACAAAAGATTTTTTTTGTTAATCAAACATCATTTTTGGTCTAAATGGTTGATTTATGATTTCATTTGGTTGATTTATTTTCATTCGAAAACTCTTTTTGCATGAATCTCATGTTTTCTCTCTTTTGATTTCATAAATCTATTTTTATACATGGTTTTTAGGCTTGTATTTTGAGACACCTTTTTATCGTGACATATCATTATGTGTTCTCATTATCTTGCTTGTATGTGAGTGATTCTTAGCATATTTCTATGCTTGCTCACATGTTTGCCATGATCTTCATTGCATATATTCTATATGGCTTTTTGATAGGGGGAGCAATCCCTATATATATTCCTTTTATACTCACCTATGCTTATTGATAGGGGGAGCTTTCGCTCTCTTATTCATTTTGTCCTCTTTTTTGATGTTGTCAAAGGGGGAGAAATATTGTGAGTATATGTATATTCTTTCTTGTTTATATGCATGATATATTATACTTTGTATATTCATTTTCCTTCGTGCATATATCATTTTTGTAAATTGTTTGTCATCATCAAAAAGGGGGAGATTGTTGGCCTTCTTGTTTTGATGATGATTTACAAACAATTTACTACTAATGTTGTTTGTCTAGTGTTTGTGCATTCCTATGTATTGTAGACAAACAACGTAGTCGGAGGATGGATGGAATAGAGCTTCAACGATCATATCCAAAGGAGGTTGGCGGAATGTCGGTGAAGCCTTGCTATTCAAAGTTCAAGATCCAAGTTCAAGCTTCATCCGCGAGATTACCAAGTCAAGCTTTATTGAAGATCAAGATCATTGCTTGGGTAATTTAGTTTAGGAATTTATATTATGTGTGTTAGTACTTTAAGCTCAATCATATACACACATACACGTTTTGGTTTTTGTATATATATAGTTATATATATACATATATGTTTTGGTTTGATAGTTTTCAAGTTTTACTATGAAACAAATGAATAGAATTGGAAAATACTATTTTGTTTCATGTTTATATGCCTATATATGATTTCACCTTTAACAAGCTTATATTTAATGAAATCATATTTAGTGTTTTGAATATATTGCATAGAATATGCAAATTTATGAAAATATTGTATTTCTAGATTATAGACTTCATAACAACATGTTATATCTTTTATCAAGTCTATACAATCATTTCATAAGGTTTCAAAATGTTGTTTAAGTCAAAATATCAAAATATCAATTTTCAGGTTTTCATGTTTTGGACTATTTTGTAAAATGATGATATTTTTCATTTGGGAAGTCAAAAACTCTATCGGTCGACCGCACCGGTCGACCGACGATGGTCCAGAATGTTTTCCTCGTGTTTTTGCTCTCATCGGTCGACCGACGGAATTTTCGGTCGACCGACAATAGATCCGTTGGGCACAACGGCTACTTTTCTGAGGAGCTTTCTGGGGGCTTTGTTGTCCTTTGGCTTGGGGTTTTTTTGCTGAGTTGTGAGAGGGTATAAATACCCCATTGTCTTCAACTCTCAAGTTAATCCAAGAATGTTTTAAAGAAGAGTTTTAAACAAAGTTTTTAAACAAGGGTTTAGGATTTTACTGTTTGTTTGAGTTTGAGTTTCTGTTTACAAAGGAGGAAGCTTTAACTGCAGATTGAGGGATTCATTCTCAATCCCCTTCATCCTCTTCTTTGTGTTCTTAGAGAAGTTTTCTAACTCCCTTCTCTAGCAATTTCATTATTGATTTTTATATCCTTATTATTGCTAGTTTGCTATTTGAGTTAGATTTCATTTCACTCATTGTTACACACACCCACATTGAGCTTTTAGTATTTACATACATAGTATAGTTGGTGTTTTCGTCAAAAGTTGATTTCGTTGTCGAATTCATTATATCGGTGAGCGTAGAAAACCCGGTTGTGATAGTGGATTTCTCCCCGGGAGTGGGGAGCGGAGACGTAGGACGGAAGGTCCGAACTCCGTGATCATATCGTGTGTTTGAGTTTGTCATTGGCGCATTTGCTTTTGCATTTATCTTATATCGCCAATTGTGCATTGCTCATTTATTTCATCCACTATCTAGTTCATTTTGTTTACCTTTGTGTTGTTTATATATCCTTGCATATATCTCATAGTATATCTCTTTGCTAGGATATTTACCTTTGTTCATATTGCTTATTCTTGCTTGTAACATATTGAATATCTCTCTTGCAAGAATAATTTGTTAATTAATTTTAATTGGTATTTAATCGGATTAGATTAGCATAAGACCCTAATCACCCCCCCTCTAGGGTCTAACAGAATATGGCACTCTGCTCATGTGCTCCTTCTCCGCATCTATCTTGGGTGATTGCTCCTCAGATAACTTGAATTGACTTTCAAGGGCGTGTCGATGGGCTTAGCATTCTCCATGTTAAATCTCTGAAGTACCTTCTCGATGTATTCAGCTTGACTCAACTTCAACATCCCTTCAGCTTCATCTCGACTGATTCTCATCCTCACAATTTGCTTCGCTGCACCCAGATCCTTCATAGCAAATTCCTTCGCCAAATGCTTCTTTAATTTTTTTATCTCCTCTAAACATAATCTTGCAACTAACATATCATCAACATATAATAATAACATGATATAGCTGGACTCGAACCTCTTGAAGTAGCAACAATGATTTGAATTGTATCTTCCATAGCAATTGCTCTGCATGAAGTTATCGAACTTCTTGTACCACTGTGCCATAGCCTGTTTCAATCCGTATAAGCTCTTCTTGATCTTACACATCATCTCTTCCTTTCCTTCTTCAATGAAGCAAACATGTTGCTTCATGTAGATTTCTTCATCCAAGTCACCATGAAGAAAGATAGTCTTCACATCTAATTGCTCAAGATAGAGATCTTCTGCAACTACTAAGCTCAACACCATTCTGATGGTTGTAAGCTTCACAACAGGAAAAAATATCTCCGTATAATCTACTCATTCCCGCTGTTGGAACCCCTTCATGACTAATCAGACCTTGTACCTCTTGCTTTCATCACTCTCCTGCTTGACTCGGTAGACTCACTTGTTATGTAAGGCTTTCTTCTGTGTAGGTAGCTGGGCTAACTCTCATGTCTCGTTTGAGTGGAGAGAATCCATCTCTTCTTATATCGTATGTTCCCACTGCTGAGATTCACTAACTTGCATAGCCTCCTCATAGCACTCTGGTTCATCGCTTTCTGTCAAAAGTAAATAATCAAGTGATGAGTGCTCGGGTCGAAAATTGTTTTCTTCATTGCAGGACTCATTACAACTTCAGTCGTTATAACGATTCAAAAGGAAGGACTTTTATTAGCCTCCTTACACAATGCAAATAAAAAGATTACAATTTTCTTGAGAACACACGTAGATAGATCGTTTATCAGTCTTCTTCTTGTACGGGATCTTTGCCGGTGTTTGGGTTTATCCGTGGATCTCTCGAACTCTTCTCCTCCTTGTGCTGAAGAACTCGTCAAGATCCCTTTCTCCTCTTTAAAATTTGTGCTCCTCACTCTTCAATTTGACAGGGCTTCGCCGAGGCTCGAAAATTTCGGATTCGTGTAAATGAAGGCCCTAGGGCCATATTTATAGGCTTCAGAAGCTCGATTTTTGGATAAGAACGATCTATTTGATCTAATCCTCAGTTGTAACCACTTAACAACATTCTAAGATAACTTCAGATCAAGTGGGGAGGTTTTGGATCAGAATATACTCAAATCTGAGCGGTTAACAGGCGAAATCAATATTTTTAGGCGCGAGACAAACTTTGTGTCTCGGCCTTGGCCGAGACACGTTTTGTGTCTCGGCTTTGACCAAGACACGTCGTGTGCCCCAGTTGCACGTCTCGACTTGTTTTTCACGTAATTCCTCGGTTTGATCTCGGAATGACACGATTCAAAGTGTGTTGGAAAGCCAGAGAGGAGATCTATAATCTCCTATGAGTGAATCATGTGTGTAGTAGATGAGACACGAGTAGAGCTTCATCTTTCGTGAGTGAACCATAACTCCTGATTGGGTCGTCTCTTTGTTATTTTGTCGTCCCGTTGATTCTTACGCTTCGTCGACTTGCTTCATGCACTCGTTGATGTTAAATAATCCCCTTTGACTTGGATAATAACATTCATCATCTTCTAACTCGAGCTACGTGCGGGAACCTATAGGTAATTTTTAACGCCTACAATGAGAGATATCTGAGATTTGGTTTGGGTACTATGGATGACCTCCTAAGCTCCATGCCCTAGGTAGTCGTCTCTACATCTGAAGTCTCCTCCATTCTTTGGTCAAAACTAACATTGTTGCCCCTATCTGGAAGTTCCTCCAAATCCATGTACTCATATCACCTGCATCCGTAGTGCTGCTCTCACTGCTTTGGCTATCTTTTTGCATTGTCTCTGTCCTTGTACATCACCTCCTCATTGAATATCACATCTCTGCTCTTGATGATTTTCCTTTTCTTTTCATCCTAAAGACGATACCCAAACTCATCAATGTCATATCCAATAAATGTACACTTCTGTGACTTAGCTTCTAGCTTGTCCCTGACATGGTCACTGATATAAACATATGCAACACAACCAAATACTCGCAAGTGTGAGAGATTAACCTTCTTGCTACTCCAAACCTCTTCTAGAATCTCGAAATCTAATAGAACTAATGACTCATGATTAATCAGATAAGTTGTCGTATGCACCACATCCGCCCAAAACGTCTTGGGTAGACCTGCATGTAGACGCATGCTCCTCACACGCTCCGTCAATGTCAGGTTCATTCTTTTTGCAATGTTATTCTGTTGTGGCGTCCCTGGAGTAGTCATCTCCAAACGAATCCAATTTAGAGCACATAACCTCTTGAACTCCTCCAGCTCGTATTCTCCACCATTGTCCGATCTCAGATACTTCACCTTCAGATCTGTCTCGCTTTTCACCATGGCTTTCCACTTCTTGAAGATCCCAAACACCTCTGACTTATGCTTCATGAAGTATATCCACATCTTCCTCGAGTGATCGTCGATAAAGGTGACATAGTACGCCGAATCGCCTAGAGAAGACACACTAGCTGGGCCCTATACATATGTATGAATAAGCTCTAACTTCTGAGCTTTGGGTGGCCTTTCACCCTTCTAAAAGCTGACCCTCTTTTGCTTCCCGTAGATGCAGTCTTCACAAACACCAACTTTCACTGAATCGATGCCGGTTAGCTTTCCCTATGAGTGTAGAATCTTTATACCCTTCTCACTCATGTGTCACAGTCTATTGTGCTATAGATATGTACTCTATTTGCCAGTTATAATTGCGAGGGTATCACTCGTATGTGAAGTGAGGTAGAGAGTTCCTGTTTTGTTACCGCGGGCAACCATCATAGTATCGTTAGAGATTATTCACGAATCTCCGGTGAATGTTAAAACATAGCCTTCTGCTCAAAGCTGGCTAACTGAAACAAGATTCCTCTTCAGCTTCAGTACGTGTCTGATATTCTTCAAATTCCACTTAGAGCCCTTCATCTAAATCTACATGTCACCTCTTCTAACAATACTGCAAGGCTCGTTGTCCCCAAAGTATATTTTCCCAAAGTCCCCTGCTACATAGTTATGAAAAAGCTTCATATTAGCAGTAGCGTGAAATGAGGCTCTTGAGTCAATAACCCAAGAATCGGAATCATTATCCATAGAAAGGATCAAGACATCTTGCACGATGTGAGCCTCCTGCTCATTCGCATCCTTCTTTGGCACTTTGCAGACTGAAGGCATATGGCCCTCCTGGCCGCAGTTCCAACACTTCCCTTTGATAGGCATTGTTTAGGGTGAAAGTTGATTTTTTTATTGTTAAACTCATTACAACTTTTTTCGTTACAATAAGTTCAAAAAGTAAAGTAAAAGTTGATCGTTTTATAAGATCTCTTTACACTATGAAAAGTAAAGATTACAACTTCTTTTAAACAACACACAAATCCTATTTATTAGTCTTTATTTGCATGAGATTTTTACCTGTACCGGGAATGCATTAGTTCGTGGACCGTGGCGGATCAGATTCAGTTGACAGATTAATGATCAGAGCTCTTACTTCACAAATGAAGTAATCGCAGAAGTGATAATCTCAACCAAGAGAGATTACGACTCTTCTCGAGATCAAAACCAAGTTTGATCCGGAGGGAATGTGAAATAGGCCTAAAATCTCTCGAACTCTCCTTCTTTATGCTGAAGAACTTCGCTAAGATCTGTTAAGCTCTCTGAAATTCATTCTCCACTCTTCAATTTGACAACACCTCGCCCTTCAATTTCAGATCCATGCAAATGAAGGCCCTAGGCTTGTATTTATAGGCTTCGGTTGTAACGTTTTAGTATAGGAATTGATAATTTGACCTCATCCGTAGTTAATAACCACTTAACTATGTTTAGGGATAGCTTCAAAGCAGTTGGGGAAATTCTGGAATGAAAGAATCCCGAAAAACTATCGAAAAAATACGTTTTTAGCGTTTCTGGGCGCAAGCCACCTCGTGGTGGCTCGGTACTGAGCGAGCCACCTTTTGGTGGCCACTGGATTTGGCCGCATCATTTTGACGTGACTCGGCCGCCTGGGGCTTTTTCGGTTCCTTCGGGTTGGTCTTGTTTCGCCGTTACGTGCATTTCATCATTTTGTAGACTTGTCCACTTTGTTGGCCTTCTTGTTTTGATGATGTTTAACAAACAATTTATAACTAATGTTGTTTGTCTAGTGCTTGTATTATCTATTCATTGTAGACAAACAACGTAGTTGGAGGTTGGATGGATTAAGCCTACACGATCATATCAAGAGGAGGTTGGCGGAACTGTAGAGTGAAGCATCGTACAATTCAAGTTCAAGATCCAAGTTTAGCTTCATCCGCAACGTGTACCAAGTTGAGCTACAATGAAGATCAAGACCAAGCTTGGGTAACTTAGTTTAGGATTTATATTATGTGTGTTAGTACTTTAAGCTCAATCATATACACACATACACGTTTTGGTTTTTGTATATAATATATACAGTTATATATATACATATATGTTTTTGGTTTGATAGTTTTCAAGTTTTAATATGAAACAATTGAATATAATTAGAAAACATATTTTTGTTTCATACTCATATGCATATATATGATTTCATCAATATCAATTTTAGTTAGTTAAATGAAATCATGTTTTAGTGCATTATATGTGTATTTTGATAAAATACTACATTCATTGTTTATAGACTTCATAACAATAGTTTACATCTTTCTTCAAGTCTATAAAATCATTTTGTAAAGTTTCAAAAGTTGGTTTAGCCAAAATGTCAAAATTCACATGTTTACATTTTCGTGTTTTGGACTATCTTGCAAAATGATGATATTTTACATTTGGGAAGTCCTTTTTAAAAACTAGTTTCTGTAGCATGTTTATTATCATGTCTACAATCATTCCCCAAAGTTTTACATTTTTTGGAATTTATTTGATATTTTTAAACAGTATTTTAAAATCAGCAAAACAGTTTTTGAATATGTCAGATTTCGGTCGACCGCACCGGTCGACCGAACCTGAGGTCAAAAGTTCACTGGGCTGACAGATAGCTGTCGGTCGACCGGTCCGGTCGACCGATGAAAATTTTCGGTCGACCGACGAATTTTCCGGTCGACCGACGAGTATTCTCTCAGCTTCCAACGGCTAGTTTTTTGACCGTTGCTGGGGGCTGTTTTGTCTTTCTGCTTGCGGTTTTTGGCTGAGTTGTGAGAGGGTATAAATACCCCATTGTCTTCAACTCTCAAATAATCTAAGAAGTTTTTAAAACAAGTTTAAGAAAGTTTTTAATCAAGGGTTTATGTTTGGTTTAAGTGTGTTTATAAGCTTTTAAGCATTTGAGTGTTTTGGTTTTGTGAATCACTTCCACAAGAGCTTGAGGAGATCATCTATTGGTGTTTGGGCATCCAACTCTTCTCCCTCCACTCTTGATATATTGAGAAGTTTTCTAAACTCTATTTCTAGCTTTTTTATATATTTGATTATCATTGTTATTAAGCTAGAACTACATTGAGTTTAGTTTTGATTTATATCTCTTTGTTCACACACAACCTTTTGAGCTTATTGTATTTACATTCATAGTATAATTTGGGGTTGTGGGTTTGTGACTAAGAGTTGTGCTTAATTGAGTTCTCACCTTGTTTAGAGAACAAATCATTTGATTTATATTGTGCTTATTGTGAGGATTCACTTGTAATACACTTGTACACCGAGAGAAGTGTGTGGTGAGAGACGGGGTCGAATCCAAGAGGAGTGGCGTCGGTTGACGTGCCTAGAGAGAGGTTGTAACCGAGCACTTGAGGGAGAGGACACGGGCTAGGACCAACACTTAGTGTGTGAGGTGTGATTACATAGTGATTGTATTGTGAGGTGTAAACGTTGTTCGGGTGAACGTAGAAAACCCGGTTGTGATAGTGGAGATCTCCTCGAGGTGAGGAGCGGGGACGTAGGTCGTGGGGACCGAACCTCGTAAACATATCCTTTGTTTGTGATTGCTTTGGCGCACTTGTTTTTATATTCATAACCCCTTTCCAAGACATTGAGACGTTTATCTTGATCTGGATTGTGAGGAGTTTGAATTACAGCTTGATGAGGAGGAGACTGATTTTGATACGGCAGATTGGGTTGTTGAAATTGTGAATGAGAATTGAATGGAACTGTGTTTCCCCTAGGAAAATGTTGGGTCGAAGCGGGAGTGAAATTTTGAGTTCCGGGAGAATTTCCTAGATTCCATGCAAAGTTGGGATGATTTCTCCAACCTGGATTGTAGGTTGGAGAAAATGGATCATTTCTAGGGTGCTGGAATGCAGCGTTCATCTGTTCTATTGCGTTGTTATTTCCTAGGAGAGGGCATTCCTCTGAAACGTGGGTAGGAGACTGACAATTATGACATCCTGGGAAAGAAACATGATTGAGTTGAGCTGGAGCTCGTTCCTTAATTTCTAAGGCTTCTAACCTCCGCAGAATTGTCGCCATCTTCGCTTCAGAAGCAATGTTTGACTCCAAGGAAAGACCACTAGACTTAGAATGGGGAACTGATGAAACCCTGTCATCGCACTGTTCCCATTGCATTGTTTTTTCAGAAAGACTCTCCAAAAACTCCCAAGCTTCATCAGCATTTTTCCTCATAAAATCCCCGTGGCACATTGATTCTAAGGAAGTTTTTGCAGAATAATCTAATCCCTCATAAATTATTTGGCACAATCGCCATTTCTCTAAACCGTGATGAGGACATTGGATGAGAAGATCTTTAAATCGGTCAAAATACTTCCAAAAAGGTTCTCCCGGGATAATTTTAAAGTTTTGAATGCTGTTCCTAAGCTTTACCGTTTTATGAATAGGAAAAAATTTCTTAAGAAAAACGGTGACAAATTCATCCCAAGTTGAGATGGAATTTGTTGGTAAGCTGTACAGCCATTTTTTAGCTTTATCCTTAAGAGCAAATGGAATAAATCTAAGCTTAACCGCATCTTCATTTAATTCTCTCATTTTAATCATAATACACACTTCCTCAAATTCCGAAATAAAAATATATGCGTCTTCTGTTTCATTACCAAGGAATTTGGGAAGCATGTTTATGTATTGCGGTCTAAGCTCAAAACTTATTCCATTTGTTTCGGGGAGCCTAATGCATGAGGGGATTGCATTCCTAATGGGATAGCACATATCATGAAGAACGGGTGGATTAGGATGCTCCATTTCTATGATTGGTTCAAAGCGAATTAATCGATGTGTATTATCCCTAATCCACTGTTGCATACACCAAAATATTTCTTTTTATTTTTTTTCTTAAATTAGTTTTTTTTTTGAGAAGATAAAGAAAAAGAAAAATCCTAACTGAAACAAATCAAAACAATCACTTTTCAATCAACTCTAATTCTAGGGTTTAGCCTAACTCAACTAGACCAGCTCCTAACCAAAAACTCCTACAGTGAAAAGATCAAAGTTTTACCCAGGTAGTTAGCCAGGTAAGGATAGTACTAGAGGGTGATCAAAGATCAATTAAGTACCTCTTTCCTTGCGGAGCGCTTTACGCAACCCCTAAACCTTGCCTTAGACACCAACTAATCTGAGAAAACTTAAACCGGTTCACTTAAGGATTTCTTGTTCCTTATTGAGCTCGAATCCTTAGGGGCCAACGTCTAATGAGTTTTTATTAGGCTTGGGTGGTGTAGTGAGGAATTAGTGATTTTTGGGCTAAGGAAAGGGTGATGAAATCCCTCACCTTATCTTGATTATGGGGTTTTGCCCTTAAAAATATTTTTAAGTGTGTGTCAAATCAAGATGCTCAAATCACTTGGTGAATTCCTACACTATATGAAATGCAACCCTATGAATTAAAAGCAACTAAAGGATGGAAAAGAAAAATCTTTTTTTTAATTAGGGTTAACAATCAAACAAATGAGAAGGGGGGATTTGTTTAAATTTATTATCTTGCTAGTAAATGTCAAAGTGGAGGATGAATTTTATTATGGTCAACAAAAAATAAAATCTCTTTTTTTTAAGTCCTAATTGTCTCTAATTGTGAAGAAGTAGCTAAAGGGTGGAATTAAAAACTAGAAAGAGGACTTACCTGAAAGCAAATCTTCAAATCCTAGCTCTCCAATCCGCGATCTTCAAGCTCCAAGCGTTTCCTTCACAAAAAACACACAAGTTAAAGAACCAAAATAATTAAAACCTACTTAAGCACCTTCCCCGGCAACGGCGCCAAAAACTTGATGCGGCATAAACATGTACCAAAAAGGTTGCAAGTGCACAACCGTGTCAAGTTATAGTATTTAAGATATCGATCCCACGAGGAAGGTGTTTTTGTAGGAGAAAATATAAAATTGGTTCTTATGTTGTGTGCGTGACAAATAGGAGTGATGAGTGAATGTGATTGTGGAGAGATAGAGAGAGTGGAAGTGATAGTGTGTAAATCGGCACGAGATATAAGTGAGAGTGGATGTGACAAAGAATGAATATGATCAATAAGGCAAGAAGGAAAAGGAAAATAAAAATCAAGAATAAAGAAAATAAAATTCAAGAATAAAAGAAAATGCAAGAAATTAAAGATGGTGGATTCAATTATAGATATGGATAATCTAAAATTGAACCCACTTCTTAGAAAAGGGTGATTCCCTAAGGGTTCTAGCCTAAAGGCGAAATCAAACAAAATAAAAATAAACAAAAAGAAAAACTAAACCCAAGAGGGTTCTAGCCTCAAGGTGAATAGTATAAGAAATTAAAATCTAACTATAAAATAAATTATAAAATTAAACTACAAAATAAAATTATAAGAATTAAATACAAGAAAATAAATCTACTCTATAAGCATGAAATAAATCTAAGGCAAGAGGGTTCTAGCCTCTTGGCTATTTAACAAGAAAATAAAATCTAACTACAAGCATAGAAATAAATCTAAACTAATAAGCAATAAAAGAGAAAAAGAAAGAAATGCAAACCTTCAAATAATTCTCCATCTTCATCTCATCTCCATCTTCATCATCCAACAAAGAGAAGAAATATTTAAAGTGGTGAAAAAATTATTATTATTAATTGCAACAAAAAGTTACAATTTTTGGAAGGCCTTCTCAATTAAGAGTAGCCCTCCTCTCCAAAAGGAGTTTACAAAATTTTTCACACCCTAACCCCTCACTCTCTACCCCTATTTATAGTAAACATCAAAGAATGAGAGCCATTGGATCAAACTTGAGCCCCAAGACAAGCAAAATCAGCCATTGACGCGCGCTACAGTAATCCGGCATCGATGCAAGTATCGATGCAGGTATCGATGCCCACATCGATGCCGACATCGATACTCATTATTTCCAAATTCTGATTTTACGGATAGCTTCGTCTCATCGAGATAGGCGATTTTCATATATTATATGTTAAATTCCGCCTTCCGGATTAGGAGATATCGTCGTTTCTTTACGGCCAACCATTTTGAATATGATTTCTTTTCATATTGGATTTTTGATTTTCTCCGGCTTCTACAGGCTACACGACTTGATTCTGGGCTTTTGGATAATTTGGAAACTGATTTTCCAATGGGCTTCTTTGATTCATTTCTTCATTTAATCGATGGGTTTTTGTTGAGAGATGAGAGTTTGAGATTTATTCTTCATTAACCTGCAATTAAAAGATAAAAACAATTATTAGTGGTATATTTATTCATATAAAATAGATAATGAGGGTATAAAATTATAATAAAATATGATTATCAGACCTATAGGCAATTTTTGACGCCTACAGGCATAACCTTCGAGTTCGACCTCTTCTTCTTTGACTTCGACTGATTCCTGTTCTGGTTACCTTTCTTCTGGCTTCGGCCTCTCTGTTCGAGATTTAGGGCTAAACCTGAACCTTCTGATTCAGACAATTTCCTTCTAACCTCCTCGGATAGAATCATGCTAACAACCTCGCTCAGTTTCAACTTCTCCTTCCCCGTCGAGTTGCTAATTGTCGTCACACAACCTACCTAACTATCCGGCAACGAGTGCGCATGCCACTTGGAGCTGGCTGATAAGCGTGCGTGCCACTTAGAGCTAGCTGATGAGCATGCGGACTTGTTGCAATGTCATCAGCGATTCGCCGCTTTGTTGTTTCAACGGCTCGTCGTCTCGAGCTATGCTCGGGACCTGATAAAGAAAATCTTAAGAAAAAATTTCTTAAGAAAAACGGTGACAAATTCATCCCAAGTTGAGATGTAATTTGTTGGTAAGCTGTACAGCCATTTTTTAAAATTATAATAAAATATGATCTCGGGACCTATAGGCAATTTTTGACGCCTACAGGCATAACCTTCGAGTTCGACCTCTTCTTCTTTGACTTCGACTGATTCCTGTTCTGGTTACCTTTCTTCTGGCTTCGGCCTCTCTGTTCGAGATTTAGGGCTAAACCTGAACCTTCTGATTCAGACAATTTCCTTCTAACCTCCTCGGATAGAATCATGCTAACAACCTCGCTCAGTTTCAACTTCTCCTTCCCCGTCGAGTTGCTAATTGTCGTCACACAACCTACCTAACTATCCGGCAACTACGGTAGAATCAATAGGGCCTGCACTTTATCATCAAACATGATGTCCACGGAGATAAGTTGATCAACAATCATGTTGAACTCGCTAAGGTGCATCGTGAAGGAGCATCCTTCTGCCATCTTGAGGTTGAAGAGCGTTTTGACGAGATACACATTGTTTACGGCTGACGGTTGCTCATGCATCTTTACGAGCGCTTCCATAAACCCCACCGTCGTCTTCTCCTTCAATATATTATGGGTGACCGATTTGGCAAGCAACAACCGAATATTTCCTATAGCCTTTCTATCTAGTATTTCCCACTCCTCGTCTGATTCCTCCTTCTTCTTTCCCTTAGCCTTGCCCATCAATGGACGGTAAAGATCCTTCTGGTACAGATAGTGCTCTATCTGCGACTTCCAGTAGGCGAAGTCTGACCTGTCAAACTTCTCAATCTTCGATTTGCTTTCCTCTGTCATGGTTTTCGCACAAATCTTCTGAACGAAACTCTGATACCAGTTGTTGGGGATTCGAAACAATCAATTGAACCCGTGCCCTTCCGGATCTTGTGCTAAGAGTTTAGCACGTAGGAAAATCATCGCAAATAAAAGAAAAAATTGTAGGAAAGATAAACAATAAAGAACACACCAGATTTAACGAGGTTCGGCAACGTACCTACGTTCTCAGGAGCCACACCACACAATTCTTTGATTAATTTAAAGAAGATTACAACGCCCACAAATAGGTTTTTATTTCTCTGAGATCTCTCTGAAAGAATCCTCTCAAAACCCTCTTTTTTACGTGTTTTAATAACCCTAAAATCGTTTAGGTGTATATATGATCCCAGCCCAAAACAGTTTCCTATACAGTTTAGGAAACTGGAAATCCCATTTCCGATCGACCTCGCCATGTGCTTCGATCGACCGGCCAGAATGTCAATTTCTTCAGGGTTTTGGTGCATGTTTTCGGTTGACCGGATCAAGACCCTTGGTCGACCGACCAGAGTTTTGATTTCTGTCTGTTTTCCTGTAGGCGTCGCGGTCGATTGGACCAGGTCCGTCGGTCGACCGACCCACGTTTTTCCTATTTTCTTCGTTTGTTTGATTTCATGTTTGGGTCTCCACACCCGAGACCAACAGATCTCTGGATAGAAACCTGGATTCAGTGTTCTATTTTAATAGTTAAACATAATAGAACAAGAGGTCTGGGGCAAAAGACATAAATTTAATTCTTTTATGCAAAAATATCCTAATAATGCATAAAGGGTAGGGTTTTCCTGAGGTTATTTCATATAGAACTATTTAATTTCATTGCTAATTTGAATTGATTCTCTATTATACCTTCTTTACATCTGCCTATAATAAACTAATGCATGAGGTATGTGCATGAGGACTCTAATCTCATTGACTAGATCTAATTAAAAGCCCCATCATGCTAGACTCTAGAAGATATAAAATATAACTACAGTTATCAATCTTAAACTTTATTATTACAAGAAGTCCTCCAGACTCCAAAGTAAATCTTATCGGAGGCTTCTTTTCTTTTTTCTTCATTTGCTTTTCTTACAAGTAATGAGGTGCATCATGGAGGGTACTTCGTTTTTTTTCCAATTCTTCTTTCTTTTAAGGGCAGGCAACCTGATTGCATGCTTGAGTAAGAAGTTGCTTATATTGCAATTTATTTAGTAATCACCAAAGTGGCTCTTAGGATTCAAATGTTTCCTTGTCAATGAGAAAATAATTTTCTACTTATTATTATGGGAACTAACTTAGATTAACACTAAATGAGGACATATAGCAGAGTTTCGAGTAAACCCCCAAGTTATAGAATGTTTTTCTATGTAACCCGCATGTTTTTCACTTTTAGACTGTTTTTCTATGTAACCTGTATGTTTTTCACTTTTGTTAATTGGCCCTCAACTTTTCATTCAATCTTTTTTCTTAGACCATGACCATGAAAATTTGAGAAAAATGTGCTTTATGGATTCTGACAGTTGATGCGCATAATTGTAAAGTGCAATAAAACGTAGGAGAGTTGGGAGGAAAAGATGAAGTTTCCCTCCAAGAAAACTTTAGAATATGATCACAATACTCATGCGATCTATTATAGTTTCAAAAAATATTATGATCTAAGAAAGAAGAAAGAATGAAAAGTTGAGGGCTGATTTGCAAAAACACAAGGGTTACTTACAAAAGACGTTCATGACTTATGTAGGGACTGATTACACTTTTAACTGTATAAGATAGACTAATCAATAATCTCAAAATGGTATCAGCGGTTTTTCTTAAACTTCATATCATAAAAGATATATTTTTGGGTAATTTCACATAATCCCTCAAAGTTTAGCCCATTTTGAGATAACACCAAAAATTTTAAATTTTTTTACATAATACTGAAAAAGTTTGTCAGATTTGGGGGTTATCTGAATTTTTTTGGGTGTTATGTGACAATATTTAAAATTTTTGGTGTTATCCTAAAACAGGCCAAACTTGTAGGGGGTTATGTGAAATTACCCTTTACCTTTTAGTCTTTGTTCTCCTTGGAAGCTTTTCAAAACTGGTCTTCTCCCTTGATTGGCGGATTTTCTTTTAAATAAAAAAACAGAACTTACGAAGAAATTTAAAGTAAAACTCCTATAAAATAATTTCTCTATCAAAATAAGATCAAACTAGTAAGATTAGATGCTACAACAAAGTTATATCACTTCCTAACATAAAAGGAAAATATCAACCTAATTATATCGGTCACATGTTTAAGCATCTAAGTGGGGTTCAAAAATCATAAAATGTGGAAAGCCTAATCATAGACCAATATATGATTAAACTTGAGAAGCAAACCTTAATCAAGGTTCCAACTCTAGCTAACCTTAATCATAGATATTAGCTCATAGGCGTTAGTTTCTACTTAAAAATGAAGATATTTGGTGATGTAGACAACAAAGTCTCCCTTTTTTAAGTTTTTTGCGGGACCAAATGGATGAGAAATAGCCATGCACTAATTATTTCAATTTGAAGTAGAGTAGTTAAGGTATCCCTTCATTGAGAGTGGTCACAAGGATACGTGTCCTTTTTAAGTGGGGGATCTCTGCCTAATTCCATTGATGAATAAAAATGATATGGACAAATTTTTAAAACCAACCTTTTTAATTTTTTATTTGTAAAAAACGACTCATTTTCAAAATATTTGTAAAAACCGACCTGGTTTCAGCCTCAGCGCTGAAACCAGGTCGGTTTTTGAAAAAAAGTTTCTGAAACTTCACGGGAGTTGAACTACCGTGAAGTTTAGCAGCTTAATTAAAAGCTGCTAAACTTCACGGGAGTTCAACTCCCGTGAAGTTTCGGAAACTTTTTTCAAAAACCGACCTGGTTTCAGCGCTGAGGCTGAAACCAGGTCGGTTTTTGCAAATAAAACTGAAATAGATCGTTTTTTACAAATAAAAAACCAAAAGGGTTGGTTTTTAAAATTTGTCCAAAATGATATAGATAGGAAGCTTATAAAATATCTTCAAGAAAGAAAGCAAGGAATAAGAAGTTTATTTTGCATAAAGATATTTTCCAATTTCGTTAAATAATTAGTGAAAAATGTATTTACATAATTATTAAACTCTTAGAAACATGATGAAGAATTAGTGCATGTATTTACATAATTATAGAATGACATTTCCGGCATTTGATCTCAATTCTTCTTTCTTTCAAAATGAACCCTTAAAAGATATTAGTTTGGAGAAAATAGCACAAATTGTTTAAGTTGTATAATCATTCTTTATGTGATTTCTTTTCAAGTCCATTGACTTGATGTCACCTGCCCTCTTCCTAACAAAGTGGACATGTAGGAGAATTTGTGAACTAGCATTAGGAAATAAGCCCACCAGTATGATTTTTGTATTCTAAAGATACAAATAATTAGGTCAGCATATAAGTTTTGGTGACTTTGGTTAGTTAGAGATTAATGGTCAATGGTGGGAGTCCTCGTCACTACTTTTCACAAAATAGAACTATAAGTCTCACAACGAATCATAGGTTATTTAATCTGGATAATTTCATAGAAAATTATTTGTCAATGACCATGTTTAATAGTTTTTGACATATACCAAATTAATCTTGAAACTTACAAACTCCATATACATGTGTTAAGGGTTCATGCCATTAGAAAAAAAAAACTTGTGAAAGTGAAGGATAAAAATATGAAGTTAAATGTACATTTTGATAAGTCTCCATAGACAGTGAGTATTCTTCCAAAGACTTATTTACATTATTCAAATCATGTTAAAAATTGTTTATATCAGAAAGCTAATCACAAGATTGAGTAGGGATTAATAAAAAAATTAGGGCCCCTTGATATTCTCTGATGTTTGGTGAAATTGAAAAAGGCAGACCCCTGTACAAATATCAAATGTTTGAGGCCTCGGAAGAGGTTTCTTCCAGCATGCCCTCTGACGCTCAAGTCAGCAACTGATTGACTCAATGTGAAGAATATTAGATTTGTAAGAATGGTGAAAATTTCTTATGGTTTATATAGGTTACCAATGGTAGATTTGTAACTCGACTCAACCGGTGGAAATGGTGCTACATGTAGGATTGACTGTTGATGGGCTCAGAATAGACGTTTGGCAGGCTGGCGGTCGACCGCGAGGTTTTGGCGGTCGATCGCGTTCGTGCACAGACCTCACTGTGCATTTGGATCTTTGGCAGTCGACCGCGACGGTGGACCGTGGTTTTCTCTGGACTTTAGGGCCTGTTCTGAATTTGGTGCCATCGACCGCGATGGCATCCGTCGACCGCCACGGTCGACCGGCCGAAGGAGGTTGTGTGCGGATCTGGGTTTCAGACCCTTTCTTTGGGAGTTTGTATAAAATACCATAACTTGTAGTGGTTTGTAAGCAAGGGTTGTTGAGCTGAGAAAGAGGGTTTTGTTGGGCTTCTATTGTAGGAGCATTTGGAGAGATCAAGTGTGATTGTGGGTTTTTTTGTGAGATTTGTAACCCTAGTTTGTTCCTCTTGATTTCTAATAAACCCCCCCCCCCCTTCCTTACCCCGTGGACGTAGGCATCTCGCCGAACCACGTTAAAACTGGTGTATTTTATGTTTGTGCTATCTTTGGTGTGTTGTTTATCTCTCTCGGCTATTTGGTTGGATCTCGGCACAGGGGTTTCTCCCCAACAAGTGGTATCAGAGCTCCGGGCAACGCTTGGGCTTTTTGGAGGTGTAGATCAGTTGGGAAGTTCATCTAGAGTTTCGATTGGTGATAAATGTAGGATCTTTGTGGTAAAGTTTCTATCTTTTTTAAGTTGAATCTATTTCCTATTTGTTCCGCAATTGTTTGGGTGCTTTGAGATATATGACCGGGAAAGATAAACGTGAGGAGGGTTCTTCTAGTGTAAAGACCGTCTAAAGTTTGAATGTCTATTCTATGAAGATAGATGTGGAGAAGTTCGATGGCACAAATAATTTTGGACTTTGGAGATGCGAAGTCATGGATGCGCTAAATGCGTAAAATTTGGAAGATACGTTAGAGTTGGACGGGAAACCGGCCGACATTAATGAGAATGTTTGGAAGAAAATGAATAGAACGGCGTGTGGTGTGATTAGGTCTTGTCTCACTCAAGATCTAAAATATGATGTGATGAATAAGACTTCTGCAAAGAAGATTTGGGAGGTTCTAGAGGGCAAGTATTTGACAAAGAGCGTCTGAAAATCGCTTGCATTTGAAGAGGAAGCTTTATCGCTTTCAATTGAAGAAGGGGACATCCATTAGTGATCACATGAACCACTACACGAAGCTACTTGCAGATTTGGCGAATATAGATGTCATTGTTGAAGATAAGGACATGGCGTTGTTATTGTTGAGTTCCTTGCCCGATGAGGAATATGAGACCTTCGTCCTCACTCTTATTAATGGGAAGGCATCTCTTTCATATAGTGAGGTCACCGCGACTCTTGTGAATTATCAACTTCGTAAGAAGGACAAGGAGACTTCCATTGGGCCGGTAGCAGGGGCATTGGTTACAAGAGCTAGAAGTCCAAACCGTGGTAGGAGGTTGCAGTCTAGAGGGGGGCATCCTGCAATTGGTAGGAATCAGTGTGCCTTTTGTAGAGAGGATAGACATTGGAAAGCCGAATGCCCAAAATTGTAAGCCGGGAAGAATAAGGGGAAAGCTATTCAAGCTTCAGAGGTGAATGTTGCCAAGGCTAGTGGTGACGTTTCAGATTCAGATTCTTCGGGCTATTCATGCCCAACTCTTTCGTCAGTTGGTGTTGCCGACTCCACCAAGTGGATGTTGGATTCAGGTGCTACTTACCACATATGTCTTAGGAGGGATTGGTTCTCCAGCTTTCAGGAGTTGGAAAGAGGGGATGTTGTTCTTATGGGTAATGATCACAGATGTCCTATTGGTGGTATTGGTACTGTTCAGATTCGGACGAGTGACGGGATGATTCGGGAGTTGGTTGATGTGAGGTTCGTTCCTCAACTGAGGAAGAACATCATTTCACTTGGGACATTGGAGGTAGCAGCCTATAGGGTGACCTTGACGGATGCACACTTGAAGGTCACATTGGGGTCCATGATTATGATGAAGGGCATCAGGAGGAGTAACTTGTATTATCTGCTTGGGAGCATGGTGATTGATAGAGCGCTGACGACTTCTTTGGTTAGACTGTGGCATTGTTTGGTGCTGGGGTATATTATTGGTTATACCGTGCATAGATTGTTGAGGAGTGCTATGACCTGTAGATTGAAGTCCTTTGAGCACAGTGGGATGAGCGAGAAGACCGAGGTAGAGTTTGGCACTTCTTTCCATCGATCGAGTGGTCTTTTAGGAGGTGTTCAGTCAGGCATTGAGGGGCCTTCCATAGAGGCATCATTGGGAGGTAATCGTTATTTTATTTTCTATGTTGAGGATTGTACTAGGTATTTATGGGTTATAACCAAGTCCCATTGGTATGAAGCCCTAGTAGTCCGTAACAGTTGGAGGAGGTGTATGGGCAGAAAGGTTACCCGTCGTACTAGTTCTAGTAGGGGTTCTTTCTTGCATTGGTGCCGAGATCATGGCAGTTGGAGACACTTCATAGGAGAGGAAGCAGTGGGGTGACGAGATGAGATGGCGGATTCTGTGGGCCGTTCTTTTCTGGAGGAGAATCGGCGTTGGTTGTCGAGCAGTGGATTTGGTATTCGGGCTCTGACAAGTTTGGGCCATCTTATGAGGTTGCCGACTATTACGTTAGATATTGTTAGATCTGGTGGAGCTGTTTCAGATTTTGGTTGGTGTCGGATATTGGGCTACCCAGCACGTGGCCACATTGTGGATGTGTGATTGGATCCGATTGCGCATTTGGGATTCAGGGGCTCATTCGGTTATCAGTTGGGAGCTTCTGAGTTTGGTCTGAGCAGGTTTGTCACTTTGGACTCTCGGCAGGTAGAGAGTATTGATCAGATCAGAGGGATATCACAGCGGGTGGAGGGTGATGCTACTCCACATTGGGTGGAGCTTACTCCACATACTCCAGGTCATTTTGCATTAGTTAGGATCCCGGCTGAGGTGACACAGTTTGGGGGATTAGATTGTTCAGATACGGATGACGAGTTGGTAGCTCCGAGTGCAGTTGGTGGATGTAGCTTGGGTATGGCCATTGGTTCACCTCAGATAGAGGTGTTTGGATCATTTCAGTATGGGGTCGTTGGTGACGCTATCAGTCGCACTTTGGATGTTGGTATTGGTGAAGAGTTGAGGACTCTTCTTTTGGATTGAGGGCCTTTGGAGGCCAATGGGTGAACTACGTGAAGGCTTGATTCCTTGGAGAGGATACGTAGGCAGTCATTTTTGATGCAGCCGATTTGGTAAGTAGATACTGCTGGTTTGGGGTGAGTGTTCGTACTCCCGTTTGGGTCTCTATTTATTGTGGATTGAATCCATTATCATGAGTCCGTTGTCATGGCATACTGGATGCAACAAGTGAGGCAATTGGTTTGGTGGGTGTTGGCTTAGTTTTGGGAATCTTCGCCAAGGTAGAGATTTGTAGGATTGGCAGTTGATGGGCTCAGAATAGGGGTTTGGCAGGCTGGCTGTCGACCGCGAGGTTTTGGCGGTCGACCGCATTCGTGCACAGACCTCATTTGCATTTGGATCTTTGGCGGTCGACCACGGCGGTCGACCGCAGTTTTCTCTGGACTTTGGGGCCTGTTCTGGATTTGGTGCGGTCGACCGTGACGGTCGATCGCGATGGCATCCCGGTCGACCGCCGAAGCGGTTTGGGCAGAATCTGGGTTTCAGACCCGTTTCGTTTGGGAGTTATATAAATATCCATAACTCATTTCTAGGGTTTGTAAGCAAGGGTTTTGAGCTGAAGAAAGAGGGGTTTTGTTGGGCTTCTATTGTAGGAGCATTTGGAGAGATCAAGTGTGATTTGTGGAAGGTTTTTTTGTGAGATTCGTAACCCTAGTTGTATCCCCTTGATTTCTAATAGTGAAAACTCCCCCTTCCTTGCCCCGTGGATGTATGCATCTCGTCGAACCACATTAAAACTGGTGTATTTTGTGTTTGTGCTATCTTTGGTGTGTTTTTTATCTCTCTCAGCAATTTGGTTGGATCTCGGCACAGGGGTTTCTCCCCAACACTACATTTGCACTTTACTTTTGTTGACTATAGATTGGGCGACCTTGTGAGAGTCGCCTATACCATATTTAATGTAATAGTGACAGAATGACGGGGTGTGAGCGCCCTTCAAAGAGTTATTATCATATCTGACTTGCATTTAATACGATGACAACTGGGTAGCAGAGTATGGGCGACGCTTGAGAAGTTATCATCAAGCCTAGTTGTGTATTAAATGCAGCACCTTTGACGAGGCAGTCGGATACCCACTTGACTTGTGACATGTGCTTTTTGGTGGAGTTTGACCCTAGAATGCCTCCCAATCCAGACTGAGATTATCGAAAAAGTCGATCAATTTAGTCAGATTGCAGCTATACTAGGATGAGTCTTTGATCATATGACTCGACCATCTTGACATGTAGTTGTTCTTAGGGGTTCATTACATTCATGATTTTAAGAGTATAACAGAAATTAAGCCATGATTATGGGACATATATACATTTTAAATAGTTGGGAGGTTCACTATTCAATTTATAATACAAGTGCTCATATAAAAAACACCATATAAATGAAATACCTTTGAAATTAATCCATAGTTATTTTTGGGCAAAATAATAGAGTAGAAATTCTATCATAACAATCCTCATACAAGGGGTTTTCTTAACCACTCACCTAAGGATTCATATACAGCTTGAAAATCTATATTGCCCTCTAAAAGGGCTGCCAAGGGAGAATAACATGTTAGTATGCATGTTCTTTCGGTAGAATTTGTATCCATGATGGGTTGATATGAGAATGAGATCACAATAAAGTTTTTGAAGCTAATTAACCCAAAAACTACATTTTTGAAATAGCAAATTAGCAATGTGAAAAATAAGTTCCCCGTGAAAAATAAGCTAACTAACTCCTCCAACCCTCTAGCTTTCCCTCCTAGAGCCTCAGCCTCTAAGTTTATAAAAGATTTATATTTTATCAACGTCCCTTTCTTCAATATGTCTCATTGGGAAATAGGTGATGGCTCAAGTTGCAGATTCTGGCTAGACAAGTGGGTTGGTGAGAACTCTCTTAGTAGTTTATTCCCCAAGGTGTTTCAATTAGCATTTTCCCCTCTCTGCTCAGTTCAGTCCTAAGGATCCTTCATCCAGGGGGTGTGGAGATGGCATCCTATTATCAGAAGAGGTTCAACATCTGAGTCAAGAGAAGAAATCAATCAGTTGTACTCTCTCCTTAACTCAATTAGACCTCCTGTAGTTCAAGACCCAGATAAAATTTTCTGGTCACTCCAATCCTCTAAACTGTTCTCAGTGAAGTCATGTTACAACTTTCTCAACCTTGGCGGAACCAAATTTCATCTATTCAACTTCATATGGAAATCTCCTATCCCTCATAAGGTAAAAATTTTCTTCTGGATCCTCAGTCAGCAGAAACTTCACACTAGGGATGTCTTATCCAAAAAGGGGTGGATTGGAGATATCATTTGTCCCCTATGTGTTCGCGGTGAAAATTGTTGCTTTCTCCATCATTGATTCCATTGCAAATTCTTGTAATAGTTTATCGATTACAGAGATTCGGTCTTTTTTTAGATCCGGTTACAACGAAAATCAAATAAAAAAGAAATAAAAAATTACAACTTTCTCCTTTTGAACAAATCGCGAGCTCCTGTTTTGCGGTCGCTCGCTTTGTGTGGGTTCTTTGCCGACGCCGGGGTTAATCCGTGGACCACCGCGCGATCTAGATCCGGTCGGATCTACACGATTCGACGAGTATTATTCCGCGAAGGGAATAATAGCCGGGGAGGATTAGTTCGCCAAGGAAATAATCGTCCAAATCTCGGGATCAAAGGCCAAGCTTTGATCCGGAGTGTAGTTTCGTGTAGATCTTGGATCTGATTTTTACCTCTCGAACACCTGCCTTTTGTGACGTGGACGCTCGCCGAGAATCAGATCTGAATCTTCAAGTCCTCAAGTCTTCAAAACTCCAAGCTCGATCTTCAATTCGGCAGAGTTTCGGCTCTCAAAGTTCCAACCTTTTCAAATGAACAAAGGGGAGCCTATTTATAGGCTCTCTAAACTGTCCGCGCCAGTACGAGGTCGTAACTCCATGAGGTGGCGCCTGGTCCGACACGCCATAGTTATCGTCTTGGGGAGCCCCAGGGTGCTCGCTTTCCGAGCCACCATGTGACTGGTACTTGGCGAGCCACCACCGGTGCTACGGCTTGGCGAGCCCCTAAGTTTGGGTTTGTGGATTGTCGGTTGTCTCCGTTTTTGTCTGATTCGTTGTGGCGGTTGATTTTCATGGAATTGATTTTGACGAGCTCGTCTGTGATTGCAGTCGATCGAATCTGATTGCAGTATCACTTCTGATTCTGAAGTCGGGAAATACCGTATTGATTCGACGTAGATCTCGATGTCTCTCTTTGTTTAATACATCGTTGATTCCACACTAACGTTGGCATGATTCTACGCGAGAAATGATTGTATCCGTTGCTTGCGTGGCGATTCGTAACCACTCCTACGCTCGTGTTTCGTCGGTTTTTTGCGAGCGTATGCAAGTGACATATAAGCAATTTAAGTATGCTAGAGATACCCCCGTCCAAAGATAGTCAGTGTCCTCGTTTATTATAGAAATTAAGTCTGGAATCTGAAATATGATTGTACAACATTTAGATCGTGAACCGGACCTTAGAATCGGCTCTGTTATGATTCTTCAATCTCACAGGCTATTAAGTGCTTTGTCGAATGCTGTAATTCGGGGCAGCATTTATTGTCTGACCGTTGTCGGAATTTTGAATTTGAAGTCGGTTCCTAATTTTCTGATCTTTAGCTCGTGCTTGTTGGTTCAACATAGAATTGACCATCGATTGTTGGCGTTGAGTCTTTATTTTGCGACGCGTTGTCCGGCGTAGTATTGTTGAGTTATCCTCAAGAATATTTTTAGAAAAATATCCTCCAGGAACTTCTCAACCGAAAATAGGGAATAGTTTATACTCGTATACCTTATTGGAGTATTTCTCATGCCCAAATGAGCTGAACCGGCCTGATAATGACCTGAACCGGTCTGGTATTGAGCCAAAAAAGGCAGTAATTCGGCTCAAAAAATTTTCTGATCCTTCCGAATATGTGGGAGAGGCAAGAATAAACCAAGGACTGAACTCTCGGTCGATTTGGAGTTGTTTCGATGCTCGATTCAGCTTCAATTTGAATTCTGGTTCAAACCAGGTCTGGTCCTGTTCAACTTGGTCTGGTCCGGTTCAACTTGGTCTTGGTTCAACATTATAAAAGAGGGTTTTTTCCTCTTATTAGGGCCGGCCCCCCTCTCTCTCTTTCTTTTACTTTTCTCTTCCCTCGAGCGTCCGTTCTCCCTCAAAACTTCATATTTGCATTAGATCTAGTCTTCCTTTGGATCTTTGACTGAGAAATCCCTCCAAACTTCCATATTTAGAATTTCCTCGAGCGCGTGGTCTGAGTCTCTTTCAAGATCTGATTTTTATTGGATCCACGAGCTTTCCCTCAGGTAAATCCCTCAACTATTTTAGCATTTTTTTATGCTTAATTCAATTTATGAATTTGTGGGGTCGCATGCGAGGGTTAGGATTAAGATTTGGCGCCTCGAGCTCACCTCTCAGGGGGGAGAATTGCAAAAAAGAGGAACTTTTTCTTAGATCCGATCCCTTAACTTATTTTGCAGGTCTCTATATCTCGTATTGCGAGGGGTCAATCCTCTACCGCGTCGGTTGACGGCGCGCCTCCCTCTTATGCTGGTGAGCTATTTTTTGGAAATTTACAAATTAGTCCATTTTTTCTTAGAAATTTACAAATTGGTCCTTTTCACCCTATTTTGTTCTCCTTGGCGAGGCAATCGGGAAGAGCCTTGATTCTCCTTGGCGAGGATCGACGCTTTAAAGATATGTTTTGCTTGGTCAAAACCATATCTCAAAATCAATAAAGGGGGCGTTTTGACGCTGCATTGTGCTTTATAAGGCAGGGATATATAGTCGATATACCCTATCTTATAAGTGCATAATGTGGCCAAATCGTCTCACCCTTTATAAGGCAGTGACTCTATCTTACCCATTCGTAGGATGAGTTCAACTTCCTTTTATGATTGAGACTAACAACTGTTTAAATTTTTGCTTCCAGTGGAATATCCTTCTGGGGCGTTCTCATCTCACGCAGTGTACGGGCGTCGTGGCGAGTATTATTCGACTTCCGATGATTTTTCCCCTATCCCAGTCACTCCTCGGTTTGCTTCGGGCACGTCGACAGAGGTTGCCCAAGTGGTGAAGGAAGGTGGATATCGAGCTCTTCGCCAGTTGATCACAGATGCGCCCCTCGTGAAGGATGCCAGTTCGATTCAGCCTCTCAAAAAGACCGACTTCTTATTTGGCGATTCTGCCAGAGATCCGGATGCCGTGTTTATTGATGCTGAGCAGTGGCTTCATAAGACTGGCAGTGGTATTAAAGGGGGCGATTTGACACTACATTGCGTTTTATAAGGCAGGGATATGTTGTCGACATACCCTGTTTTGTGATTGCACAATGTGGCCAAATCGTCTCACCCTTTATAAGGCAATGACTCTATCTTAGCTATTTGTAAGATGAGTTCAATTTCCTTTTATAATCGAGACTAACCAGTGTTTAACTGTCTATTTTGCAGTGGGGTACCCTTCTGGATCATTCCCGTCCCACGCAATATATGGACGGCGTGGCGAGCATTATTCGAACTCCAACGATCCTTCCCCTATTCCAGCTACCCCTCAGTTTGCTTCGGACACGTCGACTGAGGTTGCCCAAGTGGTGAGGGAAGGTGGTCATCGAGCTATTCGCCAGCTAATCACAGATGCGCCTTTTGTGAAGGACGCCAGCTCTACTCAGCCTCTTCGAAAGAGCGATTTCCTATTTGGTGATTCTGTCGATGACCCAGAAGCCGTATTCATTGGTGCTGAGCATTGGCTTCACAAGACCGGCAATGGCTTCATATACTTGCCGGAGATTCCTCGGCATCGTTCATTGACTGAGCTCAGATGTCAGGCTGTGACACGGGAGATGTCGTGGCGCTTGACAGAGGATCATATGAGTGTCCATTGCGGCTATATCACTCATTCGGCGGTTCCTGGTTCGTGCAGAAGTCGTGTTACCGGATTGCGTCCTGGTGTATTGGGGCTGGACGAACCACCACGTAACGAGTTCCTTGCTACCGCTTCCACCTTGAGGAATCGTCTCGCTGTTCTGGGACGGGAGATGCCAGCGACACGTCACAGGTTTTACGGTTGGGTCCACTCTTCGGACAAGTCTTGGTGGAGCCGCATGACGACATACGTCTTGAGCCGATGGGGCGAGGAGTTGCATGCTTGCGGTTTGTATGCAGCCGTTCGTGCCACCGTGTATGGCTTGCCTATCAGTTTGAGACATTTCTGTGCTTTGTTCGAGCTATATAATCCAGACTCGAACACTTTTCTGACCCGGCAGGGGGAGTTAGGCTTGGCTCTTCACGAGATGCACAGGATTTCTGGCTTGTCCATGGGACAGATGCTATACCAGGAGTACTTTCCTTCCAGTCATGAGTTGAGCCAATTAAAAGATCGCATGCCTGACCGTTATGAGACTCTATGGGACCTCACTTGTCATTACCATATTGCTTTGGCACAGTCGGAGCCCTTAGCAAAGAGGACCAAGGTATGTGTGAGTCTGAAACAATTTGCGAACTACTTGTTCAAGAATCTGGAGAGCACTCATGGCGAGGATATTTGTGAGCTGGCCCCATTCACTCCTTCAGAGGTGAACAGTCTACTGAAGAAGATCGGCGCTCAATCTTACACCACCGGCGGTCCTGAGGGTGGCTTTCCTGCGAAGACCAAGTTCAAGTCATTCTTGTGGCACGCTACCGCACCAATTCGACCAATGACACTTCTTGCTGGCTTTCTTGCTATCTGGTTGAAAAAGTGCGTGGTTCCATATCAGTCTGGCGACGCCTTGCCCTTGGAGGTACTTTACCCAGCAGTTCAGCTCGCCTATAAGAAGGAACTCTCACTTCTTCCGGTGATGGTGGCTAATATTCACCGAGGACTTCGACAGCTTTCCAGTGCGTTCACACGGAAGGAGACCGATTTACCAGGTCAGATTCCCACGCTTAAGGTGGAGCTCCCGTACGCTTATCTGATGGCCTGGTTTGTCCTTCATCGCTCGGATATGATGTCGGTGCCGAACGCCACAGACCATTCTGTTCCCCTGCTACAGTTGCTTGAGAATGGCAGGTGGGAGGGCCGCGGATTTTCTGATGTCAGACAGCAGTTGCAGGTCCATAAGTGTTGGGCATTCTCTACTTGTTTTCCGCAGTTCTCCGGTCGATATGGTGAATGCTTGATAGATGATGAGAGGCCTAGAGAGTACCGGACTTATTTAGACATCGGCTGCTTCAACTGGCTAGTGAATATTAGGCCCGGCTATCTGACTTTCCGGGTGAGGGATCAGTGCTTCATCGAACCATATCTACCGTGCCGATTCGCTCGCCAGTTTGGCTATGACCAGCTTTACATTGGGAATCCTCGTCAGCAGCTTCGTACTCATAGTGGTTTGATAGACGGTCTCCGCGCTTGGTTGTGGACCGTGACTGGCTGTACTGGTGTTAGATTTAGTCTCCCGAGTGCTGACCGGCAGTTGAACCTTACTTTCTTGAGCTGCAAATGGTTGTTAGCAGCCAACAAGACTATCCCTGTGAAGCCAATCGCAGAGTTAGAGGCTGAGGCAGCTTCCCAGGTTGATTCCCGCAGGATTCGGGAAAACGCCCGGGCACAGAGGATACGGAACAAGACTCGTCGGATTGACGAAGAGGGACAGAGGACATTCCATTCCACAGACGAGGCTTCGGGCGGGGATCCCGAAGATTACGATGACTTTTCCGAGCGAGGTTTGCACTTCATCTTTTTCTTCTATCTTCCAGAAGTGTTGAAACTGACTATGGTTTGATGTTCCAGATACCACAGTTGATCAGGATGAAGATTTCCGTCCTCCTCCTCAGGCGAGACCTTCGATCCCTATTGCTAGGCGGAAGAGATTGGCCCGCAAACCTCGTGTAGCTTCACGAGCATCTGACATGGATCTGGCTGGAGATGACCCTATTAGTGACAGAGGTAACGTCTACTCTTTGAACCATTTTCTTGGTTATTCTGAACATTGACTCATGCTTTTCCATTTCTATATAGGAGTGCGTGGGGAGGATGAGATGAGTCCCGATCCTGTTCCCTTATCTCCCGATGAGTCTGACCCACTACCCCCTGTAGAGAAGTCTACAGGGGTTGCTGACATTAGGGAGGAGATCAGTGTAGGACCAGATTCTGTGAGTCAAGGTACATCTATCACTGACAGCGTATTTCTTTAGATAATACATTAATGAATTTGTGTATCCTCTAACTGTCCTCTACTCCTTGCTCCTTCAGATAATTTGCAGGAGGCGAACCTTGGAAACGAAGAGGCTGATGCACCCGTGAGAGGTAACTCATTTCCATTAGTTGTAGTCTCTTCATTATTCTTTGGCACTTATATTCTTTTATGTCAGATTTCTCCATCGACGATTTTGACGAGGGAAGCCTGTTTGCGGACACTCCTATGATGCACTACATATATAGCTCACCTCAGATTGATGACCAGCTACCTGGAGACATGTTTCCTGAGTCCGCATTTGCTAACAATCCTGAGGATGGTTCCTTTGAAGGTATGTGCCTCCTGCTGAGTTGATTATAGGACTAGTCGACCTTGACTAATGCAGCTATAATGTAACGCCTCTGCGAATTCTGTTTTGAATTTGACAGGAGCTTTTGTTGAGAAAGACCATGTTGAGCCGGCTGTGCGACCAACTCCACCAGTCGATGCAGCTACAGTTGTTACATCTCCATCACCCCCAGTGACTCGAGGGGAAGGAGGTATAATTTAATTAGCTGAGCGATGCCGTTCATTTCCTCATTGAGGCTTTTGACGAACTTCTCTTCTTTGTGTAGGGCTTCCTTCTCAGCTTCATATCCTCGTTAAGGAGTTGTTATCAGGGGATGACCCTGAGAAGATCATCATCAGCGTAGAAGTCCGCTCTTATTTCTCCTCCCTGACTGTTATAATTGGCAAACTCCTCCACGACGGACTTTCTCTTCGCCAATTTAAGCCCTACCTCGATTCCAAGATAAACTTGATTAGGGACATAGGATGTCCGGATCTAGCGACGGCTATGGTTGATGACCTTGATCGCTTAGAGCGTGAGCTTCAGATGTTTCATGAGCTCCGGGATACAGGTGCCTCTTCATTCGTTGCTGCCGAGTTGGATGCTCGCTTACAGACATGGCGCAGTACTCGGATGGTTGCTGAGCTCGAGATTCAGGTGCAGCGGGACCGCATAGATCGAGTTGAGGCTGATTTCGCCACTAGATCTTCTTTCCTCGAGGAGCTTGATTCTCAGATAGATCAGCTCCGACGAGAACTCCGTGAGAAGGAAGACACAAAGATGCAGAATCAGCAAGCAAATGCTGCTTTATCTGATGAGCTGAAGTCCTTGAAGCAGAGACTGGCTGAGACAGAGGAGGATGCTGTGAGGACTTTAGCTGCGAACGAAGAGTCTGTTAGAGCTGAGTTGCAGGAGGAGCTTAGACGCTCTTATGACGAGAAGTTATCTGAATTCAGTCAGCAGATTCTTAGCCATGGGCTTGATGTATGATTTTATTTGCTGAAAACCTTGACATTTGATTCTCTTTAGTGGAATTGGTTTTTATCTTTATCTTTATTATGATTCCTCATCACGTTTGAAATGATTGACCATAATACTCATAGGATTTTTGGCAAACCCCCAGCCTTCAACGGGTTTGATTAGCCTTTACCGACTACCGTTTGAGTCGGGCTAGCATGCGGATTATCGGAATCCGTTCCGCATGTAACGTTGTGCTAAGGGAATGAACTCCCTTAGACTTCGTGCTATGATGTCGAATACATAGACTTCGCCATTGTTACGGGAATAGGCTACCCGGCGACACGTGTTAGGTGTTGACTTTAGGATTTTTGGCTAACCCCCAGCCTTCAACGGGTTTGATTAGCCTTTACCGACTACCGTTTGAGTCGGGCTAGCATGCGGATTATCGGAATCCGTTCCGCATGTAACGTTGTGCTAAGGGAATGAACTCCCTTAGACTTCGTGCTATGATGTCGAATACATAGACTTCGCCATTGTTACGGGAATAGGCTACCCGGCGACACGTGTTAGGTGTTGACTTTAGGATTTTTGGCTAACCCCCAGCCTTCAACGGGTTTGATTAGCCTTTACCGACTACCGTTTGAGTCGGGCTAGCATGCGGATTATCGGAATCCGTTCCGCATGTAACGTTGTGCTAAGGGAATGAACTCCCTTAGACTTCGTGCTATGATGTCGAATACATAGACTTCGCCATTGTTACGGGAATAGGCTACCCGGCGACACGTGTTAGGTGTTGACTTTAGGATTTTTGGCTAACCCCCAGCCTTCAACGGGTTTGATTAGCCTTTACCGACTACCGTTTGAGTCGGGCTAGCATGCGGATTATCTAAATCCGTTCCGCATGTCACGTTGTGCTAAGAGAGTAAATTCTCTGGGACTTTGTGCTATGATATTGAATACATAGACTTCGCCATTGTTGTGGGAATAGGCTACCCAGCAACGTGTTTTAGACGCTGACTTATCCCTACTTAGGCTTCGGGATAAAATACCCCAGAATCGAACTCTGGTGTCTTTTTCTACGGAGAAAGACTAAACCGGCGACGCGTGTTAGGCGTCGGCATATCCTTTCTTAGGATTCAGGATGAAATTCCCCATGCGTGTAAGGCATGGATTTTGGTGTTATTAATAACAACCTGCCACAATGTTGAATATGTGAACGGGTGTTCTTTTTAACGGTTAAGAACTAACCGGCAGCGCGGGTTAAGCGCAGACTTATCCTTGCTTAGGTTTCAGGATAGAATACCCCAGAATTGAATTCTGGTGTCTTTTTCTACGGAAAAAGACTAAACCGGCAGCGCGTGTTAGGCGCAGACTTATCCCTGCTTAGGATTCGGGATAAACTTCCTAGGATGAATCCTAAATTGACAAATTTTGTAAAGATTGGTGCGGGAAAGGAAGAATTTTATATTCTATTTCCCGGTCTTCTTTTAGGGTGAAGGCGAACCCGAATACAAGGAAGGAAGAATTTTATATTCTATTCCTTGATTCTGGAAAGGAAGAATTTTATATTCTATTTCCAGCGCAAAAGAAACTAGAAGTGGGATCTCCACTCCGAGAATCTGGAAAATCTAGATAAACTTGCCTTTTATAGGGATTGGTTATCTAAACTGAAAAGGAGTTCTTCGTTTATCGAAGTGAAACTTCAACTTTGGTCATAGCCATGAGAGGGCTTAACCAAAGAGAAGGAGAAGGGAGTTCTTTCGTTTATCGAAAGGGGACTCTGAAATGAAAGTGGACCTCTTGTTCATGGAAAGAGTCAAGAGGGCCAGAAAGACATTTTTAGTGGACCCACTGTCAATTGAAATTGATCAGTGAGGGATTTTGGTGGTGAAAAAGATTTTGGGTTATCCTCTAGAATATTAAGTGTAATATTCTTCAAGGAACTTCCCGGTAAATGGGTTATCCTGAATGTACTAGGGATAGTACTTTTTCAGGAACTTCCCATTTATTGGCATTAATTGCCTGGTGCCTTCTTGAGTAATCAGGCGATATGCACCGTTTGAGTAGACTGTGTCTATCACAAACGGTCCTTCCCACTTGGGTTCGAATTTACCTTTCTTCTTGGATTCTTCTTGGAGTTGAGGATTATCGGTCGGCGAGCAGCGAGGACCAGATCTCCTTCCTTGAAGCTTCTCTGTCGGACTCTTTTGTTAAAAGCCCTAGATATTCTGGCTTGATATAACTCAATTTGTTGTTGAGCCTCCAAGCGCTTTTCATCCAACTTCTCGAGTTCTTCGAGACGTTTTTGATGCTGTTCTTCTGTCGTCATCTCAGTTGCGAGAGCGATCCGAAGGGATGGGATTTGAATCTCTAATGGTAGCACAGCCTCGCATCCGTATACCAGCGAATATGGGGTGGCCCCCGTAGATGTGCGTATGGTGGTGCGATAAGCCCAGAGTGCTTCACCGAGTTTATCGTCTCAGTCTCGTTTATTGGTCTTCACGAGCTTTGACAATATCTTAATGATCGTCTTGTTGAACGCCTCAGCTAATCCATTCGCAGCGGGATAATAAGCTGTCGACGACACAAATTTTGAATTTGTCACAAAACCTGACGAAGGCGTTGCTTATGAACTGTGGACCGTTGTCATGAATGATTCGTCTTGGCACGCCGTGTCGGTATATGACATGATGCTTGATGAAATTGATGACGTTGTTCGTCTTCACTTCTTTAAGCGGAATTGCTTCAGCCCACTTTGAAAAGTAATCCGCAATCGCCAGATTGTTCACGGTGAAAATTGTTGCTTTCTCCATCATTGATTCCATTGCAAATTCTTGTAATAGTTTATCGATTACAGAGATTCGGTCTTTTTTTAGATCCGGTTACAACGAAAATCAAATAAAAAAAATAAAAAATTACAACTTTCTCATTTGAACAAATCGCGAGCTCCTGTTTTGCGGTCGCTCGCTTTGTGTGGGTTCTTTGCCGACGCCGGGGTTAATCCGTGGACCACCGCGCGATCTAGATCCGGTCGGATCTACACGATTCGATGGGTATTATTCCGCGAAGGGAATAATAGCCGGGGAGGATTAGTTCGCCAATGAAATAATCATCCAAATCTCGGGATCAAAGGCCAAGCTTTGATCCGGAGTGTAGTTTCGTGTAGATCTTAGATCTGATTTTTACCTCTCGAACACCTGCCTTTTGTGACGTGGACACTCGCCGAGAATCAGATCTGAATCTTCAAGTCCCGTAGGTTTTGTGGTTTTGTCGGTTGTATCCGTTTTTGTCCGTGATTCGGTTGTGCGGTTGATTTGTCTGGACTCGATTTGTTGACCTGATTTGGCAGTCGATCCGAATCCTGATTTGGCAGTAAATCCACTTCTGAGTTCGAGTCCGAAACCGATCTTGATTCGACCGTGATTCGTCCGAGTCCGCTCTTGTTTGAATGACTCGTTGATTCCCTGAACCGTTGGCTTGATTCTACGCGCGAATGGATGTATTCCGTTGCTTGTGTGCGATTCGTCAACCTCGTCGCCTCGTTGGTTCGTCGGTTTGTGCCGAGCTATGCTAAGGGACCTATAAGCAATTTTATATGCCTACACTATGCAATATGTCCAATGAGTCTCATGATCATCTCTTCATTCATTGCCAAGTTACTAGAGAGGTTTGGTCACTGATCACTCCGTTCCATACCTCAGATAAGTGGCCTAACAACATGTATTCCCTTCTCTCTGGATCTCTTGATAAATCTATAGACCATTGACTAAGGATATTATGGAGAGTTATCCTCCCAGGCTGCTGTTGGAGAATATGGTTTAGCAGGAACAATCTTATATTTGTGAACGCATGTGAAGTGGGAGGCTGGCTAATATCCAGCAGGCGAAAGCAAAACGCGTGGGAGGCTATTGCCCAGCGGGTTTCGATGCAGTTATGTGAAGAGATGAGAAGCTCTTCCGTGTGAAGAGATAGAAGTGGTTTTTCATTGGTTGGTCCAGCGGACAAAGAGAAGGCCCACCCGATTGACCGGTTAAAGCTATATATATAGCTTCAGCTCTTAGGTTTTAGGTGTGCAAGGTGGATTTCTTTTTAGCTGCGATTTGCTTTGTGAAAGTACGGCGCATGTACAAATTTGAGGGAGTGCAGAAGGAGTTTGTGCGGCTGCAGAGTTTGTGCGGCTATGGAGAAAAAGCAAAGCAGAAGGCTGGGTGATTCTTTGGGGCTGCATGCAAGGGTTTGTGGTGTGTGGCTACAGAAAGAAAAGGAGCTTTTATTTTGCTGTTTTGAGAGAGCCTTTGTGTGAGGGATCTGAGAGTTTGTGAGGGTTTAGATTGAGTGATTGTAAACCCTAGTTGTATCTCTCCCTCTAATAGTAGATCTCCCCCCTCCTTGCCCCGTGGACATAAACAGTTTGCCAAACTACGTAAAATTGGTTTGTTTGTGTTTGTGGCCATTGTAATAGTTTTTAGGATCCATCGACAAGTCAGTCCTAGAACTGATGAGAGGAAGAGTCGATATCTCACTTTATTAAGATATTCGCTTCAGATTCTTGTTTTCTTAGTGAGACAGGAATTCTTATTGATCTTTCTCTCTTATTGTGCACCAGAAACTCTACCAAAATTTTTGCTGCGCACAACAAGTGGTATCAGAGCACGGGCTATGCTTGGGCTATTTAGATCAATTTGGAGGTTCGTCTAGGGATTCGTTTGGTGATAAAGGTGAGATATTTTGGTAAAGACTCTATCTTTTCAGTTTTGGATCTATTCTTCGTTTGTTGGTGCGTTGAGAAAGATGTCGGGGAAAGAAGGTGTTTCGGGTGTCGAGGGTGGTGCTTCTGGCACGAAGACCATTCAGAGTTTGAATATCCACTCGATAAAGATATATGTGAAGAAGTTTAATGGCATAAATAATTTTGGATTATGGAGATGCGAGGTTTTGGATACGCTGAACGCGTAGAATTTGGAGGATACCTTAGAGTTAGATGGCAAGTCAGATGACATTAAAGAGAAGGTTTGGAAGAAGATGAATTGAACGGCGTGTGGTGTGATTAGGTCTTATTTGACTCAAGATCTAAAATATGATGTGATGAATGAGACTTCTGCAAAGAAGATTTGGGAGGTTCTCGAAAGCAAGTATCTGACAAAGAGTGTTGAGAATCGCTTGCATTTGAAGATGAGACTTTATCGTTTCCAGTTGAAGAAGGGAACCAAAATTAGAGATCACATGAACACCTACACAAAGCTTCTTGCGGATTTGGAGAATGTGGATGTCATGATTGAAGATGAGGACAAGACGTTGCTATTGTTGAGTTCCTTGCCCGACGAGGAATATGAGACCTTCGTCCTTACTCTGATTAATGGGAAAGTATCTTTTTCGTATAGTGAGGTCACTGCTGCACTGGTGAATTATCAGCTTCGGAAGAAGGATAAGGAGACTTTGACTGAGTCGGTAGCAGAGGCATTGGCCGCAAGAGGGAAGGGTCCAAACCGAAAGAATTGGAAGTCACAGTCTAGAGTAGGACATCCTACAATTAGAAAAGATCAGTGTGCTTAGTGCAATGAGTCTGGTCATTGAAAGAAAGACTGTCCAAAGCTCGACGAATGGATGAAGAATAAGCAAAAGGGAAAAGAGAAACAACCATCATCAGAAGCAAACATCATTATATCGGATGGTAATAATTCCGACTCTTCTATTTATTCACTTTCTATCAGTCCTACAGATAGCTATTCGGAGGAATCTGATGGATGTTGGATAGTGGTGCGACCTATCTTGTGTGCCCTAAAAGGGAATGGTTCTCCAGTTTTAAGAAGCTGGATAGTGGTGTGGTGTACATGGCTGATAACCGTGCATGCCAGATCCTTGGGATATGAAGAATTCATATCAAGATGTTTGACGGGTCTGTTAATTAGGGAGTTAAATAATGTGAGATATGTTCCTTCTTTGAGGAAGAACTTGATCTCGATTGGAGCTTTGGTTGGAGAGGGTCTGAATGTTCGAATTGAGGATATGGTTCTCAAGATTGTGGAAGACTCTCGAATTGTGATGAATGGCGTCAGGAGGAATAACCTGTATCACTTGACTGGAGGTATAGTGGCAGGTGGAGAACTGACGACTTCTATTGATTCGACTAGACTACGGTATTTGGGGCTTGACCATTCCAGTATTGATTCCTCGCAAAGATTGAAAGATGGTGCGAAGACCTGCAGTTTGAAGTCTAGTGAACATGTTGATATGAGCAAAAAGACCGAGGTGAAATTTGACACCTCTATTCACCGAGCTAAGGGTCGTTCTAGAGGAGTTCACGTGGATGTTTGGGGGCCTTCAAAGGGGGCATCATTGGGAGGTAATAGAAGTTTGGTTTCCTTTGTTGGTGACTGTTCTAGGCGTGTTTGGGTTGCAACCAAATCCCTATTGGAGAAAGTCCTAGTAGTCTCTAACAATTTGAAGAAATGTAAGATGGACAGAAAGGTGAAGGTACCTCATTCTGATTTTGTTGGGAGGTACAAGATGGACCTATTTCTGTATTGGAGCCGAGCTCACGGTATTTCGAGACACTTCGTTGGAAAGGAAATCTTGGGGCAACTTGATAGGGTGGTAAATTTGGAGAACCGTGCCTTGCTGAAGGAGGATCGGTGTTTGTTGTCAAGCAATGGTCTGCAGAAGAGTTTCTGGACTGAGGCTTCGACATATTTGAGTCATCCTATTAAAGAGTTGTCAACTGTTGTGATTGGAGGTAAAACTCTATTGGAAGATAGGTCTGATTGTGTCACTTTGGATGAGGCTTCGATGAGGAAGCCAATTGACTCTCAGCAGGTGGAGAGTTTTGCACAGACCTTAGTTGTATCGTAGCAGGTGAAGATTGATGCTACTTCACATTGGGTAGAGATTATTCCATATACTCCAGATCATTCTGTATCGTTTGGGATTCCAGCTGAGGTGACACAGCTTAGGGATCATTTGGATTTGGGTGTAGATGATAAGTTGGGTTTTGATTCGAGTGTAGCTGATAGATGCAGTTTGGATATGACCATTGGTTCACCTCAGGTGGAGGTGTTTGAGGCCATTGAATGTGCTATCAGCCGCAGAGTTGATGATATTGGAGAAGGGTTGCGAACTCTTCTAGTGGATTGAGATATTTGGAGGCCAATTGGGTGAACTACGTTCGGCTTGATTCCTTGGGCAAGAGGATACGTAGGCAGTCTTTATGATGCAGCCGGGTTGGATTATTTGATGGGGGTGAGACCGGTTTGGTGAGTTGATACTGACATTTGGAGAGTGATTACATTCTCGTTTGGGTTCTCGACTTGTTGTGGATTGAGTTCGTTGTCGTGAATTGTTTCACTTTGTCCTAGACGCAATAAGTGGGACATTTGTTTTGGTTGGTGTCGGCTCAGTTTTGGAAGAAACTTCGCCGAAGTGGAGAATTGTGAACGCATGTGAAGTGGGAGGCTGGCTAATATCCAGCAGGCGAAAGCAAAAGGCGTGGGAGGCTATTGCCCAGTGGGTTTCGATGCAGTTATGTGAAGAGATGAGAAGCTCTTCCGTGTGAAGAGATAGAAGTGGTTTTTCATGGGTTTCGATGCAGTTATGTGAAGAGATGAGAAGCTCTTCCGTGTGAAGAGATAGAAGTGGTTTTTCATTGGTTGGTCCAGCGGACAAAGAGAAGGCCCACCCGATTGACCGGTTAAAGCTATATATATAGCTTCAGCTCTTAGGTTTTAGGTGTGCAAGGTGGATTTCTTTTTAGCTGCGGTTTGCTTTGTGAAAGTATGGCGCAAGTACAAACTTGAGGGAGTGCAGAAGGAGTGTGTGCGGCTGCAGAGTTTGTGCGGCTACGGAGAAAAAGCAAAGCAGAAGGCTGGGTGATTCTTTAGGGCTGCGTGCAAGGGTTTGTGGTGTGCGGCTACAGAAAGAAAAGGAGCTTTTGTTTTGCTGTTTTGAGAGAGCCTTTGTGTGAGAGATCTGAGAGTTTGTGAGGGTTTAGATTGAGTGATTGTAAACCCTAGTTGTATCTCTCCCTCTAATACTAGATCTCCCCCCTCCTTGCCCCGTGGACGTAGGCAGTTTGTCGAACCACGTAAAATTAGTTTATTTGTGTTTGTGACCATTGTAATAGTTTTTAGGATCTCTCGACAAGTCAGTCCTAGAACTGATGAGAGGAAGAGCCGATATCTCACTTTGTTGAGATATTCGCTTTAGATTCTTGTTTCCTTGGTGAGACAGTAATTCTTATTGATCTTTCTCTCTTATTGTGCACCAGAAACTCTGCCGAAATTTTCGCTGCGCACAACAATATTCAATGGTGTCTCAACCTCCCCCTTGCATATAGCATCTCATATTGCTCGTTTTACTCTTCAATGGACAGGTTTGGTGCCTAGCAAAAGATCAGCAACAATCCACAAAGTGACCATCGAGCTCGGACTTCAGGAGCTGGCAAAGGTCACTTCGAGGGATGCAGTAGGAGAAAACTTTTGAGATCTTAGAAGAGTTCTTCTTTTGTAGTATTTATATGTTTTAAGACAGTAGGGGAAGTTCTTTGAAACAATTCCCAGCAGACTCTTTCTTCTGGTTTTTTGGTTTATGTATGTTTTTTTTTTGTTTTTTGTTAATCTTGGGATGATTGGAAACAATTTAGAATAGGCTCGGAAAGTGACGACAAGATCCTCTCCTTTCTAGCCTATTTTTCTTCTGGTTCTTTTTATCTTGGGTTTTTTTGGGACACTATGTATATTCTATCATATTTTGATTTATATAAATATATATGAACATGGAATCTCTCCCTGTTTCTTTCGATAAAAAAAAAAGAAGTTCCCCGTACATTCTCTAATTTCTGACATCATAATGCTAACCGTGAATGTAGCGTTTCCTATGAGCGTTCAATTTAAAATTTTCTTATGCGCAAGTTTATGGAACTTCGAAAGATAACATTCTAGCAATTATCTCTCTCTTTTGGAAACATTAATTAGTTGTAGACAGAACACGTAACTAATTGCATGCTGAGATGATTCTATTTCAGATGGCAACCTTGGACGGCATGCTGATTGTATGAGGTTTGCAGCTACAAGTTCTGCTACAATATCTAAGTATATATGCGGCTTGTCACCAAATTATGCCATGAGAAATCAATAAGTATTGACAAATTGATATAATATGTTTTTAATGGGGGTTTTTGCTTGTAAACCCAAAGTTATACTTCCATTTATAAAAAACCCCACATAGTTCTATACGTTCCGATCATACTCTTTTTAGAAGTAGGAGTTTGGAAAAGCTTCATTGAACAATATTACTCTTGATTTTTTTTAAATATTACATTATAATCTTATTCTAATTAATATAATTTTTTAAGTTGATCCATGACACAATACTTGGGATCATATCCTAACTAATAGAAATATATTTAATTAATACTTAATAATTTGAAAGTTATAAACAATTTTCTTAGAAGTCTAAAATTATAGAAAGCACCCTAAAATTAGAAAAGTACAAACAACCCCATAGATATTAAATTTTTTAAAAAGTCCTTAAAACTCTAAAAACTATAAATAACCTATTATACAACTACAAATTACAGATAGTTATCTGAAAATTCTAAAAGTTACAAACACTAGGACCCCCCTCCCCCCCAAAAAAAAAATCTAAAAATTATAAAAATACACCCAAATTTCCAAAACTTATAAAAAACCCTAAAATCTAATTTTTTTCAAGAACGTCCTAAACAATATGAAATTAGATGTAAAATTCTAAAATTTAAAAATTACTAACGACCACCTCACTAAAAATTTAAAAAATTAAAAAACACACTAAAAATATGAAAATTTTGAACAATCCCCTAAAAACATAAAATTATAGATAGCACCCTGAAAATTACAAAATTATAAATAAACACTCTTGAAAGAGCTTATTTTTAATAAAAACATCGTAGACAATCTAAAAATTATAAAAAACAACTTTAAAATCAGAAATATTTGAGTAGTTCCTTGAACAATCTGTAATTATATACAACACCATAAGATTTTAAAATTTACAGACTTTCAAAAATCTAAAGTTGTAGAAAACACCCCAAAAAAAGTAAAAAATAAAAAAAAAATATACTAAAAAAATCTAAAATC
>NC_033794.1:92108758-92121699 GCF_001876935.1 Asparagus officinalis | reverse complement strand
TCACCCATTTGAACAATCTGAAACTACCACCAACTATTCAAATTTTACAAACAACCTCCGAAAAGTCTTAAAAAATACAAAAAATTATGTTTGTCTAATAAATTCTCCATGAAATATTTTATTAAATAATCTAACTAAAAAACTAACTTTTATCAAATACTTCTGAGCTATCTGAGTGATATTGGAATGTTATTAACTATTAAATTATGATTGTCTAACAAATTCTCCATGAAAGATTTGAGTGAGGCATCATACAATTTTCACTTTTGCATCGAGAGACATTTGAGTGAAAGTTTCCACATTTGCATGATAAATGATAATAACATGCAAAATTTAAAAACTTTATGATATTTTTTTTATATCAAAATACAACATTGTGATATTTAATTATCAAAATAGCAAACTTTATGATATTTTTGTTCAATTTAGCCTATTTTTTATTCGACCTGCTTAAACCACTACTGACTACCTTATTTCAAAAAAGGGGGAAAAAACTTATTATCATTTCACCCACTCCACCAAAATCTATAATTCGCAATCTAGGGCCAAATCTAGCTTAGGTCATAGAATAAATGCCAATCCAAAAGTAACGCGGGTACAATCGGGACCAGCTCACGGGTGAAGCTAATAACCCGCTGCTTGCCGCGTCCGAGTTCTTATCGCAAGGGTACTTTCGTCATTTAACATGACTTCTTTCGATCCTTCGATTGATAAAGATGATCAATGAAGACAAAGCGTTTTAGTTTAATGGTTTGTTTCTTGCACGCAAATGTTCATCAATTGTAGTTACTGGAGTTGGCACTTTGATTTAGCGGTTGGAGTTATATGTAAGATTGGGGAAATATGTCTTTTAGGAACTTGAGGACACGAGTTTTCAAACTTTTGAAGTTTTTGATACGGTTTCGTGAGCCCTAGAGACCTGGGATGGACAGAAAGTGCAGATAATTTGTCCAATGCATCCACTTTATTGTGCAAATTTCGAGAGAAGAAAATACAGTAATGTCTGCCTTGCAAAAAAAAAAAAAAAAAAAAATTCAAAACTATGTAATAAGAATTCCTTCTCGTAGATTGTGACATAACAAAAGTTTAAAAAAAGGGTCTAAAAATGTAGATATTTCTTATTTTCAAATTTATTTGAGCAAGTAATGGTCAGAGTGACATTCTAGCTTTGGAAGAAAAAGTATAAAATTGGATTATGATATTTCATACGTCTCTTATTTAGGATTCGAATGTCTTTATGATGTATATTGAAATATAATTAGATGAAATGAAGGACGTGGAAAAAATCATAACATAGAAATTGAATTTTAAAAGTGGAATCATTTGACATGTTTAAAAATATAATGCTTTCAAAGAATGTCACAAAAAAGTTCCTAAATTTTTTTCGTATTTCTACCAAAGTAAGAAAATAAAGCTTAAAAGTGAAGTCAAAAAGACAATTAACACAACTTCCACAACAAAGAACCACTTGCTCACTTAAATTCTCAACTACAAACTAACAGACCCTTTCTAGTATCTCCATCTAAAAATTCCCTACTTTTCTTCCCAACTACAATCACACAAAAGAAATAAAATAAAATAAAATAAAACAATAAAATAAAAATGAAAATTTATAAATAGATGAGCGTTCCACATAAGCACTAAGCTCTTCCAAGGCCCACACTTTTAGTAGGACCCACATCCCAAATCCCTCCCTTATATATATTCAACCAGTTTTCTCAAAATAACACCATCTGCAATTACTTACTCTAGCAGTCAAAGTACAATAATAAAGAAGCCTCAAAATAAACCCAAGTGCAAAAAAAAATTGCATTCTTTTGAAAGAAAAAAGAACCAGCTTTGAACCTTTGCTCTCCTCTCTCTGAGCAAATGGCTCTCAAGTTGGTCTTAATGCTAATGGTGGCTCTGCTGGCTGCGGTATGGTCACCACCCGCGGTGACCGCATCCGTCACCTATGATCACAAGTCAGTTATCATCAATGGGCAGAGAAGAATCCTCATCTCTGGCTCCATTCATTATCCTAGAAGCACTCCTGAGGTCAATGCACATTATGGGTCTCTCTCATTTATTAAAAAAATTTAATTTTTTGGGGCCTATGTTGATTTTGTTGATTTGGGTTGCGTTCAGATGTGGCCTGATCTCATCCAAAAGGCTAAAGATGGGGGCTTGGATGTTATACAGACCTATGTTTTCTGGAATGGGCATGAGCCTTCTCCTGGCCAAGTACGCAAAAAGATAAAAAGTTTTATGATTTGTTGCGGTGGGTTTTGTTTGCACCTTTCTTATTTGTTTTGGGTTTTTTTGGTAGTATTATTTTGGTGGGAGATATGATCTGGTTCGCTTCCTCAAGCTTGTGAAGCAGGCTGGTCTTTATGCTCACCTCCGCATTGGCCCTTATGTTTGCGCTGAATGGAATTTTGGGTAAAATTTTAAACTTTTTTGATTTTTTTTCATTAATACCCATTTTGATTTAGTATGAATTTTTCTTGATTTTATGCATTTTGATTAACAGGGGCTTCCCAGTTTGGCTAAAATATGTTCCTGGGATTCATTTCAGAACTGACAATGGACCTTTCAAGGTCAGAATATTTAGTTGAATGCACAAAATCTGCTCGTCTGGCAAAATATTGATGTTTAAATTTATTTTGATGTAGGCTGCAATGGGGAAATTTACAGAAAAAATCGTATCAATGATGAAAGCTGAAGGCTTGTATGAAACACAAGGTGGTCCTATTATCCTCTCTCAGGTATAGCATCCATTCTTATCTCAATTGATATACGTAATCAATTTTGTTCAGGAACTTATGTTGTTTTATTGAATTTGATAAGATTGAGAATGAGTATGGTCCTGTTGAGTACTACGACGGAGCTGCGGGTAAATCATACACGAATTGGGCAGCGAAAATGGCAGTTGGGCTCAACACTGGAGTTCCATGGGTTATGTGCAAGCAAGATGATGCTCCTGATCCAGTTGTATGTTGAGCTTCCTCTCTCTTTATTCTTCCATTTAATTTGATAAAAAGGCTAATTACACATATACCCCCTGTACTATCGTTCTTTTGAAATTACTCCCTTTGTAGTTCCATAGTTGCAAATATACCCGTTCGTCCTTTTTATTTTGCCCTGGGCGAAATTTTGGTATATATTGCCCCTGAGTGAAATTAGTGAGTTTATCTAAGGGTAAAAGAGTCAAAAATTTAACCCAGGGGTCAATGTGCAATTAATCCTGGAAAAAATTGCTCATTCTGACCTGTTGCTACTTTTTATTGCATGTTACGGTCACATTCCTATAGCTGCTTATTTTGTTCAGGCATCACTTTCTGTTGGTCACTTTGACCCTTAACCAACATGAGTTATGTGCTGGATTTCTGTTGTCATATCTAATGTTCTCACTCCTCTGTGGGAAAATGTATAGATTTTGATTATGACCCTGCGACCTTTTGTCGAGATTCTATTTACAATTGTTTTGTAACTGTAATTTGGGTCTTTTACCTTGGCAGATTAACACTTGCAATGGTTTTTACTGCGATTATTTCTCTCCGAATAAGGATAACAAGCCCAAGATGTGGACTGAGGCTTGGACTGGCTGGTATAAAAATATTTCTCCTTATTAACAAAGGCATCGAAAGTTTCAGTTGATTAATGTGCTTTTATATGATTCAGGTTCACTGGGTTTGGTGGTGCAGTACCACAAAGACCAGCAGAGGACATGGCCTTTGCTGTTGCAAGGTTTATACAGAAAGGTGGATCTTTTATTAATTATTATATGGTAAGGAGTGCTGATATCTATATATAGTCAATAAAGAACATTCACTTTATTGCTCTGGAAGTAGTTTATGCTCTAATATGATTGAATGTGGTGTATTTATAATCTTTTTCAGTATCATGGAGGAACTAATTTTGGCCGGACAGCTGGAGGTCCTTTTATCTCAACTAGCTATGACTATGATGCTCCAATTGATGAATATGGTATATATCTAAAATCTTACTCGTTTATGATGTCAATTTTTAGTTATTTCTGAATTGTTCTTTTATCAGTTTACCCGCCACTTGTCTCCAAATCGATATGAATTTGGTAGGAGTTGCAAATAGAGAAACATCTGCATAATGCATCCTACATCCTTAATATTTGGGATCAAACAAAGAACATAGTAACGTATTCAAACAAGTGTCATGATAGTTTCTCCAATAGCTAAAATTTTTCTTCTTAGTGTATCCAGAACTGAAACATCAAATTGTAGAACCAATTGAAGCTCATATTCGACATTAACGAAGTATCAAAAGTAAAACATTCACCATATGATATAATTTTTCCCTTAATTATATAGGTCTACTAAGGCAACCGAAATGGGGTCATTTGAGAGATCTACATAAAGCAATCAAACTATGTGAACCTGCTTTGGTTTCTGGTGAACCGACAATTACATCACTTGGGCAAAATCAAGAGGTTTACTTCTCCCTTTTGTATACTTTTATGGTAATTCATCATAGAAGTCTTCAAATTATAAAAAAAAACTAATATTTTGGTGGTGCTTTGTGTAGTCTTACGTGTACAGGTCAAAATCGTCTTGCGCAGCGTTTCTTGCCAATTTTAATTCGCGGTATTATGCGACAGTCACTTTCAACGGCATGCACTATAATCTTCCTCCGTGGTCTGTCAGCATCCTTCCCGACTGCAAAACTACAGTTTTTAACACTGCAAGGGTGAGATAAACAATATAAACAACTTTATTGCTGCATATCTCTCTGTTAATTTCTATAATTTTTTAACTTTTGGATTTTTTTCAAATATTAGTCCCTTAAATCTTTCATATTTCGAAATTAGTCCCTCAAATCATTGAAATTGCGATGTCCCCTAGTTCTTAAGCTATTTTGAAACTAGTCCCTCAGAACATTGAAATTGCTATGTCCCTCGAATCATTGAAATTGCTATTATGTCCCTTAATTCTTAAGTTGTTTCAAATTCATCCCTCTAATGGCTACTTCTGTCATTGATTGGAGGGATTAATTTCAAATTAATTTAAGAATTGGGGGACCTCATTCCAATTTCATTGATTTGAGTAACTAATTTCAAATAACTTAAGAATCGGATGACTGAATAGGAAATTCATTGATTTGAGGGACTAATTTCAAAATATTAAAGATTAGACTAACATCGAAAAACACCCTTAACTTTTTGATCGATTCTTTAAACATCTCGTGCATAATATACAGGTAGGAGCTCAAACCACAACTATGAAAATGCAATATCTTGGTGGGTTTTCTTGGAAAGCATATACTGAAGATACTGATGCCTTAAATGATAATACATTCACAAAGGATGGATTGGTAGAGCAGTTAAGTACAACGTGGGATCGTTCAGATTATTTGTGGTACACTACATAGTGAGTATCTGAACAGTGAACAATATGTCTTGTTTAGTCCTTTTCTGTTTGAAAAGTAACTTTAGAATCTTATTAATTCATAATTGCAGTGTTGACATAGCCAAAAACGAAGAATTTCTAAAGACTGGGAAATATCCGTATCTCACAGTGATGTCAGCTGGTCATGCTGTGCATGTGTTCATCAATGGACAACTTAGCGGTCAGTTTATTGTATTATTTTGAATTTGAAATTTTGGGCTTGTTTCTATGCAAATCTTCAGTTTTCTCTGATTTTTTGTTGTTATTTTTTCCTTTTTGTAGGAACGGCGTATGGTAGTCTGGATAATCCAAAACTGACATATAGTGGGAGTGCAAAGTTGTGGGCAGGCAGCAACAAAATCTCTATTTTGAGTGTATCTGTTGGGCTGCCTGTATGTTTTATTTGTTCTTTATGCTTCTTTATAGTTGTTATTTTAAAATAGTTGATATGTGATCTTAGTCATCAAATCTGAAATTTAATCATCAAATTTATTTCAGAATGTAGGAAACCATTTCGAGACTTGGAACACAGGAGTGCTTGGTCCAGTGACATTAACCGGTCTTAATGAAGGAAAGAGAGATCTTTCACTGCAGAAATGGACTTATCAAGTGAGCTTTTATTCAATTTGCTTTCATAATTATAATTATATCCGGAAAGCTCAATAGTTTTAATGGTGATAACAGATTGGTTTGCACGGAGAAACTCTAAGTCTTCACTCACTCACTGGAAGTTCAAACGTTGAATGGGGAGAAGCTTCTCAAAAGCAGCCCCTAACCTGGTATAAGGTGATCAAGACAAATTAAACTCTTTAAGGAAACTCATTTTATTGTTCATAAAAATGTAAGCTAAATTGAGTTTACTTTTCTCTGTAGACATTCTTCAACGCACCACCGGGTAATGAACCGTTGGCTTTAGATATGAACACCATGGGAAAAGGGCAAATTTGGATAAATGGACAAAGTATTGGCCGATATTGGCCTGCCTATAAAGCTTCTGGTTCTTGTGGCAGTTGTGATTACCGCGGAACTTACAATGAGAAGAAATGCTTAAGTAATTGCGGAGAGGCCTCACAACGATGGTAAAAAACCTAACTTAACATCAAAATTCTTTTTAATTTTTGCTAACGAAACCAATTAAAGTATTTTTTTGACTAATTTTTCAGGTATCATGTTCCTCGTTCTTGGCTAAGCCCAACGGGGAACTTTCTCGTTGTGTTGGAAGAATGGGGCGGTGATCCTACTGGGATTTCTATGGTGAAAAGATCAGTAGCGAGTGTTTGTGCTGAAGTTGAAGAGTTGCAGCCTACGATGGATAACTGGCGTACCAAGGCTTATGGCAGACCGAAGGTTCATTTATCTTGCGATCCCGGCCAAAAAATGTCTAAGATAAAGTTTGCTAGCTTTGGTACTCCTCAAGGCACTTGTGGAAGCTTCTCAGAAGGCAGCTGCCATGCGCACAAATCTTATGATGCTTTTGAGCAGGTAAAATTTAAAATTCACACCCCTAACAAAAAATAAAAATTAAAAAATTAAAAAAAGTATCTTCCTTCGTTGAGGAGTTTAATGCAGAATTTTAACACAGGAGGGTCTAATGCAGAATTGTGTCGGTCAAGAATTTTGCTCTGTAAATGTTGCTCCTGAAGTCTTCGGAGGAGATCCTTGCCCTGGAACTATGAAGAAACTTGCGGTTGAAGCCATTTGTGAATGATTTTCCCACGACAATCTTTGCATTTTCCTTTGCTATATATACATCTCTCAGTACAGAGTTAAGTTATACCTCAATCGGAAACAAATAGTTTTCAGAAATTGAGGCAACTCTGTTTATTTCGAAATTGGTGAAGGTGTCAATGTACATAGATTGGCTGCTTTTTACACCTCTTTTCTATTTGGCGTAGGGGGGAATAAATGGAGGGGGTGGAATATGAGGCAGGGTTTAGATTGGCTCTGCATATGTTACGTTGTAATGTTGTATGTGAAAATAGAAGCAATCATCAAGTCTAAGGACAAATCCTAGGCTTGCAAGGTTTTAGCTACTTATGGTAGATCCAATTAGGCTTGTGTAAGGTTTGAAATTGCTTTCTTTTTGTTCTTGTAAGAAACCCAAGTTGTGATGTTATATACAAATACTATACCCGAAATTGTTTTAATTGGAAAATGACATTTGTGATTGGAAAATGATGTTAAACCTTGTATAATTAGTTACATCTTTACAACTGAAAGCAAGATCTAATATGGTTTAAGCCGATGAGGACTATCTAACTAATTAATAAACATGGTGTTGTTGACTTTCAAGTATGTGGGGGCTTTGAGATTTCAGTTTTCGGGCAGGTGACAGTATTAACATAGGAAGGTTGTTTGGTTGGATTTTTACTCTTGGTCTAGTCTCTTGTATTTGACAAAATTATAGCCTTTGCCCTGAACTTGGTAAAATTTTAGGTGAAACTTATGATTCTTCTTAATTTTTTCTGGTTTATCTGCGGAGGTTCTTTCTTTTGTCTGTAAATGTAGTAATTTCAAACACAAAACTCTTGGTTCTTTAGTTCCCTTCAGTAACTGCTGATTCATGGACCCACTGTCCAAAATACACGCGTCGTATGCTCATTCGTGTATTATCAGGTAGCTCGTAAGCTTAAATGTGAATAGGTCCAATAGCTTAATGATGCACAAATTAATCTCATTTTTGGCAAGGAGAAGCAGAAGGAACCTCTAACCAAAACTGAAGAATTACAGGAAACAGGAAGAAACCAGCCAGCCAGACTGGCGGTTGATCGCCAACGTACCGTGGATGACTGTAATGGATTTATGCTCTCGGGTTTGTGGTTCGGTCGACCGTCGCGGTCGACCGCGAGACCTGCGCGGTCGATCGTCGATGTTTTCTGGGCTGGGCTTCGGTTTTTTTAACCTGATTCGTTTTCTAAGTTATATATATCCCTAAACCTGATTTGTTAGGGTTAACTCAAGGACGATTTTGAGCAGCCTTGAAGAGAGAATTGTTGCATCTAATTGTGGGAGAGTTGTGAGAGATCTAGAGCTTTGTTTTAGGGTTTGATCGGTGAGATTTGTAACTCTATTTGTGTTCTCTTGATTTCTTATAGTAAGAACCCCCTCCTCCTTGCCCCGTGGACATAGGCAACTTGTCGAACCACGTAAATCTCTTGTGTTATTTGGTGATTGTGCTTGTTTATTTGGTTGTGATCTCTCTTGTTCGGCTTGTGTGATTCGACCGCTTCCACGCCGCGCACAACAATTGGTATCAGAGCTTCGGGTTCAACTTGAGGCTTGTTTGAAGGATTCGCTGAAGGATTCCTATTTGAAGAGTTAGATCGACAACATGGGTGAAGCAAGCATATCGGGATCGTCTCTTACGAAGACGATACATAGTTTGAGCATCAATAACATGAAGATCGATGTTCCGAAGTTTGATGGTAAGATCAATTTCCCAGGTGATGGATGCGTTGGACGCTCAGAATTTGGAGGAGGCTCTTGAGTTACAAGAGAAACCTGCCGAGATGGAAGCTAAGGTTTGGAAGAAGATAAATAGTAGGGCGAGTGGAGTTATTCGGTCATGCTTGACGCCGGATCTTATTTATGATGTGATGAACGAGACGTCGGCGAAGAAGATGTGGGAAACACTCAATGAAAAGTAACTTACTAAGAGCATTGAGAATCGGCTTCACTTGAAGAAGAGGTTTTACCAGTTCAAGATGAAGAAGGGAGTTTCCATCAGGGAGCATGTTAACAACTTCACGAAGCTACTTTCAGACATGACCAATGTGGATATTATGGTTGAGGATGAAGACAAGGTGATGCTACTTTTGTGTTCGTTGTCCGAGGATGATTATGGTACCTTTGTTCTCACTATGATTAATGGAAGAACTACTGTTAGCTATAAGGAGGTGACCTCAGCGTTGGTGAATTATGAGTTGAGGAAGAGTGTTGATGAGTCCTTTGAGAAGGCATCGGGAGATGCATTAGTAGTTCATGGCCATGGTTCAAACCGAAGCAGGAGGTCGCAGTCTAGAGGTGCACATCGTGGGATTCGTAGGAATCAGTGTGTCTTTTGTAAAAAGGATGGGCATTGAAAAGCCGAATGCCCAAAGTTAGATCGAGCCGAGAAGAATAAGGGGAAAGCTGTACAAGGTTCAGAGGTGAATATTGTCAAGACTAGTGGTAACAATTCAGATTCGGATTCTTCGGGCTATTCATTGTCTGCACTTCCGTCAGTTTGTGTTGCCAACTCTACAGAGTGGATGTTGGATTCGGGTGCTTCATACCACGTTTGCCCTAGGAGGGATTGGTTCTCCAGCTTTCAGAAGTTGGAAAGAGAGGATGTTGTGCTCATGGGTAATGGACATGCATGCTCTATTGGTGGTATTGGTACCGTTCGGATTAAGATGAGTGACAGGATGGTGCGGGAGTTGAAAGAAGTGAGGTTCGTTCCGCAGTTGTCAAAGAACATCATTTCACTAGGAGCTTTAGTGGCATCTGGCTATAAAGTGACCTTGGTGGATGCACGTTTGAAGGTCACATTGGGGGTCCATGATTGTGATGAAGGGTATCAGAAGGAGCAATTTGTATTATTTGCTCGGAAGCACGACGGTTGATAGGGAGATGACGACTTCATCAGATTTGGCTAGACTGTGGCGTTGTTTGATACTGGGTTATTTGATTGGTAATGCCGTGCATAGGTTATTGAGGAGTGCTTTGACCTGCAGTTTGAAGTCCTGTGAACCCATTGGTATGAGCGAGAAGACCGAGGTAGAGTTTGGCACTTCTATCCATCATTCGAGGGGTTTTCTAAGGGGTGTTTATTCAGGCATTCAGGAGCCTTCCAAGGGAGCATTATTGGGAGGTAATAGGTATGTGGTTTTCCCAGTTGGTGATTGCTCTAGGCATTGGTGGGTTGCAACCAAGTCCCGTTGGTGTGAAGTCCTAGAAGCCCGCAACAGATGGAGGAAGTGTGTTGATAGAAAGGTAACCCGACGTTCTGATTATGATAGGGGTTCTTTCTTGCATTTGTACCGAGCTCATGGCAATAGGAGACACTTCATTGGTGTGGAAACTTTGAGGCGACAAGGCGAGATGGCAGATTTGGGCAGCTGTTCCTTTCTGGAGGAGGATCGGCGTTTGATGTCAAGCATTGGTATTAGTGTGCAGACTACGACAGGTTTGGGCCGTCTCATGTATAGGTTGCCGACTGCTGCATGTAGAGATATGAGATCTGGTGGAGCTACTTCAGATTTTGGGTTGCGTCGGATGTTTGGCTACCCAGCACCTGGTCACATCGTGGATGTGAGATTTGATCCGATAGCACATTTGGGATTCAGAGGCGTGTTTGATTATCATGTATTGGCTTCTGACTTTGTTCTGAGCAGGTATGTCACGTTTGACTCTCGGCAGGTGGAGAGTGGTGATCAGATCTTTAGGACATCGCAGCAGGTGGAGAGTGATGCTACTCCACGTTGGGTGGAAACTCCAAATCATACCGCATCATTTGGGATTCCAGCTGATGTGACACAGATTGGGAATCATGTTGATTTGGATGCAGATGATAGGTTGATTGATTTGAGTACAGCTGATAGATGTAGTCTGGATATGGCCATTGGTTCATCTCAGGTGGAGATGTTTGTATTAGTTCAGTTTGAGGCCATTGGAGGTGCTATCAGCCGCAGACTTGATCGTGATGTTGGAGAAGGGTTGCAAACTCTTCTAGTGGATTGAGGCTTTTGGAGGCCATTTGGGTGAACTACGTTCGGCTTGATTCCTTGGGCAAGAGGATACGTAGACAGTCTTTCACAGATGGCACCCTGGTTTGGATCAGTTTGATTCGGATCTGGGGCTGGTGATGGGGGGGGGAGGATCTGGTTCAGCTCTAGGATTGGTTTTCCGCTGACTTGTTGAGGACTATTATTGGAGATTTGGTGTCCGGCTCACGTTTTGGTGAAACATTCGCCGAGGTGGAGAATTAAGAATTACAGGAAAACAGGAAGAACCAGCCAGAACTAGCAGTCGACCGCCAGCGTGGCAGTCAGGCCACTGGGTTCGGAGATGACAGCGGGTTCGACCGCACGCGGTCCGACCGTGGATGACTGTAATGGATTTATGCTCTGCGGGTTTGTGGTTCGGTGACCCACCGCGGTCGACCGCAATAGTATTTGGAGAGACGGCGGTCGATCCGCTGCGGTCGACCGTCGATGTTTTTTGGACTGGGTTTCGGTTTTTTAACCCGATTCGTTTTCTAAGTTATATATATCCCTAAACCTGATTTGTTAGGGTTAACTCAAGAACGATTTTGAGCAGCCTTGAAGAGAGAATTGTTGCATCCAATTGTGGGAGAGTTGTGAGAGATCTAGAGCTTTGTTTTAGGGTTTGATCGGTGAGATTTGTAACTTTATTTGTATTATCTTGATTTCTTATAGTAAGAACTCCCCCCTCCTTGTCCCGTGGATGTAGGCAACTTGCCGAACCACGTAAATGTATTGTGTTATTTGGTGATTGTGCTTGTTTATTTGGTTGTGATCTCTCTTGTTCGGATTGTGTGATTCGACCGCTTCCGCGCCGTGCACAACAAAAACACTAAAATGATGAAATTTTGGGTAGTTGAGAAATCAAGTGAAGAGTGCTTGAGCTACTCGTGGCTATACCAAAATGAGAAGAAAAATTCATTTCTCCTCTTTAATGCAACGGTACAATAAAGTTTTGCCAAGTGGGTGGTGAGTGGCTTTCAACCATAGAGATTTTCATCAACATGCAAACGTGACATTTTGAAACGTTTCTAATTTGATCTTAAACTTTGGCTAACAAACTAATTAACTACAAAGGATTTGAGCACATTAGGAGGAATTCTCTTGTATCACTCCTTTCCTTATTCATTATTGACATGAAGAAATTAGGATGTTGAAATTATACCAACTTACATCAATGTAGCAAAATGCTTTAAATAAATATCTCAAAAGCTTATTATGTGCACCAATATAATTCATGGCAGATTTGTATCAGATATCATCAATGAGACGACAAATAATCGCATAGATCAACTAATAGAAAGTATGAAGACAAAATGGGCACGGAGGGATGTAATTTTATTGAGAAACTGATATTAAGAAACACTTCACACATGTTGAACTCAAATCATTGAAAATTACTCTGTATTAATTGTATTTGGGAAAAAAAAGAAAGACTTAAAATCACAAAACTCAAAAAATAGAAGGATAAATCTAGGGCTTCCCATTAAGAAACACTTCACACATGTTGAACTCAAATCATTGAAAATTACTCTGTATTAATTGTATTTGGGAAAAAAAAGAAAGACTTAAAATCACAAAACTCAAAAAATAGAAGGATAAATCTAGGGCTGTCCATTTTACCCGCCGGCCCGGGCCCGGCCCGGAGCCCGGCCCGGGCCCGGCCCGGAAAACCACACATGTTGAACTCAAATCATTGAAAATTACTCTGTATTAATTGTATTTGGGAAAAAAAAGAAAGACTTAAAATCACAAAACTCAAAAAATAGAAGGATAAATCTAGGGCTTCCCATTT
>NC_033794.1:92101249-92108351 GCF_001876935.1 Asparagus officinalis | reverse complement strand
GGAGATATGTTTTGCTCTTCATAATCAGATCCGGAAGCCATTTGATGAAAGGATTAGAATGTATAAATAAGAGAGTATAAGAGTATAAGAGAGGGTATAAGAGTATAAGAGAGAAGAGATGAGTTTTTGGTGTGAAGAAAACAAATGAAAACCCCCCTCTATTTATAGAACCAGCCCCCTAGGTAAATGACCAAAATAACCTCACAAAATAGCCGTTTTTTGACCGTTTTTGGGGGCAAAACGGTCAAAAGGCCAAATCTGGCCGTTGTGGCCGGGCCGGGCCGGGCCGGCCCGGTAACAACGGTCAGATTGGCCCTTTGACCGTTTTGCCCTCAAAAACGGTCAAAAAACGGCTATTTTGTGAGGTTATTTTGGTCATTTACCTAGGGGGCTGGTTCTATAAATAGAGGGGGGTTTTCATTTGTTTTCTTCACACCAAAAACTCATCTCTTCTCTCTTATACTCTTATACTCTCTCTTATACTCTTATACTCTCTTATTTATACTTTCTAATCCAATCCCCAAATGGCTTCCGGATCTGATTATGAAGAGCAAAACATATCTCCCGATCCTGAATTGAGTCCTCCTACTATGAGTCCTCCTACTATCAGTCCTCCTACCGAAGTTAATCCCGAATCCGGTGGCGACGAATCTGCACCAAGAGCTCCTAAACGGCCAAGATCCGATGTGTGGAATTTTTACGAGAAGATCGACGTCACCAAGGATGAACACGGTAGGATCCTCACCCAGAAGGCTAAGTGTGCTTTGTGCGGCAAGATTTTTCAAGCTCATCATAAGAGCGGCACCAACCACCTCAAACGCCATTTAGATAAACACAACAAAGGCCAGCCTCCTCAAGGTGATATCCGACAATCCATGATTTCTCAATCCTCCTCTTCTGGTAGTCTCGGTAGTTGGAACTATGACGCTGCCAGAGCCAGGAAATGCGTAATCAGGTTTATCATTCTTAAAAACCTTCCTTTTAAATTAGTAGAAGATGATGAATTTGAAGATATGTTTAGAGATGGTTTTTATCCTGCATTTAAAAAATTTTCTCGTCAAACCTGTCAACGTGATATTTTAAAATATTATCAGCAAGAACAAGAAAAAATAATTTCTTATTTTAAAAATTTAAACTGTAAATTTTCTTTAACTTCTGATATTTGGACATCTAGAGCACAAACTGGATATTTATGTATCACAGCACACTGGATTGATGAAAATTGGCAAATGTTTAAAAGAGTTGTTTCTTTTATTGCAATAGAAGAGTCACATACTGGTGCTAATGTTGCAAATTTAATAATTGAAGAACTTATGAAATTAGAAATTTCACAAAGAATATTTTCTCTTTCACTAGATAATGCAAGTAATAACAATGTAGCTGTTGATTTTATCAGATCATCTTTATCATTGCCATGTCATGGTGATCTTTTTCATATTAGGTGCATCTGTCATATTTTAAATTTAATTGTTCAAAGTGCATTTACTGAAATTAAACCCATGATAGAAAAGGTTAGAACAGTTGCTTACATGCATAGTGCTTCTGAACAAAGACTTAAAAGATGGAAACAATTTTGTAAAAGAAAAAATGTAAAGCCTAGACTAATTCCAAAAGATGTTGACCATAGGTGGAATTCCACATATGCAATGTTAAGTGTAGCAATAGAATATAAAGACATTATAACTGATTTTATAAACTATTATGCTTCTAGTTCTAGTTCTGGTAGCACTTATGGAATAACTGAAGATGAATGGACAGTTATATGTAATTTAAATGAAATGTTACAAGTTTTTTATGATGCTACCATGTTATTATCTGGCTGTTATTATCCAACCATTACTTTAGCTGCTTTACAAATTTTAAATATTCAAAATTTTTTTGATAAATATCGTTTGGATGCTACTTTTGGACCTATGGTTTTTGAAATGGAGAGCAAATTTAATAAGTATTTTAGGCCTATTCCTCATATTTTTGGTTTGGGGGTTCTTATTGATCCATGCTTGAAGGATATTGGCCTTCGAAGTTTGTTACAGTCATTGTATGGTGGACAGGTTATAGACTTAGATGATGGAACCACCCTGAATGCTACTACTCATCATTTACTTATTAGAAATTATTTTCAAACTTTATATGATGAGTATGCAGCTAGACATGGTGTAGCTGCACAACAGTCTGCAGCTTCGGTTTCTTCGAGCTCATCCCGAGCCCGAGGTAAAAGTGTAAGTTTTGATAGGTATGCAATGGTAGCCGAGCTAACTGGTGGATCTGGACTTGGATCGTCATCATCGGAGGTTTCTGAAATAGATGAATATTTTTCTGCTTCTTTAGTTAGATGTCAAGGAAATGCTTTAGATATTTTGCAATGGTGGAAAGTATATGGATCAGTTTCATATCCTATACTTTCCACCATGGTTCGTGACTTACTAACAGTGCAGGTTTCGACGGTAGCTTCGGAATCCATCTTCAGCACAGCAGGTCGTTTGATCGACGATCACAGGACATGCTTGGATCCATATACTGTACAAGCGGTGATGTGCCTACAAGATTGGTGGAGGTACGAGAAGCGAACGCAAGGCATCGATCGGATGACTGGAATTGAAGATAAATTTGAAGAATTGGGACGATCATAGGACATGCTTGGATCCGTATACTGTACAAGCGGTGATGTGCTTACAAGATTGGTGGAGGTACGAGAAGCGAACGCAAGGCATCGATCGGATGGCTGGAATTGAAGATAAATTTGAAGAATTGGGACTAGCAGATAGATATAAAGAATAGATTGTAGTTTTTATATCTTAGCTTACAATTTGTAAAGAATTATTTTGGAAATAATTGCAAATGATAGTGATATAGGTGAGTAGGTGCCAACCTAGTTGGGATTTACTTATCTATTGTGATGCGATTAATTCCAAAATAAATTTGTACTTGTAATTTGTAACTGATTTATCAATTATTAATAAAGAATATGTTTTTATCATTTCTTATTTGTAATTTATGTCATTTTAAGTAATTAATAAAATTATTGTTTTTGTTATTTTTCTTGTCTTTTTTTTATAATTTATAAGTTAAATAACATTAAAAAATTTTGGAAAAAAAAAGAAGGAAAAACACCCGGGCCAGCCCGGAACCCGGCCCGGTCGGGCCCGGGCCCGGACCCGGCCCGGTGTACCCGGGTCCGGGTCCGGGTCCCGGTTTTGCCCGGGCCGGCCCGGGCCCGGGCCCGGCCCGGTGTACCCGGGTCCGGGTCCGGGTCCCGGTTTTGCCCGGGCCGGCCCGGGCCCGGGCCCGGCCCGGTGTACCCGGGTCCGGGTCCGGGTCCCGGTTTTGCCCGGCCCGGGCCGGGCCGGCCCGGATGGACAGGCCTAGATAAATCCATCTAATCTCTTGTTGAAGCCGATTCGTGGGAAAGGAGGTCAAATTAAATTAATTATTTTTGTGGATAAAGTACAAGAAGCCACAGGTTCCATATAAATCCAAAATGTACGCCTTGTTAAGGAGTTTAAGCCCACACTGGTGTTTGGCCCATTAACCGTTTACATCCGAGTTAAACTGTGAATAATAATAATAACAAATGAAAATAGGGGGTTAGTTACAAAATTACCTTTTCAGACTGCGCACTGGTAGTGTACAATCGCAAATTCATTTCTCAGCTAATCAAGCCCTAATTTTGACAGAAACCCAAGGTTCTCTGCTCAGCGACGATCTGCGAAAGGTAATTCTTGATAGCGTTTCTTCCTTCGTTTTCTTGGGAAATATGTAGTTTAATAATTTGTAAGAGCATTATCGCATAAATTTGTGAAAACTGGATTTTTTTTTTTTTTTTTGTATATGTGGCGCACAACTATAGCACAAATTTGTGAATTATCTATTTTTTTGTGTGTTTAAATATAGGCCTTGCAATTTGTACAGATCGCATAGCGTTTTGCATCGCGTAAACCCTTTTGGAGCAAAAAGTAAACAAGATCACAAAAGATCAGGGAACAGAAAGAAAAAGGAAAAAGAATTTGGAATGAACGCATATTAGTTAAAAGATCACAATAATTGTTATTGAATTCAGGTGGAATGAGATGTTATATAGAGAAAACCGTTGAAGTAGTGAAACAATACAACTAATACAGGAAAGAAAAAAAATAATCGATTGGATAGTGTTCTCTAGTAAAAAAAAAAGAGATAATTTGAGAAACAGAAGTGGAGAACCTGTAAATCTTGCAACATGATATGCTTATGACCATTACCATAAACCCTTTTCAAGTACTTGTGCAAATGATCATAGAAAATATGTACATTTTCAGGATTAGAAGCTCATAGAAATTTTAATTATCTAAAAATTTGCGGACAAACGTGATGCCTCTGGAGAAGGAAACTGAAAATGAATGGGAGACTATGAAAATGACTGGGAGGCTAACTGACTTATTCATCGTGGCAATTTCTCTTTTTTTGAGTGGCTCCTCTAATTTACATGGTTAATTGATTCGCATGTATTTTTGGTCCTTTGTTGCGCAGGCTGGGATCCTCTTTAGTGAAGAAATTAGTGTGAAGCAAATCCAGAATTACCATAATGGACCTACCATAATATTTGGAAAATGCTTCTATCTTCTACTGAATGCATTTAAACAAAAAAAAAGTCTTATCTCTTTATCTTTGCATGGATTACTTTGATATGGTGTCACCTGATACAGGAACATCCTTGAATTCTCTGCCTTCTATAGGTCTCTTTTATTGTTGCTTATGATAGCATCCTCGTTAGTTAAAAGATGAGATGGAACTTGGACCCATTGTTGTTATATTTTCTTCTTGTATTTTGAAACTTATGACCGTTGAGTCTTTTAACACATGATAGTGGTGTCTAGGGCTGGTAACAGATTGAATCGAATAACTCATTGTTTGTATTTTTATTTGTCTAAAATTTTCTAATATAAATATGAATTAGAATACTACTATTTAAAAAGCAGTTTGGGCGCTAGCCTAGGTGTCTGCCTAGGCCTAAGAAGTACCTAGGCCACGTGCTTAATTCTTGAAATTGCCTGAGCGAACATGGGCCATTTATGTGGTCTCATTGCTTTAGAAAGAGGTTTATTGCCCGTTTTCATATAACAACGAGCAAGAAAATGGGCGAGGTTAAAGAGGTTTATTGCCCGTTTTCATATAAAGCAGTGAGAATAGGATTTTGAATATTTGAAAAAGATCCTTCCTCTATCTCGGCGCTTAGAAAATGCTTATGTGTTGCCGAGGCGTTTGCCTAGACTCTAGGCGCTATGTCCGATGCCTGGAAGCACCTATCACTTTCTGACATTGTTGAATGCCATTCTTTAAATTTCTTTGAATCGGAATTCGAATACAAATACTTTTGAATATTCACGAATATCTATCGAATATTATGATGTATTTATTTGATTAATAATTTATACTTCATGAAAAACTATGTAATTTAGAAGATGCTTTTATTTAGTCAAAGAAACTTGGTTTACGATGGCTATTTAAGTTTGCCAAATTAGTATAGAACTTAAATTACACAATATAAATGGGTTAAAAGCATAACATCACAAATGCAATAATACAAATTTTAAGAGATGAATCTCTAAACGAATATTTGATAACCAAATGAATCTAATATGTTTTGTTAAATTCTATTCATTTGTTAGCCGAGTACTCGAAACTATTTATTTAGTGTTAAATGAACTACCGAATCAAATGTTATAAGAACAGTTAACAAACAATTTGTCAATTATTTGGTTTATTTCCAACCCTAATGTTGTCAATGGGGTTATCCCATTATATAAGGAGCTTATGACACATATCAACCTCCCCCTCCAAACTGCAACGATTATCTCTTGAAGTACTCACATTCTGTTAATCCCCATCCTTTCTTTAGGAATATCGTCCATTGTCTGCTGTAGGATGTTACACTGCCGTAGGATGTTACATTTACTTTTAATTTTTTATTTTATATTTCTTTGTCATCCTTATATCTGTCTCTGTTGTTGCATCTCTTAGGTTTGGAATCCACTGTCTGAGGCTTAATTATGTGTCTCTGTTATGTTGCACTCACTTGAAATCTGAAGATAGAATTAATTAGGAGGTTAACCGCTTACTCATTCTCACAGTTCATTCTAGAGTAGGTATCGTTTATACATGAGAATTGGAGGCCATTAACATCTGGTCTGCAATAACTATAATTAGAATTGACAGGACTATTTTCTTGTATGCATGTTAGTCTCTAATTGCTGTATCCAATACTTATTTTTCTTGTTTATTTTTCTAATTTCCTCCTGCAGGATCCAGCAATTGGGACTTAAGCTTTCACACATTGTGGTGTTAAGTTGTTACTAAACCAGACTCTTCTTGTTTGATTTCTGCAAAGAAAGTTGCAACTTTATAACAGTCTGACACCCTACAATATAGGCATAAATTATCAATAGTGGATATCAACACTTAGTGGAGACTATAACTAGTGTGCAAGTATCTATAGTTTGAAACCAAACGGCACACAGTACTTAGTGAGGAGAATGTGTGAGAGAGAGAGATGAAGCAGTGGGTTCCTTTATTCCAAAGTTTTATGAACTCTCCTTCTTCTGAGGCCGATGCTTCACTCTTTCTACAGCAGCAATATAATCCTAACACCTCCTCCTTTCTCTCTCTTCTCCTCACCCCAATTCCTTCTACCTCTTCCGCTCAAAACCCTCTTATCTTCATCCAAACTCTCCCATTTTTTGTCCAGACACGAATCCTCTCCTTCCTCACAATTGAATGTCCTCGCTTCTGCCGCTACCAGCTGCATCATATCGCCGCCCATATTCTGAATTCTGACATTCCATCATCTTCTAAGCATCCAGGTTTCTGGGTGCGCCGTGCCGCTTGCCGCCTGCTTGATGTTGTGTCCTCTTCTGAACCTACTGCATGCAGTTCTCTCCAAGAGAAAGATGAATTCCATAATTTGCCAGATTGGCTTCAGGGCAAAACTACTACTCTCACCCCTCTTTTTTCTTGGCTTCCTATTCCTAGTAGCCAATTGCCTAGAACCTCTATGGGTTTGGATTTTGTAGTCTCCTCTGGTGAACCCAAAAATGAAGCTATGAATATTGATCAAGAACAAGTTGATTCA
>NC_033794.1:92036733-92101239 GCF_001876935.1 Asparagus officinalis | reverse complement strand
CAATTGCTTTGAAAGCAGAAATTTTGGCCTCAGTCTCCACATCAGAAGCCCTCCGCATTGCCTGTGATATTCAGAAGCTATGCTTCGATGCTGGATCCAACAATGAGCTTGCATTGTTAAGATTGATTGAGCCTTGGGAGGGGGATGACGAGACCTTATCAGTACTTCTTTCAAATCTTTCAGGTGATGGAGGCTCAGGCTCTTACAACTGGCCAGCCCATGTTCTTTGCTCGATTTTGCTACCCAAGTTATTGAATTTAAGAACTCCTGCTTCTCGAGTGCTATTGTCTTCCACAGTTAGCTTTTGTAAGCTCCATCAAGTGGCAGCAGCAGAAGCTCTCCTCTTTCCATTAGTGCTTCGAAAGGAAGGAATTAATATAGTTCTTTGTGATGTACTCACAAGAGTTATTAAAGAATGCTTGCATAAATCTCATATTTCAGCCTTCTGCCAGAAACTGCTATGTGGAGAAGGGAAGGACAGAAAAATTATGTGTTTGCCTTGTCACCGAGATCTAATATCAGATGAGTTGGTTTGGACTGAGCCACTGTTTACATTGTTTCAGCATATTCTGAATCAGGATGTCTACTTGACTCCAGATAGCATTGAGCATATTGTCTCTGTGATTGTTGATGTTGCTGATAAGTTCTCGGCATCACTGAAGTTTGGAAACTTTTTCTTATGCTTTGTGACCAAATGCGGAAGGGCTGCAAGCTTTTATAAGGATATGCTAGAGAAAGCAGCTGAGAAGACCAACACTTTTGTGACCAAGTCTATACTATTGAAACTGGATGCTCAGTAAGTTCGTGGCTTCTGCTGCTTCATATTTTAGTTAAAATCTTTTAACTTTTTTCCTAGTTCAACAACTTGGTCTTTTCTTTCATGTGAGGAATCAGAGTTATCTTATTATCTGGATATCTTACTGGCTAGTATAATCTGAATTTTGTAAATAACTAAAGCAGATAATTGTTGTTGTCATAGTGACTTATTTGTGGTTTGGTTTGCCATTCTTGTGCAATCTTGACCTGATCAATGTCTTCCTTTGGATGAAGAATACAACTCTAGATCTAAAAGTGTTCATCTTGCAGATATATTAAGACTTAGTCTATCTATCTTTCACTTTGGAGCATCTTTAAGGCTTGTATGATTCATCGAAGATGAAGGTAATACCCTATCGGAGTTATCTTATTACCTGGGCATCTTACTAACTGTTGTAATCTGAATGTTATAAATAACAAAAGCAGATGCTAGTTGTTTGTTTGATTGCCCGTTATTATGCAATCTTGACCTGATTTCTTCCCTTGGATGAATAATACAACATTAAATCTATACTTTTCATCTCATAGATGATTAAGATTCAAGGCATCTGTCTGTCACTTCTTTAGAACATCATTAAGGTTTGTATGATCCATCAGAGATGAAGGCTACCCTATAGCAAATTTCCATCATTGTTCTTCTACTTTACTTCATAGGTTATGTTTCTTCTTCTACTTTAGTTCTTAGCCTAGGAGAAATTAGGGAGTTGAGCTTAAATGCTCATATAGCGAAGAAGAATTTCTTACCCGTTTCTCTTAGTATCCATCTATAGACCTTCTATTACCCATAGCATTTGAGGCTATGATTTGGCAAGAACTCCTAGAGTTGTAACATAAAACTTTTTTTGAATCATTTACAGGGGATTTGATTGTGGAGTGGGCCTCCTGAATCCAGATTGATTTGGGGAGTTTGCTTGGAGAGCGCTGCTGGCTAAGATGGAAGAACATTGAGAGATATATATTGTGAAGGAAATGAACACTTCTTCATTTCTCCCCTAATTGAATCGCAAGTTAGTGGATGCTAAAGAGGTGAGAATAACGAGTGTTTTGTTAGGGCTTGGAGATTGACACTTCAAAGGGTTAGGTGTCATATTTAGTTAAGTAAACATTAAATCTACTCTATAAACAAAAAAAATCCTAAGGAGTTATGTGCCATATTCAAGACATTATCTTATATCCAATATTTCTTCTACAAGAGGACTTATCTTACAAAGAGAAACCTTTCCAAATGCTTGATTTTAAGGACAAAAAGCTAAGAAATAAACCAATCCTATTACTGAGAATGTTATGGAACAGCCATGAAGTTGAAGTATCAACTCGGAAACCTGAAGAAGATATGCGGAAACGGTACGCACACCTGTTTTAAGGTACACAAATTTCAGGGTCGAAATTCCTCCAAAGGGAGATTATGTGATACCCCTGATTTCTGCAGCAGCTTATCTGTTTATGGAATTTCATGTTGAGTTAAACCAAAACTATTAAAATATAATATGAAGCAGTAATACAATTCAGTTGTTTTTTGAATATAATATTAGGTGTCCAAATAATGGACAACAATGATATAAGAGTATATATATTATTATGAATAGAGAACTTGCGGTGTTACAAAAGAAACTGCAAGGAAGAATTGGATATGAAGTCAGAAACCCTTTGATGCTAGATTATTTTATTTATGGATATGAGTAGATTCTTTGGCTAAGTGCTATAGTTAATTAGTTATTAGTTAAGTTATGCTCAATACAATGCTTACTTTTAAGTTAGTTAAATATGACACCTAACTCTTTGATATGTCAACCTCTAAGCCCTAATAAAATACTTGTCATCCTCTCTTTAGCATGCACTAACTTGGGATTCATTTAGTAGAGAAATGAAGAAGTCTTCATTTCCTTCCTCGTCTCTATCTATCCATGCTCTACCACCTTACTGAGTTTTGGATATTTATGTATACATGTGCAGTATGACTATTTCTGTTGATGGATTGACTGTTTAAGTCGATCCTCGACTGTGTGGTTGGATCATGCCAAAACCAGGTAATGTTAGGGTTGGGTGTTACTGTTACTTTTTCGCTTTATAATTGTTACATGCTACCTCCAAGTATTATAAGTAACTGTAAAATCCTGCACTTTTCTATTTCTATACAACATACACATGAGGTGTAAATTGAAAATGGACTTAGGCATTAAAGGTAACTGCACAGAAAGAAATGCAGAATTTAGGACCTGACATGGTAAAGATAATCTACTAATGAAAAATAAAGTCCAAAGTCTGAGTAAATTTGAGGGGGGAGAAATCTCTATAGTGTGTTAACCCTTCATAATTTATCAGGTTTGGGCCGTTTGGCATACCATGGTCCTTATCATGCTTTCCTTTTATGTGTGCTTGCATTCAGTTTTGCACAACCTAGGAAAGAAGCAAATGCTGCAGGCTTGGCAGGCTACTTTTGCTCATGTTGGAAACGTTGTCAAGGATCTTTGCAGAAAGTTTGGTAATTAGTTATTTCTTAAATATACTTCAGGTTTATCTGCAGAAAAGAAAATTGAAAACATGCCATGCTATCTTCGTATTTTCTGGTGTGAGGTTGTTGGGGGAAAATTTAGAGATGGGGTAGAAATATGCCATCTAAGGATACTCTAGAACAACATCTCCTCAGTTTTTCTATCAGTCTACAGCATTGATATATTTCATGTTTGCTCGTGTATTGGTGTACTTTTCTCCTAGCCCCAAGGTTCTGTTATTTTAGCTTTGAACTTTGTGATTTATCCACTTTACGAAATTTATGTGAGGTTAACATGACCTTCAAATGCAAATAAGAAATAAAAATGACGTGTTCTTTAGTGAATTTCTCTCTTAAGTTGATGTCTGTAATATATATCATATTATCATGCATCTAAATGAGCTCAAAATCTTGATTCATTATATTCTAGGTAGGATCGTGGATCATACTTCCCATCACACTTGCATTTTGCATCACTTTTTATTTACTATTTACTAGCAGCAGTTAGTAACCTAGAGCCCGTTAGTTACAGTACCTTTGTGAAATATGAAATATTAGTGTACTATCTTTACAATACTGCAGGGAAAATAAATATGGGCTGACTATTGGACTTTCTTATACTGATTATACTAGTGTTTGACAAGTTGAAAGCAAGATTATGATCATCTAAACTTCATTTCTGAGGTTCTACTGTTCAAGTTTATTATAGCTTTGCAAATTTTAACAGCAAAAAGCAGTTGTGTCCTTGTAGTATTCATGTGAAATTTGTATCAAAGTGAGCTCATTGAAACAAAAAATAACTTTTAAAAACAAACCGGATTACTTCCAAACTGATGATACACAATTAATACATTCAAGAACAATGCAGTGTCAATATCACATTCACTCTTGTAAAATACAAAATAAGGTGTTCAAGATCTACAGAAGCACGTAACAATCAACATTTATTTTGTCTGCACAAACCCTAAGAGGAAAGCTTCTTATTCACGAGTAGCATTAAGCAGTCACATATTCATCTCCTTAAAGGTCTCAAACCTAGCCTCTTTGTCTGAGAACTTAGTCTTAGAGTAGAAATTGAGATAGTCTTTGAAACGATAACCATTAGGATAAAGGAACTTTGGAGCTGGGGAAATGATGGCATTGCCCCCAGGATTATAGAACGTAGCAATAGATAGACGACTCCCATCCTTGTCAGCAAGAACACGATGCAAAATACTCTTATATATACCATTACTCACCACTTCCAATTGATCTCCAAGGTTCACAAAGATCCTGTTTTCTTTCGTGGGAGTAACTGGGACCCACTCTCCATCCTTGAAGAACTCGAGTCCTGGCACTGTGTCATCCTGGAGCAAGAGTATGATTCCACCGGCATCAGTGTGGGCTCTGAGCCCTATAACTAGATCTGGCTTTGAGCATTGTGGATATTTTGCCACTTTTGTACCCACACACGGTTCTGAAAATGCATTCTTTATGTAGTTCTTCTCTAAGCCAAGGTTTTCACTCATGCCTTTTGCGAGCGTCTCAGCCACCATGATCAGTTGATCAACATAATCCTTCATTCCTTTGCTGTTTGGATAAATTAGCGATCAATATAGTTTAAGCCTTAAAATTTGTTAAGGTATTATGATACTTACCAAAGTTTTTCATTTAGGTTTGGAATGTCGCTGAAATTAGGGTTTGGCTGATGGCGAATGAAGAAGCTGCTCTCCCAGTCGATATCAGAGATTTTGTATTCAGATTCAGACTCCAATTCTTTAGCCCACTCTGACTTATAGAAATTTTCCTTCAGGTTCTTTTCATAGTGCTGGTTTGTGAGTTCCGTCACCTTTTCCATAAGTTGTTTGCTTATCCCATGATTCTCAATCTGCATTTAATGAAAAGTTGAAAATTTAAACCATAGTAAGCAATCAGATATTTATATTCTTGGGTTAATTGCGGATAGACCCCCATATTGGTGCCAAATTGAACGCACTACACCTATATTGTTGCCAAATTGAACGTACTACACCTATATTGTTGCCAAAAGAGTTATATTGTTGTGGCAGATAGACTCCATGAGTGAAAATCTATTGTTGCGGATAGACCCCCTGAAAAAGGTCATAAAATTTTCACCCAGGGAGTTTGCAACATTAGAACTACAGTAAGGGGGGTATTCAGCTCAATTTGACCATAGTATAGGGGTCTATTTGCAATTAACAGTATACTCTACTTACCCAAAAGAAACCCCACTTAGCACAAGCTTCATGTAGCACCGACAGTGTCTCGTTCCTCCTCTTTCCATTTAGCTCTTCAAGGTTGATCACCGGGATCCCCATAACTCAAAACTCGGTTGATATTCTGCGTTTTTTTTTTGCTCAATTTGACGTGCACAAGGAATATTTATAGTGTTATTAGGATGTAGTACTGGTAAACTTAGGTCCAAGTGCAGCTAATCGGTTACATGTGATGCTAGATTTTATATTCTCATCTCCTTGTTTAATGTTTATTCAATCCTTTGCTTTGCTTGTACTCCTTCCATGTTGGTCCTTGATGGTCTGCTTTGATATTCAATTCGAAGTAATATGTCAGAAATGGGGTTGCAATCCACAAACTACTCTCAGGCTCCCATTGGTTTGCTTTCTCTCTCTTGAATAATTGCATTTCTCTAACTAATTCCCTTTCTATTATGTCCATGTTGCTGTTTAAAATGTAGGAAGAAAGTGATGGATTGTTTCTTGTATTCCTGTGGGCGGAGCTTAATTCAGTTGATAGGCCCACTTGTTTATGATCCAAGTTGGTAGGTGATGCACCTCCGTGGCTTAGATTTTATGCGGAGAAGATCACGGGAAATTTTTGGATGGGTTGCTCCTTCCTTTACCAGTAGAAGCCAAACAGTAAAATAAGAGATGGATTTTAGCTGAAGCTATTGTTGTTCTTTTGTCTGTTGCACTCAAAATTCTACCCTTATTTAGTTAATTTTTATAAGCAATGCCAAACTTAGTGTAGATATTTGCTTGGCTTACATTTTTTTTTTTTTTGAAAGAAAAACAAGGGATATACCCTGTTCATTCATAAAAAAAAAGTTAAGTACAAAAGTATTACAAATATATGGACACGAACTGTATCCATGCTGGAAATTAGAAAAAATAGTGTCTAATAATTAGGGATGTATAACCTTCTTCCTCCAGAGATCCATGAAGATGAAGAGAGGGCCTTGCCGTCATTCATCGTTGACATAGATATAAGGAGGAACCAAAGCCAGCTATACATTTAATTATCAGAAACTAAGTTTTCTAAAAACAAGCAGCAAAACAAAAATCAAAAGGATGATGTATACAATCCAACAGAACAAACTAATGTTAGCTTCTGACTAAACTGTCATAGATTTGTAGAACAACTGGCCTTGGTATTGGATTAATCTCTAGCTCAGCTGAAATTCTTGCAGTAGATCTTTTTTTCACTCCTGTCCAATCATAAATACCAGATATAGCAATGTTGATGATAGAGATGTAAGAGTAATGAGCCTGTTCAAAAATAATTTTGTTTCTTGCGTTCCATAAACTCCAACAAACTGCAGAGAAAATGGTTCGCCATAATTGTCCCTTAACACTTGTAAGCGATTCTGCTCTATGAATGAGGTCTTCAAAGGTTGTTGGCCAGACAATTTGAAGATATGAGGTGAAATGCTTCCAGACTTTTTGAGATATAGAGCATACGAGAAAAAGATGATCTCTGGTTTCAATGTTGCTTGGCTTACAATTACAATACCTTCTTCTTGTTGGTATGGTTGCATGTTGGTTTATAATGTTCTCGGACTAGAGTAATCCAGCAAAGCAGTGGTGATATTTAAGTGCGTTGTCGCAAGGGGTTTTAAATAGCGGTTTCTTCATTTATTTTCTCATAATATTTATTTTTCTTTAACCCTGTGATAAGATATTATTGGCTCAAGGTAACAGGAAATATATTTTTTTTTCTTTAGTCCGAGATTGGGGAAAGGGGTTTTTACACTTGTTTTGCACATCCGCAATGCAATAATTCATTCATGTTTATGCTTTCTGCATAAGCCAATAATTCTTTTCAAAGTAACTTTGCACCTTTGGTACACTAGTATTATACAATTTATAAATTAATGAACGCTGCGTAGACATAGTTGTTGACGATAATGCGTAATGATCGTTGAATTTACTGTTGATTTTTGTGAACCAAAATTTTTGACTCTAGATTTCTCATGGTAAAAGCTTAACCTGTACTCTAATACTTTGTTTGGATACCATGGTATTTTACTTCTTGTGTTTTTGTAAAAAACACCATGGTGTTGTGTTTTTTCTTTAAAATGTTTTCAAAACACCATGTTAAGTATTTTTGGTCAACACTAGTTTGACCTATTATAACATTAGTATTAAACATATTATTAATATATTATATATTAATTATAATAGAATATATTATAAATAAAATGTTATAATATTTAGTTTATATTATTATAGTATTATAAGTATTAAATGTAATATGTTATTATTAGATATGTTACTATTATATAATATTTTATAATTATTAATTTATTACAATTTATTCATTAAAAAGTTAATAATATTATAGCGATTATAGTAATGTATTAGTATATTATTATATCATCATTATATTATTATTTATTATCAATAACTTTTTTATTATTTTTTATTAGTTTATTTATTATTTATTTATTATATAATAAATTATTAACATATTAAATATTGGTATTTAATATGTTATTATATTATTATATAAGATATTTTATTCATTGTATTTTTATATTATTTAATAAATATTACTAATATATTAAATTAACTATAATATAGTATAATATAATAAGCAGGTTGATAATAACTCTATATTAATTATATTTAATATATTATGTTAAATATTATATTAACACATTCTCAAACTCAAAACCAAAACACCAAACTTAAAACACCTAAAAAGTATTTTGAAATAAGTGCTGTGTTTTTGGTTTGAAAATGATTTAGATCAAAAAACACCATGGAAACGAGTAAAACATCATGATATCTAAACGGTGCCTAAACAATATAAGTTTAAGTCATTTTTTTATACACCATGTTATCAGGAGGAAGCTGATAACACTTTGGATCCAAAGTACTGTGCGTACCACAGGAGGATCCTTCATCCCACCAAGGCTTTCTTCACTCTCAAGAACAGCATTCAAGCATTGGTTGATGCCGGCATCATAACCCCGAAATAAGCCGAATGAGAACCCAATCCTCCGATGAGTATAAGAGGTTAAGCTGCTTCTCCCATACCTCCAACTGGTATATGAGGCTAAACTATCCCCTACCTTTGACGGGAAGTTCCTGGAGAATATTACTTTTAATATTCTTAAGGATAACCAGACAGTGTGGCCGAATATAATTAGATTCAGGTTCGTCAAAGAGCTGAGGGTGGGATACCTCAATGCATTCCCATGGGAAGTTCCTGGAGAATGCTATGCATGATATTCTTAAGGATAACCCAAAACCAATAAATTCTTAATCATAATAAAGAATGATTAAGAACCTTCCACTCTGGCTATTTAATCATTTCCAAGATGATTAAAACCCTCCCACAGTGACTTCTCAATCACTCTTTCGTCGAGATGAGATTCAATGACTTCATCCGGTCAATCTTTCCTCACGAAACCCCCATGGTCTAATTATGAAGTGCCTAATCCCTCATTGATCAAATCAATTGATGGTGCGTTCACTCAAAATTATATCTGGTTTGACTAACTCAAACTCCCACTGTGTCTGTACACTCAACACATCTATTGTTAGAGTCCAGACATAATATTGAAAGTTTCAAACCCCCTTATGTTAAAGCTCTTGCAACTTGACACTAGAAACTCCCACTGTATTGACACAATGATTTGTACAAATCGACACTCCTACTGTTATTTGTATCATCTCACTCCCATATTGGTCAAACCTTCCTACAGTTAGGATCAAAGCCAAATCCTTTCTCGATTCCTATAATGAACGAGAGGTCCACTTTCAAATCAAGCGATCAAACCTTCCTATAGTTAGGGTCGTCTCAAACATTCCACTTGGTCAAACGTTCTTATAGTTAGGACCAAAACTGGAGTTCCCTCTTGATAAACAAGAAATCTACCTTCAGATTGGGTAGTCAAACATTCCGATAGTTAGAGTTATTCAAATCTTTATTGATTCTCGAAGTGGAGATCCTACTTTGAGTTTCTCTTATACCTGGAGATAGAATATAAAAAGTTTCCTCTCCTGCATCGGGTTTGTCTTTGCCCCAAGAGAAGACACCACCTTCCAACACCAAAATTCATACCTTACACGCATGGGGGACTTTATCTCGATCCATAAATAAAGATAAGTCTGCATCTAACATATGCTACAGGGTGGTCCGTTCCCATAAAAACGACCAAGTCTACGTATTCAACACCGTAGCACCAAAAATCCATACATTTCATGCATGGGGAATTTTATCTTAAAATCTAAGTAGGGATTAGTCAACGCCTAGCACGCATTACCGGTTTAGTCTTTTTACCGAGTAAAAAGACACCAGAATCCAAGTCTGGGGAATTTTATCCCGAAGTCTAAGTAGGGATAAGTCAGCGTTTAACATGCGTTACCGGTTAGTCTTTGACCGTAAAAAGGACAAAAGCCCACATATGCGATATTGTGGTAGGCTGTTATTAACAATGCCATAATCCGCGCCTTACACACACGGGGGATTTTATCCTTAATCCTAAGAGGGGATAAGTCAACGCCTAACACATGTTGCCGGTTTAGTCTTTCACCAAGTGAAAAAGACACCAAAATCCATGTTTGGGGGAATTTATCTTGACCCCTTAATAGAGATAAGTCTGCATCTGATACATGCAGCCGAGTAGTCTATTCCTGTGAGAAAGATGAAGTCTACGTATTTAATATCGTAACACTAAAAGAATTAACTCTTTTAACACAATGTTACACGCGGAATAGACTTAAACAATCTGCATGCTAGCCCAATTCAAACGGTAGTCGGTAAAGGCTCATCAAACCCATTGATGGCTGAGGTTTACCAAAAATCCTATAAATATGAGAGTCATTGACGCACCAGCTCTATTAGTTGGTCTCGTGACTTGAGGATCCGAAAACGTCAGGATAAGATCCATACATGCAGATGAATCAGTTTTAATAGTTGGTCCTACAGTCCCAACATTTGGGACCGCCATGCTCCAATGCCTTAAAAGCTTAAACTGTGTAGACTCTAGTAAACATACGAGTATAAACTGTGTTAACGCCGATCAACGCGTTATAGTAAAGGTCAGTGCCGGTCAACGCATCGACAAATTGGCCAAAATAAGGCTAAGGAAAAATTCTAGGTTAAAGGATGATGCCAGGGAGTTCAATTGCGATTCAGATATGAATTCCCAAAGAAGATGATCAGTTCAATGTCAACTCAACGATACGAGCTAAATCAAAAACTTACATACCAACTTCAGTTCAAGATTTCAACAACAGTCAGACGATAAATGCAACGTCGGAAGAACTTTATTTATTTGACAAAATACTGAATAGACTGAAAGCTGAAGAAGTCAAGAATTGAAACAATTCACATGTCCTTCTATGCAATCTCTTCGACAAAATATTGAAGAGGTTGAAAACATGGCCTATCCTATCCAAATCATTCCAGATTCCTCTATAAAAGAATGAGTCTAAAATACTTTGGAGGGGGTATTTGTAGGTATCTAAAAATGCCTATAGGTGTCCGAATACTGCTCAAGACGAAGGAGAAGATGATGAACGTTATTATCTAAGTCGGAGAGGATTATCCGAGCCAAAGAGGATCATCCAAAGCCGTAAAGAAGCTAACGAGCGCATGAAGCAAGCCAGCGAAGCGTACAAGTCAACCAAACTACAAGATACGCAAAATGACGAAAAATACAAGTCTAGAAGACCAAAAAATAGCTAAATCCTTAATTGACCCACGTCCGCGCGGGACACCAAATGGTATCGTGCGGTCCAGGACCTGCCGCACACCTGACTTCCCAAAACACGTTTTTGGGTGATTCTTTCGGGATTTCTTCATTCCAAAGGTTCCCAACTAACTTGATATCATCCATAAATATGGTTAGGCCGTTGTCAACTAAAGATATGACCAAATCATTCATTCTTATCCAAATACACTGCATCCGAAACCCTATAAATACAAGCCTAGGACCTTCTTTAAGAGGGCCACGAATTTTATCAAAGAGGGCGAGGTGCTGTAGGTTTTGTGAGCGCATTCCACGAAATTTTAGAGAGGGCTAACAGATCTTGGTAAATCCCGGTATAAAAAAGGAGCAATTCGAAGGATCTGAAGCATCATCCACCCTTTCCTTAAGATCAGACTTCGACTTGATCTCGAGAAGAGTCGTAATCTCGCTTGGTCGAGATTATCACTTCTGTTCTTGTTTCCTTTGTGAAGCAACAAACTTCTAGCCTTCTGATCAATAGGATCTGATATGTGACGGTCCATGGATACTGACGTCCCTGGCACAGGTAAAGATCTCACACAAACAGAGACTAATAAATAGGATCTGTGTATTGTTTGACAAAGTTATAATCTTTTATTTTTCATTGTGAAAGGAGATCTTATAAAAAGATCAACTTTTCTATTTTTTTGAATCTATAATCGATAAACGATTGTAACAGGTTCAATGACAATGAAAAATGTAAATTTTGACCCAAACAATGGGCATTGATAAGTCCAAGCTGTAGCCTTGTTAGGTCCCATCATCGAATTCATAGGGTACTCGCTCATACCAGAAGGGACGATCACACTTCCCCTGATAGTCAGTGAATACCCTTACCAAACCACCATCCAGATCCAATTTTTGGTGATGAACATCAAGTCCGCCGATAATGTTATTCTTGAAAGAACTTTCTTGATCAGCCTGCATGTAGTCCCATCAACTTACCACCAAATGGTAAAGTTCCTATCCCTTGAGGGAGTTCGAATCATCAGAAGCAACCAGCGAGAGGCCAGATCATGTTACCTACTCTTGATGAAAGGAAAGTGTGTGCTGGAGTCCCTACCAATTGAGAAGACCTATCTCCAGATAGAGAAAAAGTTAGAGAGGGAGCGGACGGTACTTATGGTAGAACTTCAAGAATGTTGTGTGCTTTTGATCATCTGGATGCATTTTGATTTGATTGTATGCAGAAAATCCGTCCATGAAAGACATCCTCTCAAACCTGCATGTATTATCAACCATAATATCTGTGATAGGGAGAGGAAACTTGTCTTTCATGTAAGCAGGATTAAGATCCCAAAAATTGATGCAGATTCGGATCTTGCAGCTCTTTTTCATCACCACCATGATATTGGCTAGCCAATCGAGGTGTTCTTCTTCACGGATGAATCCACATTCAATGAGTTTACAAACTTCCTTCTCGATCTGCTCCATCAACTCAGGACGGAAGCGTCATTGTTGTTGCTTGACAGGCTTAACATTAGGATTGATGTCAAGGCAAATGTACAACCACATTGGGATCGTGACCGATATATCTTCATAGCTTCAGGCGAAGACATCGATGTATTCTTGTAGGAGAACTATGAGTTCTTCCTTTTCAGCAGATGATAGACTCTCGCTGATGAAGATAGACTTAAGGTTGATTTGGTCACCTATGTTGATTTGAACCACTTTATTTTCAGTGGGTGGCTCTCTGACTTCAAAATGTGCCTCCCATTATTTCTTAAGTTGCTTTGCTCATAAATCATCTTCAGGATCCTTGAACACTTCGGATTCATCATGCTTAGGTCGTATGAGGCTACATTGGCTGTGAATTCACTATGTAAGGATCCAAGGCTAACGTTGGAGTCCTAGTTGGACTTGTCTAAATAATTGCTTAGAAAGTCGTCAGATGCTGGCCCTGTTTGTGGCTCGACTTTGAGAGAAATGTAATTGAGTCCGTATTTGGTTCGCTTGTAATAATTGAAAACTTCACCTTCTAGTATAAAAGGAGATTGTTGATGGCTGATATCAAACAATCAATGAAAGAAGTGATTAAATTAACAGAGATCCTCTAACCCTCCGAATGTACGGTTCTAAGATGTGCTGTTCTTCCCTGCACAAGTAGAAAATTGTAAGAGGGCATTGTTAGGTTTCCCAATTGTTCCTCCGACGACCAAGTTAGTGATTTGCTTGAGTGGTGAAGTAAGTGATCTATAGTAGTTCTTAAGAACAGTAGGTAGAGATTCATATCTTACCTTATTTTTGAAAATAGTACTCCTATTTATAATAATAGTAGAGGGGTAGGATGATAATTTTGACTGAGTATGGGCTGACGGTCAAGTCAGCATCTGCTTCACAGGTGGTCAACGAGTAGAGGAGAGGTCATTTTGGCATTTGGTGTGAAGTGATTAGGGGTGTGCGGTGACGATGTGGTCCGATGTGTCATAAAGACTATTGGGGCAGAGGAATGATGACGCCCATAATGCAAGCACAACATGATAAGAGGATGATGAGCATCACTTTTTGATCACTGTTTCATTAAGATAAATTGACAAATATATCTATGCATCACCGTTTCAAACTTTACAAATGATCAGACATAATTATAGCAACATTATCTAGTCACAACCAACAATCAAGCAATAGTTGCTACATAAACCCCAACAGGCCATATAATCTCATAAACTGCTCTCTCAATATTACATAGTTTAAGCACTCTAACATCAACTAATTTTTTTCAATGTCCTCATATTTTCATATATGATAACGATCTCGCAAATTTTAATAGCGTATGTACCTTTTACATTTGATTTCATGGGCATGTTAGGATTTTTCTCTTTAGTAAATTAAAAACCAGTTTGAAATGCACTTGATAGTTTTAGTAAAAGTTAACATGTCAATGTTTAATAAACTTACAAATCACAATGTTTAATAAAATTTACAAATCACAATGTTCAATTACAACCTGAATTATCTTCAATTCATTTTCAACTTATAAATCATAATGTTTAAGAAAATTAGAACCATACAAAAACAACATAGAAAGAATAAACAAATTTTCCATTTTTCGACTTCATAGTTCGATTGCTTCAATGCTTTCTTCAACTGTTTTGTTTTGGCTGCTATCTCATCTTCAACGGGCAATTCTTGGTAAACTGAAATATTTTCCTTCATTATATTAGTATTGTGAGCCCAAGCAAAAAACTTGCATTACTTATTTGGGAAGTTTGTACATCCCCAGAAATATCTACCTTTATTCCTCCTATTTTTGCACTGCTTGAGGGATGTTGGAATTTTATAGAAATAACATACCTCTTCTAGTGTTTGAGACCCCTCTGATGTATTCATCTCACAATCTCAAAATGAGAATCAAGGGATGATAGAACTCTGATAAGGTTGTAGCATTGCTTTGTTCACACTATATATTGTATTTGGAACAACAAGCTAGTCGTTAGAATATGACTGTTGAAACAGTCAAGCAGCTAGCCGTTGGAATATGATTGTTAGAACAGTCACCAATTTAAACTGAACATATTCGGCTGAAAGTTAACATTTTCAGCTAAAAGTTGTAATAGTTAAGAGATAATTAACATGTTAACATAAACAAGTACACTACACAAAACATCTTAGATCCTTGCAGCAGATATTACTTCAATAGGCAATATGATTAGTCTTACAACTTCATATATTATAAAAGTCTTCCACAATATACCACAAAATTCTGGACAACCTACATTTCTCTAGCAAAAGTATTATTGTAAGAAGCAATCCACCCTAATCACCGATTGGCTTGTTGCAAGTTGCTCGATTGTGACCCTCAGCTTTGCATCGAGAATATTTGACTGGATGTTTGTAAATGGTTCTATTGTTTATGTATCTTGTTCTATTTCTTCCCCTCCTCTTAGTGGTAATTGGTGGTAAAATCTGGATTTCATCACTGGGCACACTCCGCTTCTCATAATCTGGTATGGATATAGTATTTCGTTGTAGCTCTTCTTAAACGCTTCTACGAACATAAACCAATCATAATATTGATATACATCTTTTTTTATAGAAATAATAACTGCACAAGCATGCACACAAGGAATATGAGTTACGTCCCAAGCTCGGCAAGTGCATGTCCTCTTCTCCAAATCAATGTGAGTAGTTCTATGTGATTGCACTTTGAATATATCATCTCTAGATTGCTTAATCTCTAAAGTACATCATTTTTCCTTATTTTCTCCAACAATCTGCTCAGCTTTAGGACAAAGATAGCTTGTCCACTTATTAGTCATTATGCGTCCGTTGTTCATGTGAATCATAATTTGTATTCGGATATGCTCTACCATTTGCAGTATACGTAATAATTGAGCTTCACGTATCCAGCTGTTAAAGGGTTCTGTGACATTAGAGTTCACATGACCATATCTGCAAACATCAAAATAAAAAAAAGTATGATGTATCCAATATATAATAATATTAACACGTATCCATAAAACTTAACCTTTAATAGTGAAAGTTAACATAAACAAGATGAAAGTTAACATATATAGGTGAAAGTTAACATATACCAGCCATAGTTAACCTATAGAAAGGAAAATTCACATATATACGAGATAATTACCATCAACTGCACAACATCATAATGATTGAATGCAATACCTAATGCTAGGGAAGAATGTATTTGCCCAATGCTCTGGCGAGTAATTAGTTGTAATCTCATATATAGCTGGAGACATCTCATAAATTTCCTTCATATAGTTGTTCCATTCCGCTATAATGTATTTATAACAAGCATACTAGAGCAAATTTCCCAAAACTTGTGTGTCCTTTGCCTTCATTCCCAAATCCTTTAGCTTTGATCTAAAATTTTCAACCATGTGCAGAACACATCTTGAGTAAATTACTTCAGGAAAATATTCTCTCATAGCTTCTCAAATCCCCTTGTCGACATAAAAAATAATTACCAATTGGTGGGGAGGATTGTATGGGTCTGACCTTTCATACAGTATGAGTCACAGGCCTTGAAGGAACCATCTCCAATTATCTATATTTTCTTGATCACATATGCAATACGCAAGTGGAAATATCCCTTGGTCTCCGTCGTATGCTATGGTGCTCAGGAGCATGCCTTTGTATCTGTCTTTTAAAAAGTTCCATCCAAAAATAATAGGAGTCTACACCTATTTAAGAAACTAATAATGCAAGCAACATAACATATAAACAGTCTTCTGAACCTTCATTCATTCTGGTCAATGCAAATGTAGCTTACTGGATTCGTTTGCTTCATCATTTGCTCATACATGTACAAAAATATGACCACAGTACATGTAAATATAATACATTAGAGCAAATAAGAATTAATTTTTTAAAGTTACCGTCTAAGAGTGAAAGTTAACATCTAACTGTTAAAGGTATTGTCTAACTGAGATAATATCTTAACATAAAAGCTAACAGTTATTCATGAAACATAACATCCCACGGTGACAACTGAAATATATCAATGAAACTTAACATGAAACTTCTAAGGGTAAAATATTGCGTGATAAATTAACAACTAACGTTGTACTATAAGTGGCTACGAACAAAATTTGTACATTTAATAAAACCACTATAAAATTTACCATCTTAATTGATCATAAGACTCATAATTATCACCGTACTTATCCTCTTGTGCTCTTTCTTTGCCCCACCATATCTTACTGTATTCAAGTCTCAATCCATATCGAGTGAGGAACTCCTTTTGCACATCAATTGGGTGGATTTTAGCCTTTAATACAGGTCGCAATTGGGCTGCTATGAATTTGTGAGATACCCGTGATTGTCCTGACAAGTTAATATATTGTTCGCAACTGTGTTCATTCACAAATCTTTTGATTTTAATTCTTTTTTTATTTTTAACAAGAGATGCAAATAACATCCAAGGGAATCCACATGTCTCATTATATTGACAATAAACTCGGATACGTTTGGGTTTATTCTTTACAAATTTATAGTCAAACTTTTTCGTCATAGAATAGTATTGTAAAACTAGTCTTAATTCATTTACAGTTTTAAATTGTTGTCCCTTTTTAGTTAATGTTGTGTGCCACCATTAAAGAATGATGGAAGTGTTATCGAGAATAACATCAGCTCTCATTACATTCTCACCGGACGAGCAATCATTTTGGATTCTCTTAGAATTGGAAGCATTTAATGGAGGATGATGACTATATTCTGCATTCAAAGAGGCATCACTGCTGCAAAAATTAATCAACCAGTGAGATATCCTGTACACTATAGTATAGTATTATCTTCTGATATTTTAAATTAACAGCTTCTTATGTAAACAAAAAGGTAACTGTGAGCGTTAACTGACTAAGAGTAAAATTAACCATTTTTTGTAAAACTTAACATAGAGTAGTAAAATTTAACAGACAATATGCATAGTTAACACTGTTTGTGTCAAAAGTTGCCTTTTCCATTGTTTTCAAACCTGTTACACCGTTTATCGATTACAAGTTCAAACTGAAAGAAAAGTTGATCTTTTTATAAGATCTTCTTACAACGAAAAATAAAGATTATAACTTTATCAAACAAAACGCAGCAGTAGTTTATCTCCTGCTACTTTGCGTGGGATCTTTGCCTGTGCCGGGGACGCGTTAGTCCGTAGACCGCCGCAGATCTAACCTGATTGACAGTATAACTACGCTCTTGTTTCACGAAGGAAACAATTATGGAAGTGACAATCACGACCAAGCGAGATTGTGGCTCTTCTCGAGATTAAAACCAAGTTTAATCCGGAGGAAAGAAGGGGAAAGAATCACAAACCTTTCGAAGGGCTTTCTTTATGAAAGTGTTCGCCAAGATCTGATAACTCTCCTCTAAAATTCGTGGTTAGCTGGACAATTTGACAGCACCTCGCCTTCTTAATTTTAGATCCCCTTTAAAGAAGACCCTAGGCTTCTATTTATAGGCCTTTGGAGATGTCCTTTTGAATAAGAATTTGTGTTTAAACTTCATCTGCCGTTTATAACTATCTAAACGCGTTCAGGAATAACCTTAAAACAGTTGGAGAGGTTCTGGGACGAAAGAATCCTTAAAAATCATCGAAATCCGTGTTTGGGAGATTTTGTACTCAATAAGAGTCCTGGTGGCTCGGAACTGTGCGAGTCACCATTTGGTGGCTCGGAACTATGCGAGTCACCATTTGGTGGTTCGCATGGGTGCGAGTCACCATTTGGTGGCTCGCATGAGTGCGAGCCACCATTTGGTGGCTCGCATAGGTGCGAGCCACCATTTGGTGACTCGCGCCTACACGGGCCTCCAAGTGGTGTTTCGTTCACTTTTTGATACTTTGGCGATTTGTGACTCTTCCAGTTCCCTTGTTTTGCGTACGCTTCGTCGCTTCGCTGACTTATGCAGTCTATTGATCCAATTCATGCATTTGCTGATGTTTGGGTAAATTCCCTTGACTTGGATAATAACGTTTATCGTCTTTTCCTTGTCTTGACTTGGATAATAACGTTTATCGTCATTTGCTGATGTTTGGGTAAAATCCTAAAATTCTGGCTTAATTTGTTGCACGACGTGTCGTGGGTTGAAACTAAATCTGCGCCAAGCCCATTACTTAAGTTTCATCGGAGCATCATTTTTCTTTGCATTAATCTGATACTTCTCAATTATCGTCGTAATTGACCTGTTTATTCTCTCTGCAGATATGTCACCTAAGAGATCTCGCGTTGTTCGAGGCCGTTCGGCGACTCAGTCGCCCGAGCCGGTGCCGTTCAGCTGCACAGGTATATCATAACCGCCTCTTTTATTCATGAGTTAAATATCGAGATATCATACTGCATGTTGCATCCCCGCTTTGTTCTCCTTGGTGAGGCAATTGGGAAGAGCCGCCACCCTCCTTCGTAGGGGTGGACGCTTTACAAGTCGTGTTTTGCTTGGTCAAGACATGACTGAATTATCTTGAGGCGATTTCTTGCTGTACTATACTCCGAAGGATAGTTATATTGTCGCATTATTCGTGCTATAATATATCCCGTGCTTCATGGGTATAGTGTGGCTCTTAATCGTCTCGCCTAGCTAATTCATCATGGATATGCTGTTGGTATAATTTCCTCGTTTTGCTCTCCTTTGTGGGGCAATTGAGAAGAGCCGCCATCATCCTTCGTGGGGGTGGACGCTTCGCAAGACGTGCTTTGCTTAGTCAAGGCACGTTTTAAGGCAATATGGGGTGGTCTCATGTTGTGTCATGCCTTGTCATTTGTGCGCGTGATATAATTGAGATTGTCTCACCATTTATAAGGCCGTGACTCTATCTCACAATTTGTGAGTCGAGTTCGACGCCTATACTGTTTTTAACATAGGCATTTATGATTATATCTGATGAATGCATATCGTTTTTTTTTGGTTGAATTTCTTTCGAGGGAGTTTAACGCTCACTCAGTGGAAGGCCGCTGTAGTGAGGCTTATGCCTCTACTGATGAACCAATCCCTGTTCCGGTAGCTCCTCAGTTCGCTCCGGGTGTACCAGAAGAGCTTTCGCGGTTAATACGGAAAGGAGAGCGCCACAATTTAAGGCAACTTATCACGGATGCACCGTTAGTGAAGGACCCAAGTTCTAAGACCCTAGATGGGGGGTGATTAGGGTCTTGTGCTAATCTAATATCAAATAATAGCAATTAAAATAATGTTGATCAATATGTTCTTGCAAGAGATAGATATGAACAATAAGAACAATAAGAATATACACAAATAAAAAACGAGACAAGCAAAACACAAACACACGATATGTTTACGAGGTTCGGTCCCCACGACCTACGTCCCCGCTCCTCACCTCGAGGAGATATCCACTATCACAATCCGGTTTGGAAGCCGGAACTTCTACACACTCGGTTTACAAGTTCACCGAAAACTCTCACACTACACAATCACTCAACAATCACACTTTACACACTAAGTGTAGGAATCTAGCCCGTGTCCTCCTCCTCAAGTGCTCGATTACAACCTCTCCCTAGGTTCGTCAATCGACACCACTCCTATTGGATTTGACCCCGTCTCTCACCACACACTTCTCTCGGTGTACAAATGTATTACAAGTGAATCCTCACAATTAAGCACAATATAAATCAATTTGATTATTCTCTAAACAAGGTGAGAACTCAATTAAGCACAAATCTTAGTCACAAACCCACAACCCCAAATTATACTATGAATGTAAATACAATAAGCTCAATAGGTTGTGTGTGATCAAAGAGATAAAACAATATAAACTCAATATAGAAATCTAGCTTATGGAAATTAAGATCAAAACAATAAATAGCTAGAATTGAGTTTAAGGAAAACTTCTCTATAGATCAAGAGTGAGAGAGAGATGAGTTGAATGCCCAAACACCAAAGGATGATCTCCTCAAGCTCTTGTAGAATTGAATCACAAAACCGAAACACTCAAATGCTTAAAAGCTTCTTAAACTTAAACAAACACTAAACAAGTTTAAACCCTTGTTAAAACTTTTTAAACCATTCTCTTGACCTCTGAAAAGATACCAGCTATTTATACCCTCTAAAGATCTCAGCAAAAAATCCCAAGTCAAAAGACAAAAAAAAACCATCTTCAACGGCTCTAAAAAGAGCCGTTGGGACTCCAGCGGTCGACCGATGAAAATCATGGTCGACCGAAAACAAGGTCAGAGTCGCAGGAGACGTTCAGAGAGTCTTCGGTCGACCGGGTGGAAATTTCGGTCGACCGATGGTAAATTTCGGTCGACCGGCGGAAATTTCGGTCGACCGACGGTACTGAAGCAGGTATATCCGATTTTATAAAATCGGTTAAAAATAGTAAAACAGCTCCAAAAATTATGAAATTTTGAGGAAAGGTTATAGACATGTATAAAAACATATTAGAGAAAGAATTTCTGAAAAATAATTTTCCAGTTGAGAGAAATAAATGTTTTAACACAGAAATACAGTTTCTGAAAATCTGCTGTGATACACCATTTTGTAAAATCAATTAGGCATAGTAAATCAACTCTAAAAATAGTAAAATTTTGTGGAAAGTTTCTAAATATATAGATAAACATGTCAGAGAAAGAATTTTTCAAATATCACTTCTCATTTGTGAAATCCAAGTTACACCTAAACTTGATGATTAAATCACAAGAGAAAGATACAGTGTTACCTTGTTGATGCTTAATATCAAACAAAATAATCCAGAAGAGGATGGTTGTGAGGTGATGAAGGATGATGGAGGGCCCGCTCCTTTCTTCGACTTTATTCCTGGTTCTTGAAAGAGAGCTTGATGTCCACGCTGCACAGACAAGAAGAACTCGTGAGAGGGCGGGGACCGGTTCCCTCGTGGTTCCTCCGACGGTCAAGTTAGTGAAACTCGAGTGGGGAAGGGGAAGGTTAAGAACCGGTGTGGTTCTTAAGGTGGCAATATCTCTACCCAGAGGATCTACATGAGTGTAGGCGTATAAAATTACTTATAGATCCTGATGCGCATAATATAAATTCCTAAACTAAATTACCCAAGCAATGATCTTGATCTTCAATAAGCTTGACTTGGTACACTTTGCGGATGAAGCTTGAACTTGATCTTTAACTTTGAATTGCAAGGCTTCACCGATATTCCGCCAACCTCCTTTGGATATGATCGTTGAAGCTCTATTCCATCCATCCTCCAACAACGTTGTTTGTCTACAATACATAGGAATGCACAAACACTAGACAAACAACATTAGTAATAAATTGTTTGTTAAACATCATCAAAACAAGAAGGCCAACATACGCATCCGCTAAGAAAGCCAGACTATTTGTTTGGGGATTCCATTGAAGATCCCGCTGCTGTTTTTCTTGGAATGGAGCAGTGGCTGCATCATGACGACAGTGGCCACCTATACCTTCCTCTGATTCCTCGCCACCGTTCGCTCGCCGAGCTTCGGTGTCAAGCTATTCCTCGGGAGATGTCATGGAGATTAACAGAAGAACATGAGCGCATTCACTGTGGCTATATTACCCACGGTACGGTTGGCTCAAGTAATCGGAATCGGATAACAGGGTTACATCCGGGGATTACAGGACTGAATGACCCACCCAAAGGTGAGATCTTCACTGTTGCGAACAAGCTTTGGGCCGAGAAATGCCAGCAACCGGCCATCGATGTTATGGCTGGGTACACTCGTCAGATAGACTATGGTGGACCCGTTTGAGCCACTACATCTTAGATCGATTTGGTGAGGATTTGAAGGTTGGTGGTTTATATGCAGCCGTTCGTGCCACCACTTATGGACTGACCATGAGCATTCCCCATTTCTTGGTGCTGCTGGAACTCTACAATCCTGATGCCAATACGTTTCTGACTAAGCACGGGGAGTTGGGATTAGCGCTGCACGAGATGTATAAAATCTCCGATCTTCCAATGGGGAACATGATTTATCAGGAGTACTTTCCTTCTAATAAGGAGCTGCAGCAACTGAGGTCGCGGACTCCCAACCGTTACAACACCTTCTGGGATCTTGCCTGCCATTATCACATAGCTCTTGCAGGTGTTGATCCTTTATCAAAAAAATCGTGACCGCAAATTAGTTTAAAGAAGTTTGCGGATTATCTTTTCAAGAATACAGACAACGTTCTGGATGAACCGATTTATGAGTTGTCGCCGCTAACCACCTCCGAAGTGAATGAGCTAATCAAGAAGTCCAATGCTCAATCTTACACCACGGCTAGTATTAAGGATGGCTTTGCTGCCGGAACAAAGTTTCAAACTTTCTTGTGGCATGGAGTCAAACCAATCCGGCCTACGACATTACTTGCTGGGTATCTTGCTATCTGGCTGAAAAAGTGTGTAGTGCCATACCAATCTTCTGACGTACTTCCCCCAGAAGTGTTGTTTCCAGCGGTTCTGCTTGCTCACCGGAAGAACTTATGTCTTCTTCCGGCAATTACCGCGGGTATTTACAGAGGGCTACGCCAGATTGTAAGCGGATTTACTCAAGAGAACCCGTCACCTACTCAGATTCCTCTCACAAAGGTGGAACTCCCTTATACTTATTTAATGGCTTGGTTAGTGCTTCATCGATCTGATATGATGTGGGCGCCGACCTCGGTGGATCTCTCCCTTCCCTTTCTTCAAATAATAGAGAACTGTAAGTGGAAGGGACGAGGTTTCGCAGATGTTAGGAAGCAGTTTCAGAATCACAAATGCTGGGTCTTCCCTACTTGCTTCCCACAATTTTCAGGTCAGTATGGCGACTCATTGATAGATGTAGAGAAGCCGGGTACGGGTCAGACTTTCCTTGACTCTGGCTGCTTCGATTGGTTGGTTAATATTCGGTCGGGCTATGTGATCTTCCGCGTTCAAAACCGTTGTTATATAGAACCCTACTTGCCATGTCGGTTCGCTCATCAGTTTGGTTACGATCAGATTTACGTCAGAAACCCGAACCAACAGCTCCGGACCCGTGGAGGTTTAGTGGATGGGGCTCGAGCGTGGCTTTGGAACATCACTGGTTGTACCAGTGCCAAATTTAACCTTCCAGGCGTTGAGCACAAGTTAGAGCTGACTTTCCTACAATGCCGGTGAAGAAGCTTCTCGGGTTGCTACTCGCAGGGCCCATGAATCCGAGCTTGAAAAGAAGAGAAGGAGGGAACCGGTGGGTCCTTCTAGTCATTCGAAGCAGAAGGAGCCAACTACGGAACCTCATTTTGGGGGTGGTGCAGAGGTTGGTGGCGATGGTGGAGAAGAGGCACCGGAAACAGGTGTGTTAGATCCCTCCTCTTTAGAGTTATTTGAATTAGCAATTGCTGAAAGAACTCGCCGCTTTCAACCGTCCAAATCTTCGCCTCGTGTAAAGAAGCCAAAGATGCAAGTCTTGTTCACCTATCCTAACAAGACGTCGGTTGAAATCCCAGGTTCATTTTCTGAAGAGGGGAGAGAGGAGCCCAGCCTTCTTCCTCGGACATGGTCTCGATCTGTGGCCCAGGTTACTCCAAGGCGCGAATTACATTCTAAATTTTCGAAAGAGAGGCCTACTGATCCAGAAGAGGGACGTCCGGCTAAACGCAAGAAGCTGGCTTCTAAGCGGCGGAGCAGTCCTGAAACGATACTAACGGCTCAAGGAGTTGCCGTTGAAAGGGGTGAGTACTTCTTTGTATAGCTTCTTCCGATATATGTTGAGCTTTCGGACTTAAACAATTTTCGCACTTTGCAGAAGGGGATTTTACAAGCGACTTTGTCTTTAACGCCAGACGCTGAGACTAATATTCTTGACGAGACCGAAGCGGGTCACGATGTTGAGATAGGTTTAACCGAGCAGGCTGAGAGTCCAGGTATTCTTAAAACCAGTAGCGCCTCTTTCGGATGGCGGGCACTGAACGATGGAGAATTCGTATCCCCGCTAACTGTTTCTATGCTTCTTACTCTGTTAGAAAAGCTGCAAGAGGTGGATCGAAGCGAACGGGTGCAGGAATCTAGCGTTACCGTTAAAGGTAAATTTTTACTTGATTTTTTTTTGTAAGTCTGGTGAGTCGAAACGATTTTGACTCTTGCACTTTCTTACAGATGCGATAACAGAGGGTCAAGATGACGAGGGGGATTCCCAAGACGCGCCTTTTGAAGGAGAGGATCTAGGTTCACGTGATCCGGTATCGGCTTCTGGCGATATGCTGCTGGACGATATGTTGCGTGAACAAGCCCAACACGAGGCCGCCGACCCGATAATCACCGCTGACTTGCCCGCAAGTAAGATTCTTATCCCCACATTTTACTGATTTATTCGTGATTTTTGTTACTCATCGGAGGGTTCAAATCGTAGGACCAGTCATAAGAACTGATACAACTACTCCTAACGGAAAATCTGGTGAATCTGAGGGTCTTGATTTCTTGCTTTTGGCAGGAGTTGTTATTGACGCTCGGTCATCAGGCTTTCCACAACAACTCTCGGTTTCTTTGGGAATGCCGGCTACCGTGCCTACTGCAACTATTAGCAAGGGTTCGCCTGTGAGACCAACTGAAGGAGTTGGTGTTTCAACGGTTACTAAACCTATGACGCTCCCCGCGACACATGAAGTTGAGCGGCGAGAAGCGGGTGTAGCGTATTCGGTCACACAAAGTTCTTCGGGGACTGGTAAATCTCGTGTGCTATCTTTTCCTTTTATTTTTCTGACTTATCATTTCTGGATATTCATGGTTTTGCGCTTCCTTTTTTCTAGGATCGTCATCTCACCTGCGTGCGCGTTGATGCCTTATTGTCTGATGACGACCCAGATAAGCTCCTCCTCTGCTTGGAGGTCAGCAATTTTCTTAATTTTGTAGAGTCACTGATTGGCAAACTTCTGGAGAAGAGGATCCCTTTCAGCCACTTTCGGCCGGTCCTTGAGCGTAAAATAGCCTTTTTCAGCCACTTTCGGCCGGTCCTTGAGCGTAAAATAGCCTTAATAAAGGACACTGTTTCCCTCGACATAGCTGAAGCTTTGATCGACAATGTCAATCAATTTGAGTGCAGATTTGTGAAACTACAAGAGCTTCAATCTGTTGGTGTTTCTGGCTATGTTGCTGCGCGAATGGAGGCTCGTGTGCAGTCATGGCGTGAATCTCGAGAGTCCGTCGGACTTGGGATCCAGGCGCAGAGAAAACGTGTCGACCAAGCGGAGGAAGTTCTTTCCGAAAGATTGGCTCATTTACGTGAAATCGACTGGTCATTAGCTTCTGTTGACGCCGAAATAGCGGAGCTTGAGCGAAAACTGGTGGAAGCAAAACAACGAAGAACTATTTTGGAGGTGACCAAGGCCGGGGAGGAGCATAGCAAGGCCGTGATATCCAGCAAAGTGATGCTCTCGAGGGAGAGATTAGCCAAGATGGAGGAAGAAGCCGCCCAACTCTTATCTGCTTCTGAGGACTCCTTCAAAATCGAGCTACAGCGTGAGCTTGAACGTGCTTATGCTGAAAAGTTAATCAAGCTTGAGCAGGAAATTATTAGTCAAAAATACAATGTAAAGTGATTGTGGCTGTTGTATCTGAACACTTTTTTTTTGTTAATGATACGCGTGTTTTGTTCCGTGCTTATTTTTTTTCTCATTATGATTTCTCATTCTGTTTAGAATAATTAACCATAACACTTATAGGATTTTTGGCAAATTCTCAGTCGTCAACGGATTTGATATGCCTTTACCGATTACCGTTTGAATCGGGCTAGCCTGTGAATTATCTGGGTCCGTTTCACAAGTAACGTTGTGCTAAAGGGATGAACCCCTTTAGACTTAATGCTACGAATTTGAATACGTAGACTTGGTCACTTTCTTACGGTAAAAGATAAACCGGCGGTACGTATTAGGCGCCGACTTATCCCTGCTTAGGCTTCGGGATAAAATTCCCCATACCCATAAGGCATGGATTATGGAGTTATTAAAAATATAGCATCCTTTTATAGGACAAAAAACGAACCAGATACTGAAGAGGATGAATTTTATATTCTTTCTTCAGTCCTTCTTTTGAGGGAGAAGTGAACCCGATACCAAAGAAGCAGAATTTTATATTCTATCCTTGGTATGCAGAAGAAACTAAAAGTGGGATCTCCACTTTAAGAATCGATGAGATGAAACTAAGAATGTGATCTCCATCCTGAGAATCGAGAGGATTCAGTTAACCCCAACTTTTATAGTCTAGGTTATCTGATCTGGAAATAAGTTTTCTTGTTTATCAAGATGAAATTCAAACTCCAACCCTAACTTTTATAGGTTTGGCTGGTTTATCAAGATGAAATTCAAACTCCAACCCTAACTTTTATAGGTTTGGCTGGAGGGACAGACATGAAATATTTTTGTTTATCGAAGAGAAATTTGATCCTGGCCAGAGTGACTTGTCAGTTGGACCAAATGGGGATATTGAGACGACCCTAACTTTTATAGGTTTGGTCGTTCAGGTAGAGTGAAGGCAACTTGAAAGTGGAAATATGAATACAAATCATAGTGGAAGTCAGACTTGGCCCAAGGAACTTTGTTAGGCTTGTTGTGAACTGGTGTGACAGTGAGGGACACTGAGAATTCTTTCGTGAGGAAAGATTGATTCTAAAGAGTAATCAAATCTCATCTCAACAAGCGAGTGTCTAGAAAATTACAGCAGGGGTTCTCTATGACCAAACTTGAATTGTTTAGAGAACAACTGGTTGATTTTGGGTTATCCTTAAGAATATCGTATATGGTATTCTCCAGGAACTTCCCGTTTAATAATCTGTTCTGAGCGTACTAAGGGTAATACTTCTTCAGAAACTTGCCATTTATTGGCATCATAAGCCGGTCGCCATCCTTGGTAACCAGGCGATATGCGCCACTCGAGTAGACTGTCTCTACTACGAATGGTCCCTCCCATTTGGGTTTAAATTTACCTTTCTTCTTGGAGTTAAGGATCATAGGTCGTCTTTCAGTTAAGACCAAATCTCCTTCTTTAAAACTCCGTTGTCAAACCTTCTTGTCGAAAGCTCGAGAAATTCTGGCTTGGTAGAACTCAATATGCTGTTGAGCTTCTAAGCGTTTTTCGTCAAGCATCTCGAGTTCTTCGAGACGTTTCTGATGTTGTTCTTCGGTCGTCATCTGGATTACGAGAGCGATTCGAAGAGATGGAATTTGTATTTCTAACGGAAGGATGACTTCACATCCATACACTAAAGAATACGGGGTCGCTCCCGTTGGGGTATGCACCGTGGTACGATAGGCCCATAGAGCCGCGCCGAGCTTGTCATCCCAATCTCGTTTATTGGTCTTCACGAGTTTTGACAACAGTTTTATGATAGTCTTATTGAAAGCTTCAGCCAATCCATTCGTAGTGTGATTGTAAGCTGTTGATGAGACGTCCTGAATTTTAAACTTCTCGTAAAACCTGATAAAGGCGTTGCTGACAAATTGAGGACCATTGTCATATATGATTCGTCTTGGGACACCATACCGGTAGATAATATGGTGTTTGATTAATGCGATGACGTTGCTTGTCTTAACTTCTCTGAGTGGGACCGCTTCAGCTCATTTGGAGAAGTAGTCAGTAATTGCTAAGATGAATCGGTCACCTTTGATTGTAGGCATATAAAATTGCTTATAGGTCCCTTAGCACAGCTCGGCACAAACCGACGAACCAACGAGGCGACGAGATCGACAAATCGCACGCAAGCGACGGAATGCATCCATACGCGTTCGGGATCAAGCCAAGTGTTAAAGAATCAACGAGTCATCCAACCGGGAACAGACTCGGACGAATCACGATCGAATCAAGATCAGTTTCGGACTCGAACTCAAAAGTGGATTTACTGCCAAATCAGGAATCAAACTTACTGCCAAATCAGATCAACAAACCAGAGTCTCAATCAACCGAATCACGGACAAAACCGGAAAACGGACACAACTCGAAAAAATCGGAAAACACCGCCCGCGGGGGCTCGGCCAAGGTGGCTCGGTGGCCGAGCCACCTCAAGGTGGCTCGGCCAAGGCCGAGCCACCTCAGGGTGGCTTGGCCAAGAGCCGAGCCACCTCAAGGTGGCTCGGCACAGTGCCGGCCACCCAGAGGTGGCCGACGTTTTCCTGTGCGCGGGCACAGTTCAGAGAGCCTATAAATAGGCTAGGCATTGCTCATTTTTAGAGGTGGGAATTTCAAGAGCCAAAACTCTGCCGGATTGAAGAGCGAACTCGGAGCTTTGAAGACTTGAAGACTTGCACATTCGGATCTGATCCTCAGCGAGCATCCACGTCAGAAAAGGCAGGATTTCGAGAGGAAGAAAGAACAGATCTGAGATCTACACGAGATCACACTCCAGATCTAAGCTTGGTCTTAGATCTCGAGATCCGAGCGATTATTCCCTTGGTGGACTAATCCCTCCCGGCTATTATTCCCTTCGTGGAATAATACCCGTATAATCGTGTAGATCCGACCGGATCTAGATCGCGCGGTGGTCCACGGATTAACCCCGGCGCAGGCAAAGAACCCACCAAAACGAGCGACCGCAAAACAGGAGCTCGTGATTTGTTCACAGAAGGAAAGTTGTAATTTTTACTTTTTTTCTTTGATTTAGTTGTAACCGGATCTATAAAAGACCGGATCTTTGTAATCCAAGATGACAATTATTTCAATGAAAAAGACAACAGTTTTCCCCGCGAACACAGGCACGCGGCGTTGAGGTTCCTAAAGTCGATGCAGATGCGGATCTTCCCGTTCTTCTTCAAGACCGGAACAATGTTCGCCACCCAGTCGGGATGTTACTCCTCTCTAATGAAACCAGATTCGATCAGCTTCTTCACTTCGGCTTCGATTGCCTCCATGATTTGGGGGTGAAACCGCCTCTGCTGTTGTTTGATTGGTTTGGCGTTAGGGCTGATGTTGAGGCGATGCGTGGCGACCCGCGGATCCAGGCCAGGCATATCCTCGTTACAAGCCGCCAAAGAACGAATGGGTCCGCGTCAAACGGAACCGTTCGACGCTCGAGGAGCGTATTCGCAAGCGCCGCGCGATGTCAGCGCAGGCACGGGCTCAAGCTCAGGAAGCCCGTAGAAAGCTGCAAAAGGAGGTGGAGAAGAAGCCACCACCAACACGCCAAGTCTGGAAGCCTAAGTCTGAAGTGGCGACCCAGGCCAAAAAGCAGCCATTGCAGCCTTCAAAGCAAGGCCAACCTCCGGCGAATCAATCAAAGTCGCCGTTAATTCCAATAGCTTCTCCGGGAGATCATGCAGAATCATCCCGAAGGAAGAAGCCAATTTTAGAGCGCCTCGGTCTAATTCCGGATGAGAGAGGCAAAGCTCCAGTTCACGAGCGTTTGGGCCCGATGAAGAAGCCCAGAACGACTCAACACACTGGGGGTCGCCGTCACCTCCAGTATGACAAAGAGCTCAAGGCAGCTGCGCGCACTAACTTGCGCATCGAAGTCCAAGAGCACGCTGAGGACTCGCGCCCACGAAGGCACGTTTCTAGGCGTGTAACCTTTGAAAGCCCAAAGAAGGCGATCCAACCTCAGATGGAAACATTATCATCTGATAATGATAGTGTTATACCTGAGAAGTCGTGCCCGCACACGATAGGTTACTCCGACTGTCAAGATGACGAGTTGTATTATCGTGCTGGGAGTATGAACAGAACCAGGAAGAGGAATCCCCGAGAACAGGAAATTCAATGTCCCTGTTCCAAACTCATTCGTGCGGTATTGTCTGAATGCAATTGCATTAAGGCGGTCCCCGAAAGAGTTTCAGTTTTTGAAAGACTCAGTGCGGAGACGCCAAAACCAAGGCCTAGGCGCTTCCAACGAAGAAGAAGGGTGATTGAAGACGGAGAATATCCGAGGGTCACCACCAATATGACGAGTAAAGGGACATCGGCACGGGATGATTTCGAGTCGATTCTGAAAGCCTCCCGGCCTAGAACCCGTCTGCAGTCCGGAACCATCGAGCGAGCAACCTATGGTAGGGTTCGGACAAGACGCCCTTCAGAAGATGAAGAATCTGATGCCGGCTCCGCGGTTGCATCAGATAATACGGTATCCAGCGAGGGACAACCCCGCGAGGCACTTATGATAAGTGCGGAGCAGATGGCCAAGATGCTTGAAGACGCTTTGGCTAAGCAGAAAGAAAGTTTCAAGTTTGAGATGGAGATGGCCATGCAGCAGATGAGAGAAATGCATGACCAACAAATCCAAGCATTGGCGAACCAACAAGGCGAGCAGAATCGTCGTAACCCGGTTAATCTGGAAGATGAGGATACAAATGCTCAGAATACCAATGATCATCCTGTCAATGCAGGGGGTGGTAACGAGAATGCCAATGAAGACACAGGCGAAAGTCTGAAGATCAAGAACCTCGAGAGCAAAATCAACACATTGATCTCCGCTCAAGAGACGAAGAAAACAGGCATTCCTTGCCCATACCCAAGAGAATGGGAATCGATCCCATATCCGGCGAAGTTTAATCTAATTAACTTCACGCCGTTTAATGGGATGGGTTCACCTACCCAGCATTTGATTTACTTCAAATCGCACTTGGGGGTGATCTCTGGTAATGAGCCTCTGATGGTGCGGTCATTCGTCGGCACTCTTCGCGGAGCCGCCTTCGATTGGTATCGCCGCCTCAAGCCAGGCAGCGTGAACAGCTGGGATGACATGGAGACCAAGTTCCTGGCCAACTTCTTCGACGACGACACCGAGATATCTATCGGATCGTTGCTCGATGAGAAGCAGAAGGACGGAGAGTTAGTCGATACCTTCGTCAAAAGATTCCGGAACAAGGCGATGAATTGCCGGGACCCGATCACAGAGGAATTCATCCTCCAAACTTGCCACAACAACCTTGCGTTGGACGTGTTGGAAGCAATGGGAACAGCACCGTCTGACACTTGGAAGGATCTGAAGGCCCGAGGGGAGCAGGCTGAGCGATTCCTTAGAAGGAAGAAGGCCGAGAGGAACCAACCGACGGTTAATCCGCTGGACTCAAATTTCGCCTCTCGTGGTAAGGGCAAAACACCTGCAGCTACTGGTGGTGCTAATCAAGCGTCACAACAGCAATCCCGAAGGCAGCAAAAGACTTCGGGTCCGAGACTCCAAAGAGAGTATTCCTTCAAGGACGAAGACGTTCCAGCCATCTTCGAATCCCTCCTTGAAGGTAACAAGATCAAGCTACCACCTATCACAAATCAGGAGGAAGCTGACAACACTACGGACCCAAAGTACTGTGCATACCACAGGAGGGTCGTTCATCCCACCAAGGATTGCTTTGCTCTCAAGAATAGCATTCAGACCTTGGTTGAAGCCGGCGTCATAACGCTAAGGTAAGCCAATTGAGAACGGCAAAACTCCAAAGAGTATACGAGTATAAACTGTTTCTCAATCCTCCGACCGGTATAAGAGGTTAAACTACTCCCTGATACTCCAATAGGTATATGAGTCTAAACTGTTTCCCCACTTTTGACGGGAAGTTCCTGGAGAATATTAAGCTAATATTCTTAAGGATAACCCGGTTAGTTAACTGATAATAATGTCCGAACCAGTTCCGCAGAGGAAACTGGGGGTGGACGATTTATGTAACGGGAAGTTCCCAAAACCACAGCAATGTAATGAATAAGAACTCCCATTCTCACCATGTCTATGCACTCAACACTCTCTCTGTTAGAGTCTGGACGTAAAGTACCCACTTGGTCAAACCTTCTTACAGTTAGGACCACAGTCAAAATCCCCTCTCGATTCCCCCAATGAACGAGAGGTCCACAAATTGAGCGATCAAACCTTCCTACAGTTAGGATTGTCTCAAAACACCCACTTGGTCAAACCTTCTTACAGTTAGGACCACAGTCAAAATCCCCTCTCGATTCCCCCAATGAACGAGAGGTCCACAAATTGAGCGATCAAACCTTCCTACAGTTAGGATTGTCTCAAAACACCCACTTGGTCAAACCTTCTTACAGTTAGGACCACAGTCAAAATCCCCTCTCGATTCCCCCAATGAACGAGAGGTCCACAAATTGAGCGATCAAACCTTCCTACAGTTAGGATTGTCTCAAAACACCCACTTGGTCAAACCTTCTTACAGTTAGGACCACAGTCAAAATCCCCTCTCGATTCCCCCAATGAACGAGAGGTCCACAAATTGAGCGATCAAACCTTCCTACAGTTAGGATTGTCTCAAAACACCCACTTGGTCAAACCTTCTTACAGTTAGGACCACAGTCAAAATCCCCTCTCGATTCCCCCAATGAACGAGAGGTCCACAAATTGAGCGATCAAACCTTCCTACAGTTAGGATTGTCTCAAAACACCCACTTGGTCAAACCTTCTTACAGTTAGGACCACAGTCAAAATCCCCTCTCGATTCCCCCAATGAACGAGAGGTCCACAAATTGAGCGATCAAACCTTCCTACAGTTAGGATTGTCTCAAAACACCCACTTGGTCAAACCTTCTTACAGTTAGGACCACAGTCAAAATCCCCTCTCGATTCCCCCAATGAACGAGAGGTCCACAAATTGAGCGATCAAACCTTCCTACAGTTAGGATTGTCTCAAAACACCCACTTGGTCAAACCTTCTTACAGTTAGGACCACAGTCAAAATCCCCTCTCGATTCCCCCAATGAACGAGAGGTCCACAAATTGAGCGATCAAACCTTCCTACAGTTAGGATTGTCTCAAAACACCCACTTGGTCAAACCTTCTTACAGTTAGGACCACAGTCAAAATCCCCTCTCGATTCCCCCAATGAACGAGAGGTCCACAAATTGAGCGATCAAACCTTCCTACAGTTAGGATTGTCTCAAAACACCCACTTGGTCAAACCTTCTTACAGTTAGGACCACAGTCAAAATCCCCTCTCGATTCCCCCAATGAACGAGAGGTCCACAAATTGAGCGATCAAACCTTCCTACAGTTAGGATTGTCTCAAAACACCCACTTGGTCAAACCTTCTTACAGTTAGGACCACAGTCAAAATCCCCTCTCGATTCCCCCAATGAACGAGAGGTCCACAAATTGAGCGATCAAACCTTCCTACAGTTAGGATTGTCTCAAAACACCCACTTGGTCAAACCTTCTTACAGTTAGGACCACAGTCAAAATCCCCTCTCGATTCCCCCAATGAACGAGAGGTCCACAAATTGAGCGATCAAACCTTCCTACAGTTAGGATTGTCTCAAAACACCCACTTGGTCAAACCTTCTTACAGTTAGGACCACAGTCAAAATCCCCTCTCGATTCCCCCAATGAACGAGAGGTCCACAAATTGAGCGATCAAACCTTCCTACAGTTAGGATTGTCTCAAAACACCCACTTGGTCAAACCTTCTTACAGTTAGGACCACAGTCAAAATCCCCTCTCGATTCCCCCAATGAACGAGAGGTCCACAAATTGAGCGATCAAACCTTCCTACAGTTAGGATTGTCTCAAAACACCCACTTGGTCAAACCTTCTTACAGTTAGGACCACAGTCAAAATCCCCTCTCGATTCCCCCAATGAACGAGAGGTCCACAAATTGAGCGATCAAACCTTCCTACAGTTAGGATTGTCTCAAAACACCCACTTGGTCAAACCTTCTTACAGTTAGGACCACAGTCAAAATCCCCTCTCGATTCCCCCAATGAACGAGAGGTCCACAAATTGAGCGATCAAACCTTCCTACAGTTAGGATTGTCTCAAAACACCCACTTGGTCAAACCTTCTTACAGTTAGGACCACAGTCAAAATCCCCTCTCGATTCCCCCAATGAACGAGAGGTCCACAAATTGAGCGATCAAACCTTCCTACAGTTAGGATTGTCTCAAAACACCCACTTGGTCAAACCTTCTTACAGTTAGGACCACAGTCAAAATCCCCTCTCGATTCCCCCAATGAACGAGAGGTCCACAAATTGAGCGATCAAACCTTCCTACAGTTAGGATTGTCTCAAAACACCCACTTGGTCAAACCTTCTTACAGTTAGGACCACAGTCAAAATCCCCTCTCGATTCCCCCAATGAACGAGAGGTCCACAAATTGAGCGATCAAACCTTCCTACAGTTAGGATTGTCTCAAAACACCCACTTGGTCAAACCTTCTTACAGTTAGGACCACAGTCAAAATCCCCTCTCGATTCCCCCAATGAACGAGAGGTCCACAAATTGAGCGATCAAACCTTCCTACAGTTAGGATTGTCTCAAAACACCCACTTGGTCAAACCTTCTTACAGTTAGGACCACAGTCAAAATCCCCTCTCGATTCCCCCAATGAACGAGAGGTCCACAAATTGAGCGATCAAACCTTCCTACAGTTAGGATTGTCTCAAAACACCCACTTGGTCAAACCTTCTTACAGTTAGGACCACAGTCAAAATCCCCTCTCGATTCCCCCAATGAACGAGAGGTCCACAAATTGAGCGATCAAACCTTCCTACAGTTAGGATTGTCTCAAAACACCCACTTGGTCAAACCTTCTTACAGTTAGGACCACAGTCAAAATCCCCTCTCGATTCCCCCAATGAACGAGAGGTCCACAAATTGAGCGATCAAACCTTCCTACAGTTAGGATTGTCTCAAAACACCCACTTGGTCAAACCTTCTTACAGTTAGGACCACAGTCAAAATCCCCTCTCGATTCCCCCAATGAACGAGAGGTCCACAAATTGAGCGATCAAACCTTCCTACAGTTAGGATTGTCTCAAAACACCCACTTGGTCAAACCTTCTTACAGTTAGGACCACAGTCAAAATCCCCTCTCGATTCCCCCAATGAACGAGAGGTCCACAAATTGAGCGATCAAACCTTCCTACAGTTAGGATTGTCTCAAAACACCCACTTGGTCAAACCTTCTTACAGTTAGGACCACAGTCAAAATCCCCTCTCGATTCCCCCAATGAACGAGAGGTCCACAAATTGAGCGATCAAACCTTCCTACAGTTAGGATTGTCTCAAAACACCCACTTGGTCAAACCTTCTTACAGTTAGGACCACAGTCAAAATCCCCTCTCGATTCCCCCAATGAACGAGAGGTCCACAAATTGAGCGATCAAACCTTCCTACAGTTAGGATTGTCTCAAAACACCCACTTGGTCAAACCTTCTTACAGTTAGGACCACAGTCAAAATCCCCTCTCGATTCCCCCAATGAACGAGAGGTCCACAAATTGAGCGATCAAACCTTCCTACAGTTAGGATTGTCTCAAAACACCCACTTGGTCAAACCTTCTTACAGTTAGGACCACAGTCAAAATCCCCTCTCGATTCCCCCAATGAACGAGAGGTCCACAAATTGAGCGATCAAACCTTCCTACAGTTAGGATTGTCTCAAAACACCCACTTGGTCAAACCTTCTTACAGTTAGGACCACAGTCAAAATCCCCTCTCGATTCCCCCAATGAACGAGAGGTCCACAAATTGAGCGATCAAACCTTCCTACAGTTAGGATTGTCTCAAAACACCCACTTGGTCAAACCTTCTTACAGTTAGGACCACAGTCAAAATCCCCTCTCGATTCCCCCAATGAACGAGAGGTCCACAAATTGAGCGATCAAACCTTCCTACAGTTAGGATTGTCTCAAAACACCCACTTGGTCAAACCTTCTTACAGTTAGGACCACAGTCAAAATCCCCTCTCGATTCCCCCAATGAACGAGAGGTCCACAAATTGAGCGATCAAACCTTCCTACAGTTAGGATTGTCTCAAAACACCCACTTGGTCAAACCTTCTTACAGTTAGGACCACAGTCAAAATCCCCTCTCGATTCCCCCAATGAACGAGAGGTCCACAAATTGAGCGATCAAACCTTCCTACAGTTAGGATTGTCTCAAAACACCCACTTGGTCAAACCTTCTTACAGTTAGGACCACAGTCAAAATCCCCTCTCGATTCCCCCAATGAACGAGAGGTCCACAAATTGAGCGATCAAACCTTCCTACAGTTAGGATTGTCTCAAAACACCCACTTGGTCAAACCTTCTTACAGTTAGGACCACAGTCAAAATCCCCTCTCGATTCCCCCAATGAACGAGAGGTCCACAAATTGAGCGATCAAACCTTCCTACAGTTAGGATTGTCTCAAAACACCCACTTGGTCAAACCTTCTTACAGTTAGGACCACAGTCAAAATCCCCTCTCGATTCCCCCAATGAACGAGAGGTCCACAAATTGAGCGATCAAACCTTCCTACAGTTAGGATTGTCTCAAAACACCCACTTGGTCAAACCTTCTTACAGTTAGGACCACAGTCAAAATCCCCTCTCGATTCCCCCAATGAACGAGAGGTCCACAAATTGAGCGATCAAACCTTCCTACAGTTAGGATTGTCTCAAAACACCCACTTGGTCAAACCTTCTTACAGTTAGGACCACAGTCAAAATCCCCTCTCGATTCCCCCAATGAACGAGAGGTCCACAAATTGAGCGATCAAACCTTCCTACAGTTAGGATTGTCTCAAAACACCCACTTGGTCAAACCTTCTTACAGTTAGGACCACAGTCAAAATCCCCTCTCGATTCCCCCAATGAACGAGAGGTCCACAAATTGAGCGATCAAACCTTCCTACAGTTAGGATTGTCTCAAAACACCCACTTGGTCAAACCTTCTTACAGTTAGGACCACAGTCAAAATCCCCTCTCGATTCCCCCAATGAACGAGAGGTCCACAAATTGAGCGATCAAACCTTCCTACAGTTAGGATTGTCTCAAAACACCCACTTGGTCAAACCTTCTTACAGTTAGGACCACAGTCAAAATCCCCTCTCGATTCCCCCAATGAACGAGAGGTCCACAAATTGAGCGATCAAACCTTCCTACAGTTAGGATTGTCTCAAAACACCCACTTGGTCAAACCTTCTTACAGTTAGGACCACAGTCAAAATCCCCTCTCGATTCCCCCAATGAACGAGAGGTCCACAAATTGAGCGATCAAACCTTCCTACAGTTAGGATTGTCTCAAAACACCCACTTGGTCAAACCTTCTTACAGTTAGGACCACAGTCAAAATCCCCTCTCGATTCCCCCAATGAACGAGAGGTCCACAAATTGAGCGATCAAACCTTCCTACAGTTAGGATTGTCTCAAAACACCCACTTGGTCAAACCTTCTTACAGTTAGGACCACAGTCAAAATCCCCTCTCGATTCCCCCAATGAACGAGAGGTCCACAAATTGAGCGATCAAACCTTCCTACAGTTAGGATTGTCTCAAAACACCCACTTGGTCAAACCTTCTTACAGTTAGGACCACAGTCAAAATCCCCTCTCGATTCCCCCAATGAACGAGAGGTCCACAAATTGAGCGATCAAACCTTCCTACAGTTAGGATTGTCTCAAAACACCCACTTGGTCAAACCTTCTTACAGTTAGGACCACAGTCAAAATCCCCTCTCGATTCCCCCAATGAACGAGAGGTCCACAAATTGAGCGATCAAACCTTCCTACAGTTAGGATTGTCTCAAAACACCCACTTGGTCAAACCTTCTTACAGTTAGGACCACAGTCAAAATCCCCTCTCGATTCCCCCAATGAACGAGAGGTCCACAAATTGAGCGATCAAACCTTCCTACAGTTAGGATTGTCTCAAAACACCCACTTGGTCAAACCTTCTTACAGTTAGGACCACAGTCAAAATCCCCTCTCGATTCCCCCAATGAACGAGAGGTCCACAAATTGAGCGATCAAACCTTCCTACAGTTAGGATTGTCTCAAAACACCCACTTGGTCAAACCTTCTTACAGTTAGGACCACAGTCAAAATCCCCTCTCGATTCCCCCAATGAACGAGAGGTCCACAAATTGAGCGATCAAACCTTCCTACAGTTAGGATTGTCTCAAAACACCCACTTGGTCAAACCTTCTTACAGTTAGGACCACAGTCAAAATCCCCTCTCGATTCCCCCAATGAACGAGAGGTCCACAAATTGAGCGATCAAACCTTCCTACAGTTAGGATTGTCTCAAAACACCCACTTGGTCAAACCTTCTTACAGTTAGGACCACAGTCAAAATCCCCTCTCGATTCCCCCAATGAACGAGAGGTCCACAAATTGAGCGATCAAACCTTCCTACAGTTAGGATTGTCTCAAAACACCCACTTGGTCAAACCTTCTTACAGTTAGGACCACAGTCAAAATCCCCTCTCGATTCCCCCAATGAACGAGAGGTCCACAAATTGAGCGATCAAACCTTCCTACAGTTAGGATTGTCTCAAAACACCCACTTGGTCAAACCTTCTTACAGTTAGGACCACAGTCAAAATCCCCTCTCGATTCCCCCAATGAACGAGAGGTCCACAAATTGAGCGATCAAACCTTCCTACAGTTAGGATTGTCTCAAAACACCCACTTGGTCAAACCTTCTTACAGTTAGGACCACAGTCAAAATCCCCTCTCGATTCCCCCAATGAACGAGAGGTCCACAAATTGAGCGATCAAACCTTCCTACAGTTAGGATTGTCTCAAAACACCCACTTGGTCAAACCTTCTTACAGTTAGGACCACAGTCAAAATCCCCTCTCGATTCCCCCAATGAACGAGAGGTCCACAAATTGAGCGATCAAACCTTCCTACAGTTAGGATTGTCTCAAAACACCCACTTGGTCAAACCTTCTTACAGTTAGGACCACAGTCAAAATCCCCTCTCGATTCCCCCAATGAACGAGAGGTCCACAAATTGAGCGATCAAACCTTCCTACAGTTAGGATTGTCTCAAAACACCCACTTGGTCAAACCTTCTTACAGTTAGGACCACAGTCAAAATCCCCTCTCGATTCCCCCAATGAACGAGAGGTCCACAAATTGAGCGATCAAACCTTCCTACAGTTAGGATTGTCTCAAAACACCCACTTGGTCAAACCTTCTTACAGTTAGGACCACAGTCAAAATCCCCTCTCGATTCCCCCAATGAACGAGAGGTCCACAAATTGAGCGATCAAACCTTCCTACAGTTAGGATTGTCTCAAAACACCCACTTGGTCAAACCTTCTTACAGTTAGGACCACAGTCAAAATCCCCTCTCGATTCCCCCAATGAACGAGAGGTCCACAAATTGAGCGATCAAACCTTCCTACAGTTAGGATTGTCTCAAAACACCCACTTGGTCAAACCTTCTTACAGTTAGGACCACAGTCAAAATCCCCTCTCGATTCCCCCAATGAACGAGAGGTCCACAAATTGAGCGATCAAACCTTCCTACAGTTAGGATTGTCTCAAAACACCCACTTGGTCAAACCTTCTTACAGTTAGGACCACAGTCAAAATCCCCTCTCGATTCCCCCAATGAACGAGAGGTCCACAAATTGAGCGATCAAACCTTCCTACAGTTAGGATTGTCTCAAAACACCCACTTGGTCAAACCTTCTTACAGTTAGGACCACAGTCAAAATCCCCTCTCGATTCCCCCAATGAACGAGAGGTCCACAAATTGAGCGATCAAACCTTCCTACAGTTAGGATTGTCTCAAAACACCCACTTGGTCAAACCTTCTTACAGTTAGGACCACAGTCAAAATCCCCTCTCGATTCCCCCAATGAACGAGAGGTCCACAAATTGAGCGATCAAACCTTCCTACAGTTAGGATTGTCTCAAAACACCCACTTGGTCAAACCTTCTTACAGTTAGGACCACAGTCAAAATCCCCTCTCGATTCCCCCAATGAACGAGAGGTCCACAAATTGAGCGATCAAACCTTCCTACAGTTAGGATTGTCTCAAAACACCCACTTGGTCAAACCTTCTTACAGTTAGGACCACAGTCAAAATCCCCTCTCGATTCCCCCAATGAACGAGAGGTCCACAAATTGAGCGATCAAACCTTCCTACAGTTAGGATTGTCTCAAAACACCCACTTGGTCAAACCTTCTTACAGTTAGGACCACAGTCAAAATCCCCTCTCGATTCCCCCAATGAACGAGAGGTCCACAAATTGAGCGATCAAACCTTCCTACAGTTAGGATTGTCTCAAAACACCCACTTGGTCAAACCTTCTTACAGTTAGGACCACAGTCAAAATCCCCTCTCGATTCCCCCAATGAACGAGAGGTCCACAAATTGAGCGATCAAACCTTCCTACAGTTAGGATTGTCTCAAAACACCCACTTGGTCAAACCTTCTTACAGTTAGGACCACAGTCAAAATCCCCTCTCGATTCCCCCAATGAACGAGAGGTCCACAAATTGAGCGATCAAACCTTCCTACAGTTAGGATTGTCTCAAAACACCCACTTGGTCAAACCTTCTTACAGTTAGGACCACAGTCAAAATCCCCTCTCGATTCCCCCAATGAACGAGAGGTCCACAAATTGAGCGATCAAACCTTCCTACAGTTAGGATTGTCTCAAAACACCCACTTGGTCAAACCTTCTTACAGTTAGGACCACAGTCAAAATCCCCTCTCGATTCCCCCAATGAACGAGAGGTCCACAAATTGAGCGATCAAACCTTCCTACAGTTAGGATTGTCTCAAAACACCCACTTGGTCAAACCTTCTTACAGTTAGGACCACAGTCAAAATCCCCTCTCGATTCCCCCAATGAACGAGAGGTCCACAAATTGAGCGATCAAACCTTCCTACAGTTAGGATTGTCTCAAAACACCCACTTGGTCAAACCTTCTTACAGTTAGGACCACAGTCAAAATCCCCTCTCGATTCCCCCAATGAACGAGAGGTCCACAAATTGAGCGATCAAACCTTCCTACAGTTAGGATTGTCTCAAAACACCCACTTGGTCAAACCTTCTTACAGTTAGGACCACAGTCAAAATCCCCTCTCGATTCCCCCAATGAACGAGAGGTCCACAAATTGAGCGATCAAACCTTCCTACAGTTAGGATTGTCTCAAAACACCCACTTGGTCAAACCTTCTTACAGTTAGGACCACAGTCAAAATCCCCTCTCGATTCCCCCAATGAACGAGAGGTCCACAAATTGAGCGATCAAACCTTCCTACAGTTAGGATTGTCTCAAAACACCCACTTGGTCAAACCTTCTTACAGTTAGGACCACAGTCAAAATCCCCTCTCGATTCCCCCAATGAACGAGAGGTCCACAAATTGAGCGATCAAACCTTCCTACAGTTAGGATTGTCTCAAAACACCCACTTGGTCAAACCTTCTTACAGTTAGGACCACAGTCAAAATCCCCTCTCGATTCCCCCAATGAACGAGAGGTCCACAAATTGAGCGATCAAACCTTCCTACAGTTAGGATTGTCTCAAAACACCCACTTGGTCAAACCTTCTTACAGTTAGGACCACAGTCAAAATCCCCTCTCGATTCCCCCAATGAACGAGAGGTCCACAAATTGAGCGATCAAACCTTCCTACAGTTAGGATTGTCTCAAAACACCCACTTGGTCAAACCTTCTTACAGTTAGGACCACAGTCAAAATCCCCTCTCGATTCCCCCAATGAACGAGAGGTCCACAAATTGAGCGATCAAACCTTCCTACAGTTAGGATTGTCTCAAAACACCCACTTGGTCAAACCTTCTTACAGTTAGGACCACAGTCAAAATCCCCTCTCGATTCCCCCAATGAACGAGAGGTCCACAAATTGAGCGATCAAACCTTCCTACAGTTAGGATTGTCTCAAAACACCCACTTGGTCAAACCTTCTTACAGTTAGGACCACAGTCAAAATCCCCTCTCGATTCCCCCAATGAACGAGAGGTCCACAAATTGAGCGATCAAACCTTCCTACAGTTAGGATTGTCTCAAAACACCCACTTGGTCAAACCTTCTTACAGTTAGGACCACAGTCAAAATCCCCTCTCGATTCCCCCAATGAACGAGAGGTCCACAAATTGAGCGATCAAACCTTCCTACAGTTAGGATTGTCTCAAAACACCCACTTGGTCAAACCTTCTTACAGTTAGGACCACAGTCAAAATCCCCTCTCGATTCCCCCAATGAACGAGAGGTCCACAAATTGAGCGATCAAACCTTCCTACAGTTAGGATTGTCTCAAAACACCCACTTGGTCAAACCTTCTTACAGTTAGGACCACAGTCAAAATCCCCTCTCGATTCCCCCAATGAACGAGAGGTCCACAAATTGAGCGATCAAACCTTCCTACAGTTAGGATTGTCTCAAAACACCCACTTGGTCAAACCTTCTTACAGTTAGGACCACAGTCAAAATCCCCTCTCGATTCCCCCAATGAACGAGAGGTCCACAAATTGAGCGATCAAACCTTCCTACAGTTAGGATTGTCTCAAAACACCCACTTGGTCAAACCTTCTTACAGTTAGGACCACAGTCAAAATCCCCTCTCGATTCCCCCAATGAACGAGAGGTCCACAAATTGAGCGATCAAACCTTCCTACAGTTAGGATTGTCTCAAAACACCCACTTGGTCAAACCTTCTTACAGTTAGGACCACAGTCAAAATCCCCTCTCGATTCCCCCAATGAACGAGAGGTCCACAAATTGAGCGATCAAACCTTCCTACAGTTAGGATTGTCTCAAAACACCCACTTGGTCAAACCTTCTTACAGTTAGGACCACAGTCAAAATCCCCTCTCGATTCCCCCAATGAACGAGAGGTCCACAAATTGAGCGATCAAACCTTCCTACAGTTAGGATTGTCTCAAAACACCCACTTGGTCAAACCTTCTTACAGTTAGGACCACAGTCAAAATCCCCTCTCGATTCCCCCAATGAACGAGAGGTCCACAAATTGAGCGATCAAACCTTCCTACAGTTAGGATTGTCTCAAAACACCCACTTGGTCAAACCTTCTTACAGTTAGGACCACAGTCAAAATCCCCTCTCGATTCCCCCAATGAACGAGAGGTCCACAAATTGAGCGATCAAACCTTCCTACAGTTAGGATTGTCTCAAAACACCCACTTGGTCAAACCTTCTTACAGTTAGGACCACAGTCAAAATCCCCTCTCGATTCCCCCAATGAACGAGAGGTCCACAAATTGAGCGATCAAACCTTCCTACAGTTAGGATTGTCTCAAAACACCCACTTGGTCAAACCTTCTTACAGTTAGGACCACAGTCAAAATCCCCTCTCGATTCCCCCAATGAACGAGAGGTCCACAAATTGAGCGATCAAACCTTCCTACAGTTAGGATTGTCTCAAAACACCCACTTGGTCAAACCTTCTTACAGTTAGGACCACAGTCAAAATCCCCTCTCGATTCCCCCAATGAACGAGAGGTCCACAAATTGAGCGATCAAACCTTCCTACAGTTAGGATTGTCTCAAAACACCCACTTGGTCAAACCTTCTTACAGTTAGGACCACAGTCAAAATCCCCTCTCGATTCCCCCAATGAACGAGAGGTCCACAAATTGAGCGATCAAACCTTCCTACAGTTAGGATTGTCTCAAAACACCCACTTGGTCAAACCTTCTTACAGTTAGGACCACAGTCAAAATCCCCTCTCGATTCCCCCAATGAACGAGAGGTCCACAAATTGAGCGATCAAACCTTCCTACAGTTAGGATTGTCTCAAAACACCCACTTGGTCAAACCTTCTTACAGTTAGGACCACAGTCAAAATCCCCTCTCGATTCCCCCAATGAACGAGAGGTCCACAAATTGAGCGATCAAACCTTCCTACAGTTAGGATTGTCTCAAAACACCCACTTGGTCAAACCTTCTTACAGTTAGGACCACAGTCAAAATCCCCTCTCGATTCCCCCAATGAACGAGAGGTCCACAAATTGAGCGATCAAACCTTCCTACAGTTAGGATTGTCTCAAAACACCCACTTGGTCAAACCTTCTTACAGTTAGGACCACAGTCAAAATCCCCTCTCGATTCCCCCAATGAACGAGAGGTCCACAAATTGAGCGATCAAACCTTCCTACAGTTAGGATTGTCTCAAAACACCCACTTGGTCAAACCTTCTTACAGTTAGGACCACAGTCAAAATCCCCTCTCGATTCCCCCAATGAACGAGAGGTCCACAAATTGAGCGATCAAACCTTCCTACAGTTAGGATTGTCTCAAAACACCCACTTGGTCAAACCTTCTTACAGTTAGGACCACAGTCAAAATCCCCTCTCGATTCCCCCAATGAACGAGAGGTCCACAAATTGAGCGATCAAACCTTCCTACAGTTAGGATTGTCTCAAAACACCCACTTGGTCAAACCTTCTTACAGTTAGGACCACAGTCAAAATCCCCTCTCGATTCCCCCAATGAACGAGAGGTCCACAAATTGAGCGATCAAACCTTCCTACAGTTAGGATTGTCTCAAAACACCCACTTGGTCAAACCTTCTTACAGTTAGGACCACAGTCAAAATCCCCTCTCGATTCCCCCAATGAACGAGAGGTCCACAAATTGAGCGATCAAACCTTCCTACAGTTAGGATTGTCTCAAAACACCCACTTGGTCAAACCTTCTTACAGTTAGGACCACAGTCAAAATCCCCTCTCGATTCCCCCAATGAACGAGAGGTCCACAAATTGAGCGATCAAACCTTCCTACAGTTAGGATTGTCTCAAAACACCCACTTGGTCAAACCTTCTTACAGTTAGGACCACAGTCAAAATCCCCTCTCGATTCCCCCAATGAACGAGAGGTCCACAAATTGAGCGATCAAACCTTCCTACAGTTAGGATTGTCTCAAAACACCCACTTGGTCAAACCTTCTTACAGTTAGGACCACAGTCAAAATCCCCTCTCGATTCCCCCAATGAACGAGAGGTCCACAAATTGAGCGATCAAACCTTCCTACAGTTAGGATTGTCTCAAAACACCCACTTGGTCAAACCTTCTTACAGTTAGGACCACAGTCAAAATCCCCTCTCGATTCCCCCAATGAACGAGAGGTCCACAAATTGAGCGATCAAACCTTCCTACAGTTAGGATTGTCTCAAAACACCCACTTGGTCAAACCTTCTTACAGTTAGGACCACAGTCAAAATCCCCTCTCGATTCCCCCAATGAACGAGAGGTCCACAAATTGAGCGATCAAACCTTCCTACAGTTAGGATTGTCTCAAAACACCCACTTGGTCAAACCTTCTTACAGTTAGGACCACAGTCAAAATCCCCTCTCGATTCCCCCAATGAACGAGAGGTCCACAAATTGAGCGATCAAACCTTCCTACAGTTAGGATTGTCTCAAAACACCCACTTGGTCAAACCTTCTTACAGTTAGGACCACAGTCAAAATCCCCTCTCGATTCCCCCAATGAACGAGAGGTCCACAAATTGAGCGATCAAACCTTCCTACAGTTAGGATTGTCTCAAAACACCCACTTGGTCAAACCTTCTTACAGTTAGGACCACAGTCAAAATCCCCTCTCGATTCCCCCAATGAACGAGAGGTCCACAAATTGAGCGATCAAACCTTCCTACAGTTAGGATTGTCTCAAAACACCCACTTGGTCAAACCTTCTTACAGTTAGGACCACAGTCAAAATCCCCTCTCGATTCCCCCAATGAACGAGAGGTCCACAAATTGAGCGATCAAACCTTCCTACAGTTAGGATTGTCTCAAAACACCCACTTGGTCAAACCTTCTTACAGTTAGGACCACAGTCAAAATCCCCTCTCGATTCCCCCAATGAACGAGAGGTCCACAAATTGAGCGATCAAACCTTCCTACAGTTAGGATTGTCTCAAAACACCCACTTGGTCAAACCTTCTTACAGTTAGGACCACAGTCAAAATCCCCTCTCGATTCCCCCAATGAACGAGAGGTCCACAAATTGAGCGATCAAACCTTCCTACAGTTAGGATTGTCTCAAAACTCCGAAAAGTATACTAGTATAAACTGCTTCTTACTCCGAAAAGTATACGAGTATAAACTGCTTCTTAATACTCCAATAAGGTATATGAGTATAAACTATTCCCTATTTTTGGTTTGAGAAGTTCCTGGAGAATATGTTTTTATAAATATTCTTAAGGATAACTCAACAACACTACGCCGGACAACGCGTTGCAAATAAAGACTCGACGCCAACAATCGATGTTTAGCTAAAAGATCAGGAATCAACTCCAAGTTTAAAATTCCGACAACGGTCAGACAATAAATGCAGCACCGGAACTCTTACAGACTTTCGACAAAGCACCGAAAAGCCTGGAGAATTGAAGGAGTCAAGAACGGGAATCATTCCAAGATCCCATTACACCGACTAAAGGTGGGGGCAATCATATCCAAAGTATTCCAGACTCTTCTATAAAAGAACGAGACTGAAATACTTTGGAGGGGGTATCTGTAGGCATATAAAATTGCTTATAGGTCCCCTAGCATAGCTCGGCACAAACCGACGAACCAACGAGGCGACGAGATCGACGAATCGCACAGAAGCGACGGAATGAATCCACCCGCGTGCAGAATCAAGCCAAGTGTTAAGGAATCAACGAGTCATCCAACCGAGAACAGACTCGGACGAATCGCGATCGAATCAAGATCAGTTTCGGACTCGAACTCAGAAGTGGATTTACTGCCAAATCAGGAATCAGACTTACTGCCAAATCAGATCAACAAACCAGAGTCTCAATCAACCGAATCACGGACAAAACCAGAAAACGGACACAACGGAAGACAGCAAGCCCAGAGGGGCTCGGCCAAAACCGAGGCGCCTCAAGGTGGCCCGGCCTTGGCCGAGCCACCCTGAGGTGGCTCGGTGGCCGAGCCACCTCAGGGGGTGTGTTCGTTCCGGCCGAGCCACCCATGGGTGGCTCGGCACAGTGCCGGCCACCTATGGGTGGCTGACATTTCTCTGTGCGCGGGCACAGTCTTGAGAGCCTATAAATAGGCCTAGAGGTGTTCTCATTTTCGGAGGTTGGAATTTCAAGAGCCAAAACTCTGCCGGATTGAAGAGCGAACTCGGAGCTTTGCAGACTTGAAGACTTGCACATTCGGATCTGATCCTCGGCGAGCATCCACGTCAGAAAAGGCAGGATTTCGAGAGGAAGAAAGAACAGATCTGAGATCTACACGAGATCACACTCCAGATCTAAGCTTGGTCTTAGATCTCGAGATCCGAGCGATTATTCCCTTGGTGGACTAATCCCTCCCGGCTATTATTCCCTTCGTGGAATAATACCCGTATAATCGTGTAGATCCGACCGGATCTAGATCGCGCGGTGGTCCACGGATTAACCTCGGCGTTGGCAAAGAACCCACACAAGCGAGCGACCGCAAAACAGGAGCTCGCGATTTGTTGACGGGGGATTTATAGGACTAACAATGTCCATTCTCCAGGTCTCAAATGGCCATGATGTGACCGAAGGATGTAAATACTCCGGTGGTTGGTGCATATAATTCGTGTGTATTTGACACTCATGACATCTTCGTGCATACGCAACTGCGTCACTCATTATAGAAGGCCAGAAATATCCCATTCTTCTGATGCGGTCATAAAGTTTGGGACTGGGTTGGTGTGCGCCACAAACCCCTTCGTGTGCTTCCTTGAGGACTTCCTTCGCTTCTTTAATTGATAAACAACGTAGTAGTAAACCATCATATCCCCTGCGATATAACGTTCGACTCTCCGTGTTGTAGTAGAATCTCGCTGCTCTTCGTCGGATTGAATCCTTCTCTTTCACATCTTCTGGTAAGATTCCATTCAAGACATAATCGATGATAGGGAAACGCCAATCTCGGGGTTCAAGCTCGAGTTGAGTTGAATATACCTCTTGAACATCTCCTTCCTTGTCATCTTCATCGTGAATCGGCACGAAGAGTTGGTGAGTTCTCACCGTAATGGACTGTTCCGTTTCAGGAGGCTGCGCCAGGGACACGGCTAATGCTGCCAGCGCATCAGCGTACGTGTTTTGTAAGCGTGGAATGTATTCGATGAAGAATCCTTCAAACGATTCTGCCATCTCGACGGCCACCTTGTGGTATGGTATTAAATCTTGATTTCTGACCTCATACTCTCCCTGAATTTGTTTAACTATTAGTTGAGAATCACCGAAGGCTTCGAGATATTCGACCCCCAGCTCTTTTGCAAAGCTGAGCCCAATAAGCAATGCATTATACTCGGCTACGTTGTTTGAACACGGCTTGGTCAGCGAGTAAGCTCGAGGCATCACATGTTTTCCTGGGGAAACTAAGACAACTCCAACTCCGGAGGAAATCTTAGAAGGTCCAGGAGCACTTGCTACATTGGTCGCTCGAGAAGCACCATCGAAGTACAAACACCATACTTGTTAGTGCGAAGTTGTGTTGACTTCATGGGTTTCATCTGGCAGATCGTCATATATCTCAGCAATATCCGTAGTTGGGTTAGCTGCCAAGAGATCACAGATGGCCTGTCCTTTTACTGACTTTTGTTGTTTAAAGTGCAGGTCATATTGGGACAAGAGCAAGACCCATTTTGCTAAACGCCAATTCATGAAAGCTGGCTGTGTCATGAATACTCAGACTGGGTTAATTTTGGAGATAACATAAATAGTCTGTCCTACCAGGTAATGCCGCATCTTTTGAATTGCGAATACCAGAGCGAGACATTCCCTTTCGATCATAGGATATCGGGATTCGGAACCTACCAAGGTCCGACTTAGATAATATACTGCCTGTTCATGACCGTTATCGTCATCTTGTGTAAGTAATGCACTTAATGAGTGACTCGTCGTCTTGATATAAATCAAAAACGGTTTGCCCGATTTCGGTGCAACGAGTACAGGAGACTTTGAGAGATATTCTTTAATACTCTCGAATGCCTTTTGACAAGCGTCGTCCCACACGAACGACACGCCCTTCTTTGTGAGTTTGGAGAATGGTTGACATTTTCCTAAAAGGTTCGAGATGAACCGACGGATATAAGCTAACCGTCCTTGCAATCCTCTGAGCTCCTTGAGATTTCTCGGAGGTTGTAGTTCATTAATTGCCTTTACTTTATCTGGGTCAATGCGGATACTCGTTGTAGTGATGACAAATCCCAGAAACTTACCACTGGACATTCCAAGGAAAGACTTGGTGGGGTTCATCTTTAACTGGTGAGTTCGCATGAGCTCGAACATGGTCCTTAGATCTTTGATATGATCGTTTTTATTACGGCTCTTCACTACCAAATCGTCGACATAGCATTCGACAGTTTTACGGAGATGTTCTTGAAAAATCTTGGACATAGCCTGTTGATATGTGGCGCCCGCGTTCTTTAACCCAAAAGGCATCACTGTATAGCAGAACACTCCGAGAGGTGTCCTGAATGCGGTGTGTTTTTCATCTTCCGGGTACATCTTGATTTGATTGTAACCTGAGAACCCGTCCATAAAGGACATTCTCTCAAACCCACATGTGTTATCGATAATAACATCGGTGATAGGGAGAGGGAAATCATCTTTCGGACATGCATTATTCAAGTCTCTGAAGTCAATGCATATCCTTATTTTTCCATTCTTCTTGAGGACCGGAACAATATTCGCGAGCCAATCCGGATGTTGTTCTTCCCGGATAAAACCAGAATCGATTAATTTTTTGACCTCTTCTTCAATCGCTTCCATGATTTGTGGGCGAAACCGTCTTTGCTGTTGTTTGACAGGTTTTGCATCCGGTTTGATGTTAAGACGGTGGGCTGCCACGTTCGGATCAAGCCCTGGCATATCTTCGTAATTCCAGGCAAAAACATCTATGAATTCCCTGATGAGGGAAATTAACTCCTCTTTTTCATCTGGTGGAAGACTATCACTTATAAATATTGGCTTTGGATTCGTCTCATTACCCATATTTATCTGGACCACTTTATCTTCGGTAGGAGGTTCTCTTTGCTCGAATCGATTTCCATACTGTATATTTAGATGGTGAATCCAGGGATCCTCCCAAGCTGGTAGTTGATCATCTTCTTGAATCGTGGAAGGATCGACTGTGGTCATATTCGACATCAGGCCTTTGAATACCTCTCCCAGGCTGACATCTGAATCCCAATTGGAAGAGTCGGATGCGTATCCATCTTGATTTGTTAAATGGTCTACAATTTGCCAACAACACTCGTCATCAGAAGCATAACCCAGACCCCTTTTATAGCTATAATAGTTATAAGACTTTCCTTCTGGTACATAGGCCATACAAGGTGGAACTCGTGGGCCTCGACCAAAACAAAGACCTTCTTGAAGCGCAAAATTATATCCCCATTTTTCCATGTAATCACGCGCTTGATGACTATATCTGGATGAATGAAGGCCAGATCTCTCTTCATTTTTATCTTCACTTGGAGAGAGATACGATGGCGGGGATATTTCCCCTTTGCCGAACACTAACTCTTTTTCACCCCCTGCTTTAGCAGGAATGACAAAGGTTGTTCCTAACGAGTCTTGGAAGCGTTTTTTCGTGAAGCAAGATGACTGAAGCGGCATATGTATGTCGGGATTATCGTACAACTCCTGCACGACATTAGTCAAACACGGTAAGTACTCTAAATCGTCATTTATTACTTCTTCGGCAAGTTGCCAATTACAACTACCGTCTGACGATTCGCCATCGTCAAGACCGATTACAAAGGGTACAATGTCATTTAGTACAAAACCACCATTATAATCAAATCCTGCTTCTGTGTCAGCTTCTCCCCCGCTATCCGTGCCTTGAGCCGATGATTCAGTATCAGATTCAGCACCGTAAAGGAGGGAATCGGTAAAGTAATTTTCCAATCCTTTAAACGGTTGCTTATCTGCGACCACCGTCTTGACTTCATTATTGGCATCTACGTATTTTAGACACTGATGAAGAGTAGAGGGAACTATAAGATTACCATGGATCCATGGTCGACCCAATAGTAAATTATATGAGGTCTCTGCGTCGATTACGTAGCACGTAACTTCGGATTTTAGATCCCCAAGTTGACATTTTATCCAGATTTTGCCCAAAGGTCTGGATCCACTGGTATTGAACCCGTATATAACGGTACCTATGGAAGCCAGCTTGCTTGCTGGGATTCCGAGATTGTACATCAATCGGAGTGGCATGATGCTAACAGCGGAACTCGGGTCGACTTGGACCCGGTTAACTACGCTAGAACCAATGTATCCGGTGAAGTATAAAGGCCTATCATGCTTTGAATTCCTCACTTGCATGTCATCCTTAGTGAACGTGATATGAGGAAATTGTTTGGCCGATAAATTGCAAAGCTGAACTGGTGATTCCGTTTCTTCGCGGGCCGGCTTGACTTGAGTGAGGAACGCGTCAGAATTGGCTAAAGCTTCTCGCAATGCCTCTCTAGTATCCTTGGAGAGGCGCAACAACTCATATAAAGTTATTCTTGCAGGGATGTTGGCTAGCTGAGCCATAACATCAAAGCGGTAGGGAGTGTTTGAACTTCCCGGTTTGTCTCTCCCAATCGGACGATTGAATCGAGACTGCTTCGGGTTCTGAGCCTCCTGAGGTTGAGGCTCTTTCTCTTTTTGCTTATTAGCTGACTTCTGTTGAGATTTTTCAACTGGTGCAGGGGGAGTTGTAACCACCCCCAGTTCGGCTAACGTCTTGGCATTCGCGTCAGAAGTTTCGGGGTATTTATAATGATATTCATTTCCACCCCTAGTGGCAAGAGCCTCTTGTTCATCTTCAGAGAGTGATAAGGTGGGGATACATTCGTCATCTTTTTCGAGAATTGCTGTGGTGGGACAGCAGGTTTTGCCTTTACCTCTGTACTTTTTCTTAGATGAGGATCCTACCCATTGCTCATCTCCTAACAAGTCCGGATGGACCCAAAGAATTTTGCCGCTAGGAGTTATGTGTTGTACGAGCCCTTTTTGACGTTGTCCATAAGGATCATTGTTGACGGTCTTCATTTGCACCTTATATACGGGCTCTGGTTGAAACCACGCCAGAGGAACAGAACCAAAACTAACAGAAACGGCGTTCACGCCCACCTTCTTTTCTTTAGGCTACTTTGGAGTGATAATTCCAACATCGATTAAGGCCTGAATCTTATCCTTGAGAGCGTAGCACGTCTTCGTAGGATGATGTACTGTTTTGTGAAATGCGCAATATCGCAGATCTGTAATTTTCTTAGCTCCTTCATGATCAGCGATCGGAGGCAGCTTAATTTTGTTATTCTCCAGTAAATACTTGAAGATACCAGGGACTGTTTTCGTCAAAAGTTGGTCTCGTTGTGGAATTCATTATATCTTCGATCGATTACAACAAATTCAAAAGAGATAGCCTTTTTATAAGACTTCTTTTACACAACAAAATGAAGATTACAACTTTTTAGAAACAAACGCAGAATCGTTATTTGGATCACTGCTTGCGTGGGATCTTTGCCTATGCCAGGGGTGCGTTAGCCCGTGGACCACTGATTCACAGATTCTGATTGAATCGTGAAGGTTTTGGGAATTCTTCCTTCGTTTATCGAAGTAAGAATTTAAAGCGAATATCTTATCGATGTAAGATGTTCACTCTTCCAAAGATCAAGTCTGAGCTTAGATCTCTAGGAATCACCCAAAAGCTTTTTGAGGATATTTGTGAAGAAGGAAGACTCTCTCTCTTGCTCTAATTCACCAAAAGTTCAAGCCTTTCTGCTCTAATCTGCTCTCCCTCCTTTATTTCATGTATAGGGAGGTATTTATAAGGATATGAATGCACCACAGTTGAAACGGGGGCAAAATAACCGACCTGATGTTTTATCTTTGGCCGCTGCAGTCGACACTGCCGCGGCTATTGGCGCGGCAGTGTGGACTGTCACGGCTATTGGCGCGGCAGTGTGGACTGCCGCGGTCAAAGAGGTAGTTACCAGCACGTTCCATCGTGCTTGAAACCATTCTCCTACGACCTTTAACCACCTTTTTCGTGGTTTAACTGTTTGTCCACGTCAGCACACGTTCTATCTCTGATATGCCGCCACGTGGACTTCAAATAATCATCATATAACTGCCTTGTAACCACCATAGCACGCCCTATAATAGCCGCTGCACCTTAGGCTGTCGCGCCTTAGCCGCGGCACGATATGCTGCCGCGCCTTAGCCGCGGCACCACATGCTGCCGCGCCATGGCCGCGGCGCCATGAGCTGCCGTGCCGGAGCCGCGACACCAAGCGCTGTTTGTTGGTGTGTACATGTTCTTCCATGTTGTTTCGCTTTCTTTGAATCATTTCCTTCTGATTAAGAGAGCGGCTTGCCTTGAGTGGTATTTAGATGTCTGTAAGCATTTTTTGATGCCTACAGATACCCCCTCTAAAGTATCTCAGACTCATCATTTTTTGGAGAGGAGTCTGGGACACTTTGGATATGATAAATTTTCTTTGCAATTTCTTCAGTACTTTGTTGAGAAAGTTGCGTAACATAGTCTATGGATGACTTTAATCCTTGACTTCTTTATCTTTTGGTCTATTCAGTACTTTGTAGGATAGCTAAGATTCCTCTGGTGCAGCGTTTATCGCGTGGCCGTCGTCGAAGTCTTGAATCAGAACTGTTGTTGAAGATTGGAGAAATAGTTTATACTCATATACTCTATTGGAGTGTTCGGGAAATAGTTTAACCTCATATACCCGTTGGGAGGTAATCATGTTATTCTTAAGAATATTCTGAGTAATATTCTTCAGAAACTTCTTGCTGAGGGTAGGGGAAACAGTTTAGACTCATGTACCTATTGGAGTATTCTGGTCTCTTTTTTGTTGGTAGAGGTGAACCCGATGATGGGGAGGAAGAATTTTATATTCTATCTCCTAGTCTCTTTTTTGTTGGTAGAGATGAACCCGATCCAGGAGAGGAAGAATTTTATATTCTATCTCCTGGTCTCTTGTTTGTTGGTAGAGATAAACCCGGAATTGGAGAGGAAGAATTTTATATTCTATCTCCTGGTGCAAAAGAAAACTCAAAGTGGGATCTCCACTTAAAGATTCTGGACGGGTTTGAATAATCCTAACTGTCATAAGGTTTGATTATTTAACTGAAAGTGGACCTCTCGTTCATGGAATGAATCGAGAAGAAATTTTGGTTATGGTCCTAACTGTAGTAAGGTTTGAGCCAGTGGGAGTTTTGAGACGATCCTAACTGTTTAAAGGTTTGACCGTTCAATTTGAGTGGACCTCTCGTTCATGGAAGGAATCAAGAGGGGATTTTGGCTTTGGTCCTAACTGTTTAAAGGTTTGACCAGATGTGAGTTTGAGACGATCCTAACTGTTTAAAGGTTTGATCGTTCAATTTGTGGACCTCTCGTTCATGGAACGAATCGAGAGGGGATTTTGGCTTTGGTCCTAACTGTTTAAAGGTTTGACCAGATGTGAGTTTGAGACGATCCTAACTGTTTAAAGGTTTGATCGTCCAATTTGAGTGGACCTCTCGTTCATGGAAGGAATCGAGAGGAGATTTTGGCTTTGGTCCTAACTGTTTAAAGGTTTGACCAGATATGAGTTTTGTGAGGGAAGATTGATCTAAAGAGGTGATCTCATCTCATCTCAGCAAAAGAGTGTTCGGAAATTATAATAGGAGTTTAGTATTTATCATTTTGTTCATAATAATCAGGTTATTCCTAAGAATATTATTTAACATTCTTCTGGGAACTTCCCGTTACATGAATTATCGACCCCCAGCTTTCTTTGCAAAACTGGGTATAACGAGGAGTACAACATCCTCAGTCACATGTTCGGGTTATCCTTAAGAATAGAAGATTCTCTAGGAACTTCTCGTTACATAAATCATCCACCCCCAGCTTCCTTTGTGAAGCTGGGTTTACCATTGTATTCAGTTGGATGACCGAGAAGCAGTTTATACTCGTATACTCTTTGGAGTGAGGGGAAACAGTTTATACTCGTGCACCCACTGGAGTTATATGGGGTCGTCTTTATTTGGTTTGTTTCGCCATTATGACGCCGGAGTCAATTAATGCTTGGATCTTATTTTTGAGTCCAAAGCAAATATTGGTGGGATGAAGAATCCTTCTGTGGTATGCACAGTAGTTTGGATCTGTAATCATCTTAGCACCCTCCTGATCTTTAATAGGCGGTAGCTCGATTTTATCATTGGCGAGGAGGTATTCCAATATGGCTGGAGCTTCATCATTTTCGAAAGAATACTCCTTTTGAAACCTCGGATCGGGAGTCGTGTTTCCAGCGATTGCAGATGTCGTCGGTTGACTTCTCTCAGCTTTCTTTCTTTTAAGAAAGTGTTCGGCTTGTTCGCCGCGCACTTTTAACTCTTTTCAAGTTTTGGATGGTACGACACCCAGAGCTTCCAGGACATCGATGGAGAGATTATTTTGGCATGTTTGTAGGATAAATTTCTCTGTAATAGGATCACTGCAATTCATTGCTTTGTTACGGAAGCGCTTGACAAAATTATCGACCGACTCTCCGTTTTTTTGCTTCTCATCCAGAAGGGTTCCGATTGACACTTCGGTGTCATCATCGAAGAAGTTGCTGAGGAATAAACTTTCCATGTCATCCCAGCAATTGATGCTCCCTGGCTTGAGACGTCGGTACCAATCGAAGGCGGGCCCACGAAGGGTGCCAACGAATGACCGGACCATTAAAGTCTCGTTTCCGGAGATCATACCCAAATGAGACTTGAAATAAATCAAGTGCTGAATCAGCGAACTCTTCCCCTCAAACGGTGTGAAGTTAATCAGATTGAATTTTGACGGGTATGGTATTGAATCCCATTCTCTTGGATAGGGACATGGAATACCCGTCTTTTTCACTTCTTGAGCCGTCATCAAAGTGTTGACTTTGTTTTCAAGCTCTTTCATTTTCCCGTCATTGTCTATGTCTTCATTCGAAGGACATTAAGGAGAATGAGTTAGACCATCCCCTGTAAGAGGTGCCATTGAACCACCCCCAATATCGTTATTGGGAGGATGTGTTAAACCACCCCCAGCGTTATTGCTATTGGGAGGTGTATCAGCCATAATGACTTCATCCACTTCTGGATCACTGTCATCTACAACATTCTGAGTGTGGCGGCTGGATTCAGCTCGCTGACTGGTCTCAGGAGCTTGAGGCCGTTGAGTTAGCAATTCTCTCACTTGTTGGATAGCTAACTCCATCTCTGTCTTCATCTCAGCTCTAATTTCTTCATGTTGCTTCGCTAGAGCTTCTTGAAGCATTTGAGCAAATTGATCAGAGGTGATCGTGAGTACTTCTCTGGTTTGTCCCGTGCTAGACATTGTATCATCAGAAGCGATTGCAGAACAAGTGTCCGAGAATTCATCCTCCGAGGACATTCCTTCTTGCATTCTTTTGTAATCTCTGCGTCTGATGGCTCCTAATTGGAGTCGAGACATCCTTTGAGCAATTCTTGGATTGACTTTTCCTCTCGGGGAAAAGTCAGGATTTGAGGCACTTGAATGCCGCTTAGACTTTCTTTTACCAGCCACGTTAATGGTGACTTCAGGGAATTCATCATCTTGGGCAGCTGATTTTCTCTTGCGGAAATATCTCGGCTTAGGCTTCGACATTTCGGTGAAAAGGCTGTGGAATACCGAGACTCTTAGTGGAATGGATTCTCGTTTGAAACAGTCACATTCCGATAGCATTGCTCTAATGAGTCGCGCACAGGAACAATGAGAGTTCATTTCCCGGACAGTTCTCTTTCGAATTTTGTTCATACCCCTAGCTTGATAGTATGATTCATCGGTATGATTGCCGGAAAATCTTATCGTCTGTTGGTATGACCTCCCAGGTATGACAATGTCTTTTGGTGAATGCGTCTTCTTCTGGGGGTATAAAACCTTGTTGGCATTCTCAGGACAATTTATTACTATATTTGAGCGATCCAAGGTTATGTCGGGAGTCGCACGTTTAGAACCACCCCCTTGCGGGTGCGGAGTCTTAACGGTCTCCAAATGCTGATTTTGCACAACTCCAGACTTCGGAATCCAAACTTTGTAGAATTTTGGTGGTTCTTTTGATGTTTCCTCAATTCTAAGTCCGCATAGTAACGAACTCCATCGGTTTGTTCCAAGGCCTTAGCCAATTGACGAGCGCGGCGTTGGCGTCGCCTCTGACGAGCCCTCTTCGTCAGAGTTGGCGAACTTCGATCGAACGACTCCTTAATTAGGGTGGAATCATTATGAGCAGAGCTTCCGGCTTTGTGGGTCGCCGGGATAATGTTGCGAGGCAAGGCCTCAACAACGATTGGACGAGAGTCTTCACTTTTGGCCTTCTTTGGCATGTAAGTTTTCTTCAATGATGAGATCCTCTTGTACTTGCGAGACAATGAAGATCTTGAAGAGGATGATGAGAGATATTCCTCAAACTTGGTTTGGTCGAATTCATATTCGACCATGGATTCAACTGGAATCTTGATCGGCTGCGACACGACGGTCTCGGCAGCGAGACCGTTGGCTCCCACTGTGGTCGCCAGTTTGTTTTTGTCAAAAGTTGGTCTCGTTGTGGAATTTATTATATCTTCGATCGATTACAACAAATTCAAAAGAGATAGCCTTTTTATAAGACTTCTTTTACACAACAAAATGAAGATTACAAGTTTTTAGAAACAAACGCAGGATCGTTGTTTGGATCGCTGCTTGCGTGGGATCTTTACCTGTGCCGGGGGTGCGTTAGCCCGTGGACCACTGATTCACAGATTTTGATTGAATCGTGAAGGTTTTGGGAATTCTTCCTTCGTTTATCGAAGTAAGAATTTAAAGCGAATATCTTATCGATGTAAGATGTTCACTCTTCTAAAGATCAAGTCAGAGCTTAGATCTCTAGGAATCACCAAAAGCTTCTTGAGGATGTTTGTGAAGAAGAAAGACTCTCTCTCTTGCTCTAATTCACCAAAAAAAAAACTCAAGGCTCTATGCTCCAATCTGCCCCCCTTTTGTAACCATTGTCTAGGGAGGTATTTATAGGGGTATGAGTGCACCACAGTTGAAATGGGGGCGAAACAACCGACCAGATGAACCCTCTTTGGCCGCGGCAGCCAACACTGCCGCGGCTATTGGCGCGGCAGTGTGGACTGCCGCGGCCAAGGAGGTAGTTACCAGCACGTTCCATCGTGCTTGAAACCGTTCTCCCACGACCTTTAACCACCTTTTTCGTGGTTTAACTGCTTGTCCACGTCAGCACACGTTCTATCTCTGATATGCCACCACGTGGGCTTCAAATAATCATCATATAACTGCCATAGCACCCCCTATAATAGCCGTTGCACCCTAGGCTGCCGCGTCTCAGCCGCGACACTATATGCTGCCGCGCCTTAGCCGCGGCACCATATGCTGCCGCGCCATGGCCGCGACGCCATGAGCTGCCGCGCCGGAGCCGCGACACCAAGCGCTGTTTATTGGTGTGTACATGTTCTTCCATGTTGTTTCACTTCCTTTGAATCATTTCCTTCTGATTAAGAGAGCGGCTTGCCTTGAGTGGTATTTAGATGTCTGTAAGCATTTTTTGACGCCTACAGGGACCTCATCTTCTTTGAAGGAGTATTCCTTCGGGAATTTTGGCTCAGAAGTTTTCTGTTGCCTTGGAGATCGTTGTTGCCATTGAGGCGTTTGTTGCTTTGGCGCTTGTTGCTGCGGCTGCTGTTGCTACGGCTGCTATTGGGGTTACAGTTCAAATGTCTGATTTGCGTCTACCGCGTTCGCCGGTCCTTTCCCTTTACCACGGGGGGTAAAGTTCTGTTTTTGGGTATTATTTGCCGGTTGTCCCCTTTCAGCTTTCTTCCTTTTGAGGAAGCGTTCAGCCTGCTCTCCTCGCACCTTTAATTTCTTCCATGTCTTAGATGGTGCAGTGCCCATAGCTTCTAATACATCTATGGAAAGGTTATTGTGGCACGTTTGGAGGATGAATTCCTCCGTGACCAGATCTCGACAGTTCATTGCCTTGTTTCGGAAGCGCTTAACAAAGTTCTCCACGAGCTCTCCATCTTTCTGCTTCTCTTCAAAGAGCGTTCTGATCGATACTTCCGTGTCATCATCGAAGAAATTAGCGAGAAACATGCTTTCCATATCATCCCATGTATTGATACTTCCTGGTTTAAGCCGACAGTACCAATCAAACATAGCTGCACGAAGGGTTCCTACGAATGATCGTACCATCAAAGGTTCATTGCCCAAAATGATCCCTAAGTGGGACTTGAAATAAATCAAGTGTTGGGTAGGGGAGCCTCTCCCATCGAACGGCGTGAAGTTAATCAAAATAAACTTTGGCGGGTACGGAATGGAGTCCCACCTCTAGGATAGGGACACGGGATGCCGGTCTTTTTTACTTCTTGAGCAGACATCAAAGCATTGATTTTGCTTTCCAAGAGTTGATATTTTCGCCTACCTCTCTCTTTTGGTGATTTTGAAGATGGATATTGGTGCCACCCCCAGCGTTAAGGATACCTTCGGTATTTTTATTCTCAGATGGAACCTCGATATTGATATTTTCCTCTACTTCTGAGTCACTATCTATCTGGTTAGTAGTCGGACGACGACTAGATTCACCGTGTTGATTTGTCAACTGCTGGAGTTGTTGTGCATGTAAATCTTTAACACGTTGTACAACCATCTCCATTTCGATTTTAAAATCCTCTTTCTGCTTTGCCAAAGCTTCTTGAAGAAGTTGAGCCATCTGTTCAGTGGTGATCATGAATGACTCTCGAGTCTGTCCCGTACTGGACACAGTGGCATCCGAAGTGATCGCAGAGTTAGCATCCGATGCCTCATCATCTGAGGACTGTCCTCTCTAAATTCTGTTATAATCTCTAGGCCTAATAGCCCCGGTTCGCAGCCGAGTCAATCGTTGGGATATTTGCGGAAAAGGTTCAGGGCTGAAGCGTCGCGTGGATTTTCCTTTTTCTGCCATGTTAATTATGAATTCTGAGAATTCACGTTCTTGAACGGCCGGCTTTCTTTTACGGAAACGTCTTGATTTGTGTTTCAGCGTTTCTGTAGAAAGTCTTTCAAACACCAAAATCCTTTGCGAGGCAGTGTTGGAACAGTTACATTCTGACAATACCGCCTTAATAAGTTTAGTACATGGACAACGAGAATCCGTTTCCGGGGTATTTCTCTTTCGAGATCTATTCTTACCCCCAATCTGATAGTACAGCTCATCGATATGATTATCGGAGCAACCTACCTTGTGTTGGCATAATCCTCCCATTGTAATATCGTCGTCTTCTGACGAATAAGGCTCTCTTTGAGGATATAATGCCTTGTCATTATTTTCAAGAGTCGCTCGTTTGAAAACACATCTTCATGCGCGTGAGGACTCAACAGGCTCTTGGACTTCTACCCGCAGTCCAAGGCGAGTGGTTACTGGTACTTTCTCCGTAAGAGGGGTCTTTGACTTACTGGAGAATCGCGTACGACCCCCAGTCTGACGAACTATACGGGGTTCATCTTTATGCAAAGGACCGAGATGATCCGTAATGCTCATTTTAAATCGGGACAAGTCCACGCTGTCGTGGGGTTCTACTGAAGGTGAGGGAATCGCTGGAACAGAAACAGGATCTGTCGGAGACTCGAAACTGGTCGCGGGAGGCGAAATTTCTACCAACGGAGGTGAGCCGGCTTGGCGGTGACGCGGGCCAACAATTGGTGGCTCGGCCTTGGATGAGCCAGTAGTTGGTGGCTCGGCCTTGGCCGAGCCAGTAGTTGATGACTCGGCCCTGGCCGAGCCAGCAGCCAGTGACTTGTTTCTTTCGGGCCTTGTTTTGGATTTTGGCCTCCAGATTTGACGTGGTTTCGTCAGTTTGTCGTCTGCACCATTTGTTTGTAGTTTCTTGGCCTCTTGCACCAGAATTCTTGCGTGCGCAAGTAAAGCATGGCGCTTCTTGATTCGTTCTTCAAGAGTTGAACGTGTGCTCTTAACGGGGACCCATTCATTCGTCGTTGATTTGGACCAGTCGCCAGCTTGCTGCCGTGGCGGTTGGTGTCTTCTAGACTTCAAATCTGCTTCATAGCGGATTCCATCAACTGGCTCGGAGGCTTTGGCCAATTGGCGTGCAAGGCGTTGACGCCGTCTTCAGCTTCGCGAGGAGTGTCTTGAGCCGCTGCGGGATGAGGTCCTTGGTTTTGAACCTTCAAATCCAAGTGTCCTCGACCTTTCCTCGTGGAGTTTCTCCTATTCCTACGAGGGGAGGATGATCGGGAAGAGGAGGATAAGTATTCTTCATATTTTGCTTGGTCGAACTCGTACTCGACCTCCTCGTTGATCGGCATGATGATCTTCGGTTGCGACACTACAGCTTTGGCAGAAAAGCTGTAGGCTCCCACTGTGGTCGCCAGTTTGTTTGTGTCAAAAGTTGCCTTTTTCATTGTTTTCAAACCTGTTACACCGTTTATCGATTACAAGTTCAAACTGAAAGAAAAGTTGATCTTTTTATAAGATCTTCTTACAACGAAAAATAAAGATTACAACTTTATCAAACAAACCGTAGCAGTAGTTTATCTCCTGCTACTTTGCGTGGGATCTTTGCCTGTGCCGGGGACGCGTTAGTCCGTGGACCGCCGCAGATCTAGCCCGATTGACAGTATAACTACGCTCTTGTTTCACGAAGGAAACAATTGCGGAAGCGACAATCACGACCAAGCGAGATTGTGGCTCTTCTCGAGATTAAAACCAAGTTTAATCCGGAGGAAAGAAGGGGAAAGAATCACAAACCTTTCGAAGGGCTTTCTTTATGAAAGTGTTCGCCAAGATCTGATAACTCTCCTCTGAAATTCGTGGTTAGCTAGACAATTTGATAGCACCTCGCCTTCTTAATTTCAGATCCCCTTTAAAGAAGACCCTAGGCTTCTATTTATAGGCCTTTGGAGATGTCCTTTTGAATAAGAATTTGTGTTTAAACGTCATCTGCCGTTTATAACTGTCTAAACGCGTTCAGGAATAACCTTAAAACAGTTGGAGAGGTTCTGGGACGAAAGAATCCTTAAAAATCATCGAAATCCGTGTTTGGAGAGATTTTGTACTCAATAAGAGTCCTGGTGGCTCGGAACTGTGCGAGTCACCATTTGGTGGCTCGGAACTGTGCGAGTCACCATTTGGTGGTTCGCATGGGTGCGAGTCACCATTTGGTGGCTTTTTGATACTTTGGCGATTTGTGACTCTTCCAGTTCCCTTGTTTTGCGTACGCTTCGTCGCTTCGCTGACTTATGCAGTCTATTGATCCAATTCATGCATTTGCTGATGTTTGGGTAAATTCCCTTGACTTGGATAATAACGTTTATCGTCTTTTCCTTGTCTTGAACTGTGTTTAAGGACCTATAGGCAATTTTTAACGCCTACAAACACGTTACGATGAAAGTTAACAACTTCATGAAAATTTTAACATGGCCACATGAAAGTTAACATGTTCATGTAAAGGTTAACATATCTTAGAGAAACTTAACATGTAAGATGAAGAGTTAACATCTAACCATCAGAGATGACAACTATGTTTTTCGACTACGCATCGAAAGTTTTTCGACTACGCATCGAAACCTAAAATCATAATTTTATATCACACAAAGCCTAGTTTTAAACAGAGTTCATTGATTACTTATATTTTAGTAATAACTTTCTGATTTTTTCAGAAGTAGGACACTATATATTAACAACAGCTTGTATGTGAATCTCCGTACAACCAGTATTTCGATTGTGCTCCAATATGTACTTCAAATCATGAAGAATATAGCATTCTCGCCTAACGACACCATGCACATTAAGCCTTTGGCGACCGTTGGGGGTTGTTGAAAGTTATGAGGAGTAATTGAGGAAATTTTTAGAGCATACGTGGTTTTTTAATGTTGAAGAATAAAAACACTTAAAATGTTTTTTGACTGTGCCTTGAAACTTGAAATCACTATGTTTACATCACGCAAAGCCCAATGTTATAAAGAGTTCATTAATTACTTATATTTTAATAATAACTTTTTGATTTTTTTCAGCTTGCATGTGAATCTCCGTACAACCAATATTTCGATTGTGCTCCAACATGCACTTCAAATCATCTTCATTATCAACTGAAAAACTCTGGTTGGGGTGCCTCTCAGATTTATATTTCAATGATAAAGTTTATTGAGGTACTTTTAATCTTTCAGACACATCAAATTTCAGCTCAAAAAAGCTTGTTGTCGAACTTAGCTTCAAGAATATGGCCTTCTCGCCTAAAGACACCATGCAAATCAAGTCATTGGTGGCCATTGGGGGTGGTTGAAAGTTATGATGAGTAATTGAGGTGATTTAAAATGCATAAGGGGTTGTTGAAAGTTGAAGAAAAAACCCTAATTTCATAAGTAAGAGAGTGAGAGATAAAACTAAACAATATATAACCCATGATGATGAGGCGGGCCTGTAATGGAGGGAACCCGCGCTTTTTCCCCCCACTTTTTGCCGTCGTTTCGTCTTAACTGCGATGGGAGAGATCACCAGATTGAGGATTCAACGAGCCGGTTTCCTGGGAGAGAGAAGAAGGCATTTTCGATAAGTTTGTTAAAATACACACAATATATGCATAAATGTGGGCTTTTGGGGCAGTGCCACACTTTTTACACACTTTTGGGGCTAAAGAGTAATAGAAATAATTTGTGCGGCTGGGCCACCTCAGATTCTTCATTTTGGGGCTTTGACACATTTTTCCCTAATAGTTAATTTGCCTAAGAAAACAACTGCGGGCAAATACTAAGCTAGGGTCTTAATAATAGATTTACTACATAGGAGGGGTATATTGTAAAATAATTTTTGAGCAGAGGCATTTGGCCGCACTTGCTTGAATGTGGCTCCACCACTGCCTGTGAATAGTAATTGTCCCTAGAGAATGGTCTGAAACACTAGTAGACAAAAAGTCAACATAGCTATCGTTATATACCTAAGCCATTTTTGATTTGCATGAGTTGAACCCAAGATAGAAGTTATAATTAGATGGCCGGATTTGTGATCTAAGTGGGGGAACCCTACTGTATGCTAAACTTTACTAATTGCCAAGAGTTAATTAACGAAAGAAAATTTAAAGGGGGTTTTTGTTTTTAGGCCCAATTGTTTACTCCACTTTATTTTTAAACCCACCTACTATTACTTGTAT
>NC_033794.1:91926634-92035733 GCF_001876935.1 Asparagus officinalis | reverse complement strand
ACGGGCCATAAACTGGAGAAACCGCTATCGGTCGACCGATTGCTTGGCGTCAGTCGATTGACCAGAAGTTTTTTCTCAGGACTACTCGTGCACGTTATCAGTCGACTAATAATTCGTATCGGTCGACCGAACAAAGACTTTCCTATTTACCTGGTGTTCGAATCAGTTGACTGATGTTCCGTTTAGTCGACCGGTCTGGGTTTTTTCAGCTTTTGATTTTATTCTAGGTTTGGGTCTACACTCCTAAAACCAACAATTTACCACTTGGAGACTAAACATCCATTAATAAGTTCTCTCGAACTTCAGCCATCTTCGCAAGCATCTTCTCCTCCCTGAAAAATTTCATTCTTCAATCAACATCAATCTCGGTGATCCCACCTGTCCTCATAGTGTGGCTCCGCCCTCATCTCCTACGCGTGAAGGCCAACTGAAGTTATACACAACTCTAGTTTCTAGATAATCACTGCTTTAGTCAACATATCTGTAGGATTTTGGCTCCCTAAAATTTTCTCCAATAGTAACTTCCCGTCCTCTATCAGCGAGCATATGAAGTGGTAACGCATGTCGATGTGTTTTATTTTAGCATGATGTACTGGATTCTTGGCAAAGTGTATAGCACTCTTGCTATCATAATAAAAAACTATGTTCCCCCACTTCAGACCAAACGCTTCTAGATATCTGGTCAACCAAATCATCTCCTTTCTAGCTTTAGTCACTGCAACATACTCTGCCTCTATTGTGGACAACGTTACTATCTTCTGCAAACATGAGACCCAACTCACTACTGTTGACCCTAAGGTAAAAACATACTCGTGGTACTTCGCCTTGTATCTTGATCACCGGCAAAGTATGCAACCACGTATCCCTGCAGTACTAACTCCTTTCTCCTAAAACAAAGTGGTATATCCGTAGTCACTCTTAAGTATTGTAATATTCACTTCACGACCTCCCAATGCTGCTTCCTGGATTGTTGGCAAACCTGCTCATAACTCCCACTGCATGAGAGATATTCGGCCTCATGCAAACCATAACAAACATGAGACTATCAATGGCTGATGAGTATCTCACTCTGATCATGAACTCCTTCTCTGCATCTGTCTTAGGTGACTGCTCCTCAGATAATCTGAATTGACTTCCAAGGGGCGTGCCAACGGCCTTTACATTCTACATGTTAAATCTCTGAAGTATCTTCTCAATATATTCAACCTGACTCAACTTTAGCGTCCCTTCAGTCACATCCTGACTGATTCACATCCTAAGAATTTGCTTGGCTGCATCCAAATCCTTCATGGCAAACTACTTTGCTAACCACTTCTTCAACTTATTTATCTTCTGTAAACATGACCCTGCAACTAATATGTCATCTACATACAACAATAACACGATATAGATGGACTCGAAACTCTTGAAGTAACAACAATAATCTGAATTGCATCTGCCATAGCCATTGCTCTTTATGAAGTTATCAAACTTCATGTACTACTGTCTTGGAGCCTGTTTCAAACGGTACAAGCGCTTCTTGAGGTTACACACCATCTATTCCTTTCCTTCCACTATAAAGCTAACATGTTACCTAATATAGATTTCTTCATCCAAGTTACCATGAAAAAAGACAATCTTGACATCTAACTGCTCAAGGTAAAGATTTTCAATAGCTACTAAGCTCAATATCACTCTGATGGTTGTAAGCTTCACGATGGGGAAAAATATTTCCGTATAATTCACTCATTCCCTTTATTGGAATCCTTTCACAACTAATCTGACCTTGTATCTTTTGCTGCCATCACTCTCCTGCTTAACCCGGTAGACCCACTTATTATGTAAGACTTACTTCTGTGTAGGTAGCTAGGCTAACTCTCATGTCTCATTCGAGTAAAGAGAATCCATCTCTTTTTGCATCGTATGCTCCCACTGCTGAGATTCACTAACTTGCATTACCTCCTCACAACACTCTGGTTCTTCACTATCTATTAAAAGAAAGTAATCTAGTGACAAAATATATCTGGGATTTGGTTTGGGTACTCTAGATGACCTCCTAAGCTCCTCGTCCTGGGTACCTATCTCTGTACCTGAAGTCTCCTCCATTCTTCGGTCAGAACTAACATTATCTCCCCCATCTAGAAGTTTATCTAAATCCATATACTCGGATCCACCTGTATTCTTAGTGCTGCTCCCATTACTTTGCCTATCATTTACATTATCCTTTTCCTTATACATCACATCTTCATTAAATATGACATCTCTACTCCTGATGATTTTCTTGTTCTAGTCATCCTACAGACGATATCTAAACTCATCAATGTCATATCCAATAAATGTATACTTCTGTGACTTAGCTTCTAGATTGTCCCTGACATGGTCACTGATATGAACATATGCTACTCAACCAAAGACCCTCAAGTATGAGAGATTAACTTTCTTGCCACTCCAAACCTCTTCTGGAATCCCAAAATCTAAAAGAACTGAAGGCCCATGATTTATCTAGTAAGCTGCTGCATGCATCGCGTCCACCCGAAACATCTTAGGTAAACCTACATGTAGACGCATGCTCCTCGCACGCTCTGTTAATATTCTGTTCATTCTTTCTAAAACACCGTTCTGTTTCGGTATTCCTAGAGTAGTCCTCTCTAAGCAAATCCCATTCAAAGCACATAACTTCTTGAACTCCTTCAGCTCGTATTCTCCATCATTGTCTGATCTCAAACACTTCACCTTCAAATCTGTCTCATTCTCTACCATGGCTTTTCACTTCTTGAAGATCCTAAACACCTCTGACTTGTGCTTCTTGAAGTATACCCACACATTCCTTGAGTGATCATCGATAAAGGTAACATAGTACTCCGAACCGCCAAGAGAAGACATGCTAGTTGGACCCCATACATCTGTATGAACAAGCTCTAGCTTGTGAGCTTTGGGTGGTCTTCCACTCTTCTATAAGCTGACCCTCTTCTCCTTCCCGTAGATGCAGTCTTCATAAACACTAACTTCCATTGAATCGATGCCGGATAGCTTTCCCTGAGAGTGTAGAATCTCCATACTCTTCTCACTCATATGTCCCAACCTATTGTGCCACAGATTTGTACTTTCCTTACTAGCTGCAATTGTGATGGTGTCACTCATATATGAAGTTAAGCAGACAGTATCGATTTTGTTGTCACGAGCAACTACCATAGTACCATTGGAGATCTTCCATGAATCCTCGGTAAATATTAAAACACAGCCTTCTGCTCTAAGCTGGCTAACTGAAATAAGATTCTTCTTCAGCTTCGGTACATGTCTAACGTTCTTCAGAGACCACTTATAACCCTTCATCTGAATCTACACATCTCCTCTTCCCACAATAGTACAAGGACCGTTTTCCCCCAAGTGCACTTTCCTAAAGTTCCCTGCTACATTATTTTGAAGAAGCTTCCTATTAATAGTGGCATGGAATGAGGCTCCCGAATCAATAACAAATGAATCGGTGTCACTGTCCATAGCAAGGATCAAGGCATCTTGCACAATATGAGGCTCCTGCTCATTTGCATCCTTCTTTGGTGCTTTGTAGACTGAAGATATGTGGCCCTCCTAGCCCAGTTCTAACAGTTCTCTTTGATAGGCCTCACCTTCGAGTTCAACCTTTTCTTCTTCGTCTTCGACCGCTTCCTGTTCTGGTCACCCTTGTTCTGACTTCAGCCTCTCTACTTGAAATTTAGGGCTGAACGTGAACCTTCTAATTTGGAAAACTTCCTTCTAACCTCCTTGGATAGAATCATACTGACGGCCTCGCTCAGCTTCAACTTCTTCTTTCCTGCCGAGTTGCTTATTGCGATCAGGCAACCTACGCAACTATACCGTTACTACAAAAGTATCAGTAGGGTTTGCACTTCATCATCAAATGTGATGTTGATGGAGATGAGTTGATCAATAATCGTGTTGAACTCGCTGAGATGCAACGTGAAGGAGTATCCTTCTGCCATCTTGAGGTTGAAGAGTGTCTTAATGAGATGAACTTTGTTTGCAGCTGACAGTTTCTCATACATCTTTGCAAGTACTTCCATAAGCCCTACTGTCGTCTTCTCCTTCAATATTTTGTGGGTGACTGACTTGCGAGCGACAACCGAAACTACCCTAGAGCCTTCCGATGCAGTATTTCCCAATCCTCGTCGGTCTCATCCTTCTTCTTTCCCTTAGCTTTTTCCATCAACGGACGATAAAGATCCTTCTGGTATAGATAGTCCTCCATCTGCGACTTCCAGTAGGCGAAGTCTGATCCGTCAAACTTCTCAATCTTCGATTTGCTTTCTTCTTCCATAGTTCTCATACTTGCCGAATGAAGCTCTAACACCAGTTGTTGGGGTTGAACAATTAATAACCCGTGCCCTTCGGATCTTTTGACGAACAATTAGCAAGCAAGAAATCACAACGAATCAAAAAACTTGCGAGAAAGAATAAATAAAAGAGAGAACACTAGATTTAACGAGGTTTGGCAAACGTGCCTACATCCTCGGGAGCCACACCAGAAATTCCTTGATTATTGAAGAAGATTACAAAGCTTGCAATATGTCACTCTCTCTCTCTAAGATTTCTGATCTCAAAGTGCTCTCAAAACCCTCCCTTTTTCGTGTATATTCAACCCTAACACTCTCTCTAAGATCTCTAATCTCAAAGTGTTCTAAAAACTCTCTTTTTCGTGTATTTTCAACCCTAATATATATATATATATATATATAATCCTAACTCAAACAGGTTTTCAAACGGGCCAGAAACTGGAAAAACCGCTATCGATCGACCGATCGCTTGGCGTTAGTCGACCGATCAGAAGGTGTTGTTTCTCCGGACTCCTCGTGCATGTTATCGGTCCACTGCTAATTCGTAACGATCGACCGAACAGAGACTTTCCTATTTTCTTGGCGTTCGAATTGGTCGACTGATGTTCCCTTCATTCGACGGGTCTGGGTTTTTTCAGCTTTTGATTTTTTTCCAGGTTTGGGTCTACACTCCCGAAACCAACAGGCTCCTTACCTCATTCCCTATTGTAAGTACTAATCGATTGAAGAATCATGGTCGCAATCTTTTTTTTTATCCACAATAATTTGGAGATTTTTCATGCATTTAATATGAGAGAGCAGAATGGGATGTAGAGCTTAAGCAATGGGATTCTGCACTCGTGGCTATATTTTTAGCTTTATCTTATTAAGCTATTAGGGGTTTTATAGATAAACATTGAGTTGGTCTGGGTAACGGAGGTCTTGGCTACGGATTCTGGAATTTTATTTGTTTAAATTTGAATCAATCGAAGGGAAAACCTCCATTCTACAGTGAGGGCCTTGGACGTTTGATAGTAAATCCAATGATTTTAATTACCTGGTCTGTTGATTTGAATCTTGAGGATATTAATGTTTATGCTATTCCAATTTTGGTTAAAATTCCTCACCTCGAACTTCAACTATGGAACTGTAAAGCTCTTAGTAGAACTATCGACGTTATAAGCAAGCCTATTTGCACAGATGGCATGACTGCTAGCAAAGGGGAGAATTGGTTTTGCTCATATTTGCATTTAGGTTCAGGCAGAATTTGAATTTTCATCTTTTCTTACATTGGAAGAACATACTGGTAGAGAATATACTCAAAGAGCATAATATATGTGGATTCCTGCCAAATGTTCTCACTGTAAAAGGTTTGGACACAGGACTGATAAATGCTCTAAGAACGTGTTGGGAATTTACCCGCCGGGGCTACGCAAAACCCCTAAGACAGCAGAAACGTGGAATAGAAAAAGTACACCAAGATTTAACGAGGTTCGGCAACTGCCTACGTCCTCGGGATCCACACAGTAAATTTCTTATTAATCTAACAAGAAATTACAATTCAACAGCGAATCTCAAACTTGAGATTCCTCAATAAATACAATCTTCACTGTAGCTACAGTAAAGATTCCCCTCTTCTTTAATACCCCTCTTAATTCCCTCTACAATAAATTTCCTCCTTTAAATTCCTTTCCCAATCACGTGAGAACAGGAGAACAGAGAGAGAGAGAGAGAGAGAGAGAGAGAGAGAGAGCGAGAGAGAGAGAGAGAAGAGATGCTGCCGACGAGGGGAGGATGAGCCGCCGCCGTAGATCACAAGAGAGAGAAAAGAAAAAACCACGTACACACGGGGCTAGGGTTTTGGGTTCCTTTTATAGGAAACTCAATGGTAGGCTGGCGACAGCTGGCGACAGCTAAGCGGGCCCAACCTTGGCCCTGGCGGGCAAGCCACAATCTCGCCTGCAACATTTTCGCCTGCGGGTGGCCTCGCCAGCAAGGAGCCGCTCGAGCTCGTCTACAGATCTTGCCCTCGAACTCGCCTGGTCTTGACCTCGAGCTCGCCTGCTCAAGTTCCGCCTGAAGACCCTATGCTCGCCTGCAACTCGTCGACTCGCCTGAAGCTTCTCGCCAGAATCGATGTTTGATTTATACCCCAATTCCAACAATCTCCCACTTAGAGATCAAACCGTCGTCAGCAGGCTATCTCATCAAACTCCTCCTCCTGTGTGGCTCCGCCCTCATCACTTATGCATGAAGGCCAGCTGAAGTTACGCACAACTCCAGTTTTTGAATGGTCACTGCCTTTGTTAACATATCTGGTGGATTCTTACTTCCTGGAATCTTCTTTAGTTTCAACACGTCATCTTCCAACAGGGATCTGATGAAGTGGTACCGAAGCACAATATGCTTCGTTCTCACTATCTCAATCTCTTCACAATCACATTCACTCATTAATCTTATTTGTCACGCACACAACATAAGAACCAATTTTATATTTTCCCCTACAAAAACACCTTCCTCGTGGGATCGATATCTTAAATACTATAACTTGACACGGTTGTGCACTTGCTGATGAAGTGGTACCGAAGCACAATATGCTTCGTTCTAGAATGAAATGCGGAATTCTTAGCCAAGTGAATTGCACTCTGACTATCGCTATATAAAACATTCTTCTCCTGTTTGAATCTCAGCTCTGTTAATAAACCCTGAAGCCATATCATCTCTTTACTGCTTAAATACTATAACTTGACACGGTTGTGCACTTGCAACCTTTTTTGTACATGTTTATGCCGCATCAGCTTCAGTCACTATAACATACTCAGCTTCTGTAGTGGACAAAGTGATAATCTTCTGTATCTATGACATCCAACTAACAGCTGTAGTTCTGACAGTGAATACGTAGCCGGTGGTGCTTCTTCTGTGATCGACTTCACCTCCAAAGTCTGCATCTATGTACCCTTGCACTTCTACCTCTCCCTTACCAAAGTGCAAACACTTCTGTGTGGTGTCTCGTAGATATCTCAGAATCCACTTAACAGCTTCCCAATGAGCTTTTCCTGGATTCGACATAAACCGGCTGACCACTCCCACTGCATGGCCAATGTTTGGTCTCGTACAGACCATTGCGTACATCAAACTTCCGATAGCTAAGGCGTAAGGAAACTAGCCATACTCTCTTTCTCTTTTTCTGACTGAGGAGACTGATCCTTCGATAGGCGAAAATGGCTAAACAAAGGCATACTCTCTTTCTCTTTTTCTGACTGAGGAGACTGATCCTTCGATAGGCGAAAATGGCTAGCCAAGGGTGTGCTCACTGTCTTGGCGTCGCCCATGTTGAATCTTTGTAAAAAACGGTTTATGTACTCCGTCTGAGATAACTGTAAGAGACCTCTCTTCTTATCTCTCGTGATTTTCATTCCAAGGATCTTCTTTGCTGGACCCAAGTCCTTCATGTCAAACTCTTTTGACAGTTGCTGCTTCAAACTCCTGATATCTTCCATATCTACACCTGCAACCAGCATAACATCAACATATAGTAGTAGGATGATATAACTAGACTGATATCTTTTGAAATAGCAATAGTGGTTGGCGTTGCACTTCTAGAAACCTTCCTTGTGCATGAAGCCGTCAAGCTTCCTATACTACTATCTTGGGGCTTGTTTCAGCCCATTCAAGCTTTTCTTGAGTTTGCACACCAGGTTCTTCTTCTTTTCTTCTGAGAAACCTTTTGGCTGGTGCATGTATATCTCCTCTTCTAGATTTCCGTGAAGAAATGCCATCTTCACATCCAACTGCTCGAGATGAAGATCTTTAATAGCTATAATACTCATCACTGTTCTGATAGTATTTAGCTTCACCACGGGAGCGAAAATATCAGTGTAGTTAATTCCTTCATTCTGCTGGAATCCTTTGACAACTAGTCGGGCCTTATATCTTCTGGAACCATACTGCTCCTCTTTCACCCGGTACACCCATTTGTTGTGAAGTGCCTTCTTACCCGTGGGCAACTCAGCTAGTTCCCATGTCTGGTTTGAGATGAGAGACTTCATCTCATCTTTCATGGCAAGCTCCCACTTGCTCGCATCTTCACCCTGACAAGCTTCATCATAGCTTTCAGGCTCTCCTCCATCTGTCAGTAACAGATAGTTCATGTATCTTCTGTTGGGTACAGGAGGACGAGAAGATCTTCTTAATATTGGAGCTGGTGCGTCGGGCTCCTGCACACCATCTTATTCAACAGGCTCTTCTGGCTGAGGACCCTCTACATTGGGTTCTTTCGAGAGGTTACCTGGGACAACATCTGCATCTATAAATGATTCGCTCTCTGAGTCATCTGTCTTGTGCATGTCCTTATACATCACCTTCTTGTTGAATATCACATCTCTACTGCGGATCACTTTCTTGTTTTCAATGTCCCAAATGCGGTAGCCGAACTCATCTTCACCATAGCCGATGAAAGTGTATTTCTTTGACTTGGAATCGAGCTTATTCCTGCCTTGATCACTAATATGCACGTAAGCCACACAACCGAAAACTTTGAGATGTCAAAGTTTTACCTCTTTTTCGCACCATACTTCCTCTGGTATTCTGTGCTCCAATGGAACCAATGGACCTTGGTTGATCAAGTAAGCTGCTGTGATGACTGCTTCTACCCAGAACTGCTTCGGTAGGCCTGACTATACCCGAATGCTTCTGGCTCTCTCTGTCAACGTTCAGTTCATCCGCTCAGCTATACCATTTTGCTGAGGCGTACCGAGCACGGTTCTCTCCATTCTGATCCCGTGCTCATAGCAGAACTTCTTGAATCCGGTGTCTTCATACTCACCATCATTGTCGGTCCTGAGTTACTTTATTCTCAGACCGGTCTCATTCTTGACCATAGCTTTCCATCTCCTGAAAGCTTCAAACACTTCTGACTTATGCTTCAGAAAGTAGATGCATACTTTCCGAGAGTGATCATCGATAAAAATCACGAAGTAGCGTTTCCCACCAATAGACATGGTGGTTGTTGGTCCCCACACATCTGAGTGAACGAGCTCTAGCTTCTCTTTCCTGGGGGTTCTGCCACTTGTCTGAAAGCTGACACTCTTCTGTTTTTCAAGTATGCATTCTTCACACATATCTAAATCAACTGATTCTAGTCCTAGGAGTTTTCCCTTTGTGTGCATGATTTTCATCCCCTTCTCACTCATATGACTGAGTCTCTGGTGCCATAGCTTTGAAGTCTCATTGCTTGCTGCAACTGAGATCAAACAACGTGCACCTGCTGTCATATACAAGGTACCGGTCTTTTTACCTTGGGCAATCATCATTGTGCCATTTAAGATCTTCCAATCATCTCCATGGAAGGTCGCGGTGTATCCTTCACCAGCCAACTGGCCTACGGATATTAAGTTCTTTCTTAGGTCGGGAATATGTCTAACATCCTTCAGCTCTCATACTGATCCGTTCAACTTAATTTTCACCACACCTTTGCCCACAATAGCACATGGTTGATCATCACCAAGATATACATATCCAAGATTTTCGGGAACATACTTCTCGAAGAATTCTTTCTGAGAAGTAGCATGGAACGACGTTCCTGAATCTAACACCCAAGATTCCTCCTTGCTCTCAAAAGAGCATATCAATACGTCGTCTCCTCCTGAAGTGGAAGTGACATTCACCTCTGCTTTCACCTCCTTCTCCTTCTGTGCACTCTTGCACTGATTCTTGTAATGCTCGATTTTTCCACAATTCCAACACTCGATAGCCTTCGAGTTGTTGCTTGGGTTCCTTGACTTGGACCTCCTATCTTTTGATCTACCTTTGTAGTTTGATCTGCCTCGTCCGTTCCCTCTGGTTGAATGTCTACCTCTTGACTCTGTATGCAATACTGAAGAGGTTGTAGCTTCACCCGACTCTCGCCGTCGGATCTCCCACTGAGAACCAAATCATGAACGTCGTCGAACTTCAACTTGTTGCTTCCTGTTGAGCAACTCACAGCTGTGACTATAGCATTCCAACTCTCTGGTATGGAAGACAAAAGTATCAATGCCCGAACTTCCTCATCAAACTCAATTTCAACTGAACTCAATTGGGTTGTGACCGTGTTGAGTTCATTGAGGTGTTGTGCTACTGACACACCTTCCACCATTCTCAGATTGAATAGCCTCCACATCAAATAAACTTTGTTCGTGGCTGATGGCTTCTCATACATATTTAAGAGTGCTGCCATAAGACCCGCTGTGGTCTTTTCCTTCGCTACGCTATGTTGAACGCAACATTATGAGTCAACGTCAATCTGATAACTCTGAGGGCTTGTCTATCTAGAAGGTTCCACTCATATACCTTCATAGAATCCGATTCTTACCTGATAGTGGTTGATACAGATTTTTTTGATACAGATAATCCTCTATCTGTATTTTCCAGAATCCGAAATCTATTCCGTCAAACTTTTCAAGTCTCATTTTTTCTTCATCTACAACCATGACTCCCACTTGAATCTGACTTCCTCTAGATCGATTTACGTTCTGATACTAGTTGTTGGGGATTTACCCGCCGGGGCTACACAAAACCCCTAAGACAGTAGAAACGCGGAATAGAAAAAGTACACCAAGATTTAACGAGGTTCGGCAACTGCTTACGTCCTTGGGAGCCATATAGTAAATTTCTTATTAATCTAACAAGAAATTACAATTCAAGAGCGAATCACAAACTTGAGATTCCTCAATAAATACAATCTTCATTGTAGCTACAGTAAAGATTCCACTCTTCTTTAATATACCTCTTAATTCCCTCTACAATAAATTTCCTCCTTTAAATTCCTTTCCTAATCACATGAGAACAGGAGAACAGAGAGAGAGAGATTGCTGGAGAGGGAGAGGATGAGCCGCCGCCGTAGATCACAAGGAGAGAGAAAAGAAAAAAACCACGTACACACGGGGCTAGGGTTTCGGGTTCCCTTTTATAGGGAAACTCAATGGCAGGCTGGCGACAGCCAAGCGCCTGCGGGCAAGCCACAATCTCGCCTGCAACATTTTCGCCTGCGGGTGGCCTCGCCAGCAAGGAGCCGCTCGAGCTCGCCTACAGATCTTGCCCTCGAACTCGCCTGATCTTGACCTCGAGCTCGCCTGCTCAAGTTCCGCCTAAAGACCCTATGCTCGCCTGCAACTCGTCGACTCGCCTGAAGCTTCTTGCCAGAATCGAGGTTTGATTTACACCCCAATTCTAACAGAACGCTAGGAAGAAAATTTGGATCCCTAAAAACAAATTCAGCCTTCAAAGCCTAATCACTCAGCTCATTATAGTTGCTGCCACCAACCAAGTGAATTCTTCACATCAATAGTGAGTACTACCAAAAACAAAGTATGTACCCCTCCTCCAATGGCTAAATCAAGAGAATGTTCCACCTACAAATCTCTAATGCCATATCTATTGAGGATAGGGAATGACAACAAGTATCTGATAAAGGTAAGACTAAAGTAGTAACTCCCCTCTCATCGATCCTAGCAGAGTTAGCACGTCCAATGTTTTTCATTCTCTCTCTGTTCATGATGACAGAGGGTTGGATCTTTTTGTTAATTTATCTGCCACGCAATCATCTTCCAACAAGAAAAATTAGGCTAAATATCGAAAAGGGCAGATTAGTACTCATTAGAGAGGGGTAGGAAGTGTTGGATTTTTTGGTCAAAACTGCTTTCCAAAATGAGTTTTCAAACTATATATATATTAACTACAAGTACTTTTCATAAATGCTTAGTAGCCTAGTAGAAAGTTAATGTTTTGTTATTTTAAAAGATCCCTTGTTCGAGGCTTGCCAACGACAAGACGAGAAGTGTTTTATTTGAATTAATCTCTCATAAGTTCTAGTGGGTCGTGGGTCGTGGGCTGTGGGCCGTGGGCCAATGGGCCGGGGATCGGGGCTAATCGGGTTGAGGCGCTAAGTAGCGCTTTGTTATGCATACTTTGCACTTCGCACGGAGGTTCGCGCGTTCGATGAAGTTCATCTGTCATACGAGGTTCACCTGTTTGACGATGTTCGTTCGTCATACGAGGTTCGCTTGTTCGACGAGGTTTGTCTGTCATACGAGGTTCGCCTGTTTGACGAGGTTCGCTCGATCGACGAGGTTCGTATGTCATATGAGGTTCGCTTGTTTGACTATGTTCGCTCGTTCGACGAGGTTCTCCTATCATACGAGGTTCACCTGTTTGATGACGTTCGTTCGTCATACGAGGTTCGCTTGTTCAACGAGGTTCGTATGTTGTGTTGCTGCTGCAGGAACTTATGCCCACAGGGACTTGTCTTAAACCGAAAGGTTTTGAACTGAAAGGTTCTGAGATTGAGGAGATCTTTTGCCTAGACCGAAAGGTCTTATAGATCGAGGAGATCTTGACAATACTGGGTTAGTACACACCAGAGTATTGCACTGCTGTTTCTGGAAGCAGTTTGGCCTTGGGATCCTTGCACCGGAGTAGGCCAAATATTGCTTTAAGCACAACGTTTCTATAACGCACAGTAGTTAACTAAAAAAGTTTAAAAATACTGCACATCTAATTCATTGTTTCATTCCAGATTTAACCTTAATTTCCAACAATCTTAAAGCAATATTTCTAATCTACTAATGGATCCTACGAGGACTCTTGGAGTGGACTGTCTCAAGTTAGAAAACTTTGATGGATCTAACTTTAACGCATGGCGTCGAAAAGTAATTTTTGGGATGCAACTCCTAAAAATCTACTTGTGGTTTTCGAGGAGAAACCTGATTTTGAAGAAGACTCAGAGTCTGAAGCCTCTTGGGATAAAGATGATCATTTCTGCAGGAGTTATCTCCTTAAATGTCTGGCTGATCATCTGGCAGATGCTTACACCAACAAGCCATCTACAAAGGAAATCTAGAATGCTCTGGAGGAGCGATACCAGGATGAGGAGAAGCTTTCCAAGTCTCACCTCATTGACAAATTTTTGGACTTTAAGTTTGAAGATGATACTGAGGTTTTGCCTCAAGTCAAAGAACTCGAAAAACTTGTTATGAAGCTGAAGGATAAAAAGATCAGTCTTTGTCAAACCTTCATTTCTGGTGCAATTGTCAACAATCTTTCTCCATCTTGGATGTCGTTCTCCACGGACATTCGAAGAAGGAAAAAACAAGTGACTTTATCTGCTATGTCTACCTGCTAAAATCTAAAGATGAAGCTTTTAGCAAGTTCGTCGAGTTTCGGACTCGAGTGGAGAAGAAGCTTGGACTTCAGGTGAAAAGACTCAGGAGTGACAGAGGAGGAGAGTACCGATCTAAGGAGTCGGAGGCATATTTCAAGGAGCATGGAATCATTGCTGAAACCACTGCTCCGTATTCTCCACAATCTAATGGAATTGCAGAAAGGAAGAATTGTACATTGACCTAGATGGTGAATTCGATGCTAATCACATCCGGTCTACCTACATGCTATTGGGGAGAGGCTTTGCTGATGCAAACTGGATTCTAAACAGAGTACCCTATTCCAAAACTGATAGTACTCCTCATCAGTTATGGTTAGGATATCCAGATCCTTTGGATAGTCTCAAAGTGTCAGGGTGTCTCGCATATGTTCGAGTTCCAGATATCAGAAGGCCTAAGCTCAAACCAAAGGCAAACAAATGTGTGTTTCTTGGCTTTGCTGAAGATAATGATGCTTGCAGGTTCCTTGATCTTGGAACCAACTCCATCATTGAAGCTCGAGATGTAGAATTCTTTGAGGATAAGTTTATCAAAGATAAAGGATTATTGCTCAAAGATATAGCAGAGAATGCTAGTATGTCAGAAGCACCAGAGGAGCCAGTTTCAAGAGAAACTAAAAATGTCAGTGATAAAGAAGTTACTGAACCATCTTCTAAGCGTGTCAGGAGACAGAAAGATTTTGGAGATGATTTCATCACCTATAATATGGAAGGAGACCCATAGACTTTCCAAGAAGCAATGCAGTCAACAAACGTTCTTCTGTGAAAAAAAGCTATAGATGATGAGATGGATTCATTGATCCAAAATCACACGTGGGAGCTGGTGGATGTACCTGAAGGGATTCATTGATCCAAAATCACACGTGGGAGCTGGTGGATGTACCTGAAGGTGCTAGGCCTATCAGTTACAAGTGGATCTTCAAGTGGGAGCTGGTGGATGTACCTGAAGGTGCTAGGCCTATCAGTTACAAGTGGATCTTCAAGAAGAAGCTTTGTCCTGATGGTACTATTGAGAAGTACAAAGCAAGACTGGTGGCGAAAAGATTCTCTCAGAGAGAAGGAATAGATTTCTTTGACATCTATGCACCAGTTTGCAGGATTACTACCATCAGAGTTCTTATCATATGGGTGGTGATAAAAAGGTTCGTCATACATCAGATGGATGTGAAGACTGCCTTTCTCAATGGAGACCTCACAGAAGAGATCTATATGGAGAAACCAGAAGGAATTGATGCTCCAACTGGTAAAGTTTGTAAACTTATTAAGTCTCTATATGGACTTAAGCAGGTACCGAAACTCTGGCATGAGAAGTTCGATGGGGTTGTTCGCAACAGTGGGTATCAAGTCAGTGAGTCTGACAAGTATATACATCAAGGTCGATGAAGGGAAGATGGTGGTTATCTGTCTCTATATGGATGATATGCTCATCGTCGGGAGTGATTTGGAGATAGTAACATCTACCAAGAAATTTCTATCAGCTCAGTTCAGCATGAAGGACCTTGGAACTGCGGACGTGATTCTCGGAATCAAAATCATATACTCTGAAGAGGGTATTGGATTGTCCTAATCTCATTATGTCGAGAGCATGCTACGGAAGTATGGCTACTACGACCTATCAGAACTGTCAGTGCCATATGATTACAACAAGAAGCTTCGACCGAACACTGGAAGACTAGTAGATGGGCCTATTCTACATTGGATATCTGGCTATAATCGAAGGCTATTCAGATGCGAGCTGGTGCTCAGAACCAGATGAGTGCAGATCTACTGGAGGGACTTTCTCTCCGGTTTCATCGAAAGACTCTTTCAGAATAATCATGGCACTTGTTGCTCATTATGATCTTTAGTTATATCAGATGGATGTTAAGACTGCATTTCTCAATGGAGACATTGATGAGATGATCTATATAGTGCAACCAGAAAACTTTGTGTCGGGAGACCCAAAGAATATGGTCTGTAAATTAAGGAAATCCATCTATTGGAAATCTAAGAAGCAAACTATGATTGCACAGTCATCGATGGAATCTGAGTTCTTCGTACTCTGTGCTATAGGAGATGAAGCTGAGTGGCTCAGTTGTATTCTCCGAGACCTTCCATTGATAGAATTATAAGGCGCAATTACAATCTATTGTGATAATCAGGCAACGGGTGCTGTGGCAGCGAACTCGTTGTTCAATGGAAAGAAGCGAACCATTCGTCTGAAGCATGGTTATTTGAGAGAACTCATTTGCCAAGGAGTCATCTCGGTGATTGACGTTCGGTCTTTAGAGAATGTGGCTGATCCTTTGACTAAAGGTTTGAAAAAGGACATAGTCGATAGGACGTCTGTTGTAATGGGTCTCAAAGTCTTATGAGTTTTACAAATACTTACCATGTTTATGCAATTATTAGTTCAAAGCTTATGCTACTAATAATAAAGATAACTGGTTCAAAAGTCAAGTAAGATTTGCAAAGTTTGATGAGTCTTACAAATACTTACTATTTCGTCAAGTTATTAGTTCAAAGCTTACCCTACTAATGACAAGATGATTGGTTCAAAAGTCAAGTAAGATTTACAAGTGAAATCCTATCATGTAAAGAGGTTGGCTCTTAAGCCTTAATGGGTCCAAAGCATTTCGGATGCGGGATGTTGGATAGGTAACATGCCTAAAGGACTCACTGATAATCCTATCATATAAAGAGGCTGGCTATTAAGCCTTAATGGGTCCAAAGCATTTCGGATGCGGGATGTTAGATAGGAAACACGCCTAAAGAACTCACCTAGAATCCTATCATGAGAGAGGATGGCTCTTAAGCCTTAATGAGTTCAAAGCATTTCGGATGCAGGATGTTTGATAGGAAACATGCCTTAAGAACTCACCTATGCCTGGGTGGAGATTTGGTCGTCTCCTATGGTGTCTTGTGGAAAGATACCTAGAACTAGCACATGGCCATAAATGTGCAAAGGCAAAAGCAAGTGTGGTTCAAAGTGAAAACTACCACGTATGAGTTTGATCGTGTGTGATCGCTGGATTTTAGACATGTGCTGGTTCAAGTCTCTACGACACCATGCATCTATCTTCTATTCAGTTGACAAGTACTTTTCATAAATGCTTAGTAGCCTAGTGGAAAGTTAATGTTTTGTTGTTTCAAAAGGTCCCTTATTCGAGGCTTGCCAATGGTAAGCCGAGAAGTGTTTTATTTGAATTAATCTCTCATAAGTTCTAGTGGGTCGTGGGTCATGGGCCGTGGGCCAATGGGCCGGGGATCGGGGCTAATCGGGCTGAGACGCTAAGTGACGCTTTGTTAGGCGCACTTTGCACTTCGCACGGAGGTTCGCTCGTTCGACGAAGTTCATCTGTCATACGAGGTTCGCCTGTTTGACAATGTTCGTTCGTCATACGAGGTTCATTTGTTCGACGAGGTTTGTCTGTCATACGAGGTTCGCCTGTTTGACGAGGTTCGCTCGATCGACGAGGTTCGTACGTCATACGAGGTTCACCTGTTTGACTATGTTCGCTCATTCGACGAGGTTTGTCTGTCATACGAGGTTCACCTGTTTGACGACGTTCGTTCGTCATACAAGGTTCGCTTATTCTATGAGGTTCGTCTGTCATACGAGGTTTGCCTGTTTGACGAGGTTCGCTCGATCGACGAGGTTTGTATGTCATACGAGGTTCGCCTGTTTAACTATGTTCGCTCGTTCGACGAGGTTCGTCTGTCATATGAGGTTCACCTGTTTGACGACGTTCGTTTGTCAAACGAGGTTCGTCTGATCTACTGAGTCGTGACCCTCGCGTTTTGTAGCAATGCGTCCATTGATTGCCTCGTATTCAGGAGTTAATGCATGCGGCAGTTACAATAGCATTAAGAGCAATTAAATGCATTAATGTTACAATCTTAATTGTCATTAAAAATTGTAACAGTCACATTAATTGCTTGTGACTCTTGAGCTGGCCTTAGAGTCCTATAAATAATGCCATTGGGCAGCTCTTGGTTGCTAGTTGAAAATCCTCTCGCGAGCGTGGAACACGAACGTCGCGTGCTGGAATACGAACGTCGATCCCGACGTTGTTGCTGTTGTGCTGCTGCTGCAGGAACTTGTGCCCACAGGAACTTGTCTTAAACCGAAAGGTTTTGAACCGAAAGGTTCTGAGATCGAGGAGATCTTTTGCCTAGACTGAAAGGTCTTATAGATCGAGGAGATCTTGACAATACTGGGTTGGTGCACACCAGAGTATTGCACTGCTGTCCTGGAAGCAATTTGGCCTTGGGATCCTGGCACCAGAGTAGGCCAAATATTGCTTTAAGCACATCGTTTTTATAACGCACAGCAGTTAACTGAAAAGTTTAAAAATACAACATATCTAATTCATTGTTTCATTCCAGATTTAACCTCAATTTCCAACAGGAAGTAGGAGAATGCCTCATAAGCCTAGATGAATCCTCTATCTTGCTGGAGTACTAGAGGTCTTAACCACCCTTATAAACAAAAAAAAAAAGAGGTTAAGAACTTAATAAAAAGTATTAGGGAAAAATGCTTTCAGCCCCCAAATTCGTAATAAGTATGCTTCCCCCTCCCAAGACTTTTTCAACGCTCTCAAAACCCCCAAATTCATAATAACTATGCACTGAGACCCCAAAACACAAAGCCCAAGAATTTTACAAAGGTAAAGACTAAAATGCCCATTCTCTTTCTCACCGTGCAATCCCTCTGCTCTCCTTCCCCCACCATTTTTGCCCTAGCCCCCTCCGTCCCTTCCACAACCCTCGTGGCGGCCGAAGCTCCTCTCCGGTCTCGCGCCTCGACCCCTCGCCTCCGCTCGCCGTTGGTTGTGAAGGTTACAGGTTGGTTGTTAATGTTACGGATTGGTTGTTAAGGTTACGGTTTGGTTGTGGAGGTTACGGGTTGGTTGCTAAGCTAACATTAACAATCAACTCCGTAACCTTTTATTCTCCGTGTTTAATAATATAGGATGATTTTGACGAAACTTTATCATCTCTGAGAAGAATCTGAAATGATCACCCTTTCTCTCTTCCAGCTATTCTAGCAAACAAAATGAATTAGCTTGAGGACTACTGAGAAAGAAGAGAAAAATAGATACTCACCTGTCCCCATTGAAAATGGTTTATTTCAGTATCATGTCCGTAGCTATTGTTATTTCCATAGCGTGTGTGACCATATTCATCACCCATCAGCATCATTGGTCTTCCCTGTTTATAAGCCACAATGACCAATATTGAAATGTGCAAATGCTCTCGATTAATAGTAAAGTCATGATGACTACAAAATTGCAGCCACGACTAACAGAAGAAGGAAAAAGTGTTTCTTCTATATTTTTCTCTTTCTCAATGGTAGCAAATTACAGAATGTAGACTAAAGTTTTCCACTTTACGGGTTGGTTGTGAAGGTTACGGGTTGGTTGTGAATGATACACATTGGTTGTGAAGGTTACGGTTTGGTTGTGGAGGTTACGTGTTGATTGTTAAGGTTACTGGTTGATTGTGGAGGTTATGGGTTGGTTTGTCGATGTTACGGGTTGATTGTTAAGGTTACGGGTTGATTGTTAAGGTTACACGTTGGTTGTTAAGGTTACAGATTGATTGTTAAGGTTACGGGTTGGTTTGTGGAGGTTACGGGTTGGTTGTGAAGGTTACAGGTTGGTTGTTAATGTTACGGATTGGTTGTTAAGGTTACGGTTTGGTTGTGGAGGTTACGGGTTGGTTGCTAAGCTAACATTAACAATCAACTCCGTAACCTTTTATTCTCCGTGTTTAATAATATAGGATGATTTTGACGAAACTTTATCATCTCTGAGAAGAATCTGAAATGATCACCCTTTCTCTCTTCCAGCTATTCTAGCAAACAAAATGAATTAGCTTGAGGACTACTGAGAAAGAAGAGAAAAATAGATACTCACCTGTCCCCATTGAAAATGGTTTATTTCAGTATCATGTCCGTAGCTATTGTTATTTCCATAGCGTGTGTGACCATATTCATCACCCATCAGCATCATTGGTCTTCCCTGTTTATAAGCCACAATGACCAATATTGAAATGTGCAAATGCTCTCGATTAATAGTAAAGTCATGATGACTACAAAATTGCAGCCACGACTAACAGAAGAAGGAAAAAGTGTTTCTTCTATATTTTTCTCTTTCTCAATGGTAGCAAATTACAGAATGTAGACTAAAGTTTTCCACTTTACGGGTTGGTTGTGAAGGTTACGGGTTGGTTGTGAATGATACACATTGGTTGTGAAGGTTACGGTTTGGTTGTGGAGGTTACGTGTTGATTGTTAAGGTTACTGGTTGATTGTGGAGGTTATGGGTTGGTTTGTCGATGTTACGGGTTGATTGTTAAGGTTACGGGTTGATTGTTAAGGTTACACGTTGGTTGTTAAGGTTACAGATTGATTGTTAAGGTTACGGGTTGGTTTGTGGATGTTACGTATTGGTTGTGGAGGTTACGGGTTGATTGTTAAGGTTATAGATTGATTGTTAAGGTTACGGGTTGGTTTGTGGAGGTTACGGGTTGGTTTGTTGAGGTTACGTGTTAGTTGTGGAGGTTACGGGTTGATTGTTAAAGTTACGCATTGGTTGTTAAGGTTACGGGTTAATTGTGAAGGTTAGGGGTTGGTTGTGAAGGTTACGAGTTAATTATAAAGATTATGTGTTAAGGGTGGACAGAAAACTTGAAAGGAAATTGGGGCGTGGAAGCAATTTCCCCAAAGATATACATTACTCTTTGATCATAATATCTTGAAAACTATAAGCCAAACAAATCACAGCCAATCACTTACCAGGTGCATCAAAAACAAATTAAGCATCAGAGTACGGTGCAATCACTGACATTGTCTGCTATTTTCATCTAACAAATTACAATAGCAACAGTGCTAGGAGCGCTTACAACGTGAATTATACGCCATACAACTTACCAAAAAAAAACGTTGCACGTCTTCCCCACAAATACCATATTAGAAAAGACCGTGTGGGTTCCCGCTGCTGCTTTACTATGTTAGGATATTAATGATAAATGTACAAGTACATAAAGCCTATATTATTAAATACGGAGAATAAAAGGTTACGGAGTTGATTGTTAATGTTAGCTTAGCAACCAACCCGTAACCTCCACAACCAAACCGTAACCTTAACAACCAATCCGTAACATTAACAACCAACCTGTAACCTTCACAACCAACCCGTAACCTCCACAAACCAACCCGTAACCTTAACAATCAATCCGTAAACTTAACAATCAACCTGTAACCTCCACAACCAACACGTAACCTCCACAAACCAACCCGTAACCTCCACAATCAACCCGTAATCTTAACAATCAATTCGTAACCTCCACAACCAATCCGTATCCTTCACAACCAACGCGTATCCTTCACAACCGACCCGATCTTGATTCTTTCCGTTCTTGATTCCTAATTTTACACGAGTAAAATAGAGCCTATAACCCCAAAAAAACCCAAATTAAAGTTGCTGATTATAATAACTGTTCTTCAAAAATAGATCAAACCTCAAATATCAGAAAATTAAAATTAATAAACAAATGAATTGAATATTTTCCCTCAATTTCAAGAAATCCACTCGTGTCGTCTAGGTCAGCCGGGATCCTAAGGACGCGCTCGTCCCCTTTTGGCACTTTACGAATGCTAGCAGGCCCCCTAATGCTCCGTTCACGTCGCTGGATGAAATGTTTGACCGCTTTTGTGAGGGTGGGTACCTGGTTCGATATGGGACCATCAGATGGAATACAAGAAGGAGAGCATGAAAAGGCCCGAGTCCGTGCTCTTTTTGGAGTATGAAGAGATGCAGGAGAGGCCAGAGGAGTGCATGAGGAGGCTCGCGGAATTTCTCAGGCAGCCGTTCACAAGGGAGGAGGAGGAGGAGGACCCCTCAACGGGGAAGTCCACGAAGCCCTCAGAAAGAAACCGCTGCTCGAAGCTCGCCTTCGCAGTGCCACGTCGCATGCCCTGAGCTCGTCCAAATCACTCCTTTGAGCGGCAAGCCGCTCTCGAGCTCTACTCTCTTGCTGTTGTACTCTGCCGCCTTGGGACGAGCTCCTCCTGCACGTGGTCGGAGAGGCGGCCAGAGCCGGACTGGACGAGCTCGAGAGCACGTGGTAGGGTTTTTCGAGGATGATGGACCTGAGGGATTGGGTTGGGGACGGAGGCGAGGGGTCGAGCGGAGGTCGTGCTGGGATCGGCGGTGGACATGACGGATCTCGGCGAGCGGAGGCGAGGGGTCGAGGCGCGAGACCGGAGAGGAGCTTCGGCCGCCACGAGGGTTGTGGAAGGGACGGAGGGGGCTAGGGCAAAAATGGTGGGGGAAGGAGAGCAGAGGGATTGCATGGTGAGAAAGAGAATGGGCATTTTAGTCTTTACCTGTGTAAAATTCTTGGGTTTTGTGTTTTGGGGTCTCAGTGCATAGTTATTATGAATTTGGGGGTTTTGAGAGCGTTGAAAAAGTCTTGGGAGGGGGAAGCATACTTATTACGAATTTGGGGGCTGAAAGCATTTTTCCCAAAGTATTAATTTATTATTTTTGGGTTCGTAGGGACTACGATTAATACATCCCCATGTGGAGCTAGTTGTTGTGAAGTGTGCTCCAGATTGGAATTTTTGGACATAACTTTTAATTTTGATCCTCATAGCAGAATTCTTCTTTTATGGAACTGTTGGGGATGCATAACCCCCCCGATGCGATTTAGAAATAGAGATTTAGGAGAGAAGAGAGAAAATCAAACAATCTCAAACACACAAGATTTACGTGGTTCGCTTCTCAATGTGAGAAACTACGTCCACGGCCGCCGCAGGAGAAAAATTCACTATTTTTCGTCTTTTTACATCATGCCCTAATCAACCCTTTTATAGACTTAAGGGTTTAACAAGTAAACAAGGAAACAGATCAAATCAGGTTAAAAACGAATCTGGGCCAAAACCTGACTCCGGTCGACCGCAGCACCACGTGCGGTCGACCGCGATGAATCCTATTCCTGATCGAGCTCTCTGGACTTTGGGCGGTCGACCGCAGCGCCATGATCGGTCGACCGCGACGAAGACAAAACTCTGGACTGCTCTCTGGACTTTGAGCGGTCGACCGCAGCGCCACAGACGGTCGACCGCGACGAGCTCCTGGCCTGTGCACCCAGCTGTGCACGTAGACGGTCGACCGCCGCGCCATGGCCGGTCGACCGCAAAGCTGCCAAATCTCTCCTTCGTCGTTTTGCTTGAACTTATTCATCGTCAATCCTGTTTCAACTTTGTTCCTCCTCTCTTCTGAAATGTAGGGCATGCCTGATAGTTAGGCTTCACATATCCTAACAGGAACGAGTCCAGTGTAACTCTTCATACTGTTAGTATGTCTGCTCAGTTCAAGCATTGCCTAATTGAGGACAAGACGGGTGGACATAATGTTGGTAGTGGAATGATATTAAAGCCATTGCAAATAATATGATGGGTCCTTGAATTTCGCTTGGCGACTTCAATTAAAAGAAGTTGTGGAGCTTCAACACGTTCTTGATACTAATCTTTTAATTGACATGCCTTACAAAGGGATTTTTTTTTTTCACATGGAACAACCATCATACTTATAGAAAACTAGACAGGGTAATGGTTAATAAAGTTTGTCGAGTTCCTCTCCTACCGTTGCAGCTAAATTCTTGGTCCTTGGTATATGTAACTACTGCCCTTTCAATATTTTTCTTCATGGTACTTTAAATATTAGATTTTCTTTCAAGTTTTTGTACCTATTGGTGTGAATATGACCTATTCTTATCTGTTGTTGCTCAAGCTTGGTCAAAATAGACCAAGGATACTAATAAGCTTTACCAAGTCACTTAAAAGCTTAAGGCAGTAAAACATGCTTTAAAAAAGTCCATAGGATTCATTTTGGAGGCATCGCGTTGAGAGTAAAAATGGCAGAAATGAATTATTCTTGGCAAAAAATAAATTACAGTTGGATCCTAATAAACTTTCCTTAAAAGAGCTTGAAATGAAAAAACCCAAGGATTTCAGCAAATTCTCAACTATGAAGCATGTTAGCTGCATCAAAAGTCCAGAGTTAATTAGATTAAGTTTCATCTTTCTTTCATGCTATGATAAGACATAGAAGATGAAAAAAATTCCATTCTCTCATCTCTTTATAAAAATGCGGGCGCGAAGCTAATCTCTCAGGAAGCAATTCAAGAGGAATTAATTCTATTCTATAAAGATCTCCTTTTCTCCTCTTGCTCTGTCATCTACTAATCAAATCACACTTGCAAGAGGGAATATCGATACTAATGAACAATGCATTCTATTATGCAAGCCTAGTGAATCAGTTGAAAAAAAAAAATATTATGTTCCATACCGGCGACTTGAAGAGCCCGGGTCCAAATGGTTTTTCATCTAAATTCTAAAAGGCAGCTTGAGACATCGTTGGGATGAATATTACTAAAGCTATACAGGATTTCTTCAAGTTGGGTAATCTTCTCAAATCTATTAATTTGACTTCCATCACTCCTTTTCGTAAAGTATCTTGTCCAAATTATTCTTTTAAATTTAAGCCGGCTATAGCATGCTGCAATGTAATTTGTAAGTGCATTTCTAATGTGATTACCAACAGGCTTAAAATTGTAATAAACTACCTACTTAGTTAGTCTCAGGGGGCTTTCTTATAGGGGAGACTTATTGACACAATATTCTCATGGCTCAAGAGATAATGTGTACGTATGGCAGGAGGAAAATTAGCCCTAGAATTGCTATGAAAGTTGACTTAAAGAAGGCCTATGGCTCCATTAATTGGGATTTTCTCAATATTATCTTGCTTGGATTTGATTCCCCCGTAAGTTCAGGAAATGGATCATGATGTGTGTACAATTTGTTTCTTTTTCTATCTAATCGATGGTCAAATGAGCCTTTTTCACTGGAGCTAGAGGTGTTCGACAATGTGACCCTATTTCACCTTATCTCTTTGTTCTTGTAGAAATGGTGAAAATATTGGTAAACTTCAGGAAATTTAAAGCAGACAGGCATTTGGGTGCTTGCCGGTCGACCGCGAGCTTTGGCGCGGTCGACCACAAACGTGTACGAGTACATGATAGTTTCTGGAGTTCTGGTCAGTCGACCGCGAGGTTAGGTCCGGTCGACCGCGGACTCTGTAATGGATTTTTTTTGGTTTCTGTCGTTCTGTCCGGTCGACCGCGAGCTTTGGCGCGGTCAACCACCAGTTGGGTTTGGGCCTGTGCTTTATTTCCTATTCTGATTTGGTTCGTATTTTGATATATATTGAAACACGATTTCAGGGTTTTGTTTATCAGAGAATAGAGAGTATTCTGAACACTTTGAGAGGGAGAACTTGTGAGCGAGTTGAGAGATCATCGGTTAGGGTTTGTTCGAGTGTTTGAGTGATTGTAACGCTTTTGTACTCTCCTCGAATAGTGAAATGTCCCTATCCTCTCCTCGTGGACATAGACAAATTGTCGAACCACATATATCTATGTGTTTGCGATTGGTTTATCGTATTTGTTTGGATTGTGCTCGAGTTTGGTTTGTTAATCTTCTCCTGTGACTCACAGACTTGTTCGGTTTGCGAGTACGCTTCCGTAAAAGCGCGTAATAATTGGTATCAGAGCTCAGATTTTAGATCTAGGGTTTTGGTATTAGGTGGAGGAAGGTTCATCATGGAAGCTTGGTTCTTGGAGTTCTAGGCTTCGGTGGAGATAGTATTTGGGGTTGCCGTTGAAGATTTTGCTTTCCTTGTGTGGTTAGGAGATCTATTTAGAATCCGCTCTAGGGTTCAGTTGGGTAACTTCTAAATTCTATTAAGTTTGAATTTTTTTCTCTATACTTTAAAGTTTATGAGTATGGGTGAAGAAGTTGGTGAAAGCAGCAAGATAGTGGGTATAATTCAAGTTAGTTTTCAGAATACTAAAATTAGTGTCGTTAAATATGACGACAAGATCAATTTTAGTTTGTGGATGAGTGACGTACAGGATGCGCTCAATGCTTAGAATTTGGAGGAGACCATCATGGTCCATGAGAGGCCACCAAAATATGAAAAGACGGTATGAAAAAAGATGAATAAGAGCGCTTGTGAGTGATCAGATCCTGTTTGGAATAGGAGATGAAGTATGATGTGATTGGGGTAACGTCTGCAATGAAGATATGGAAGATTCTCAACAATAAGTACTTTACGAAGAGTGTTGAGAACCGATTGTACTTGTTGCAAAGATTGTTTAGATTTTAGATGTCAAGGGGCATCTCGATTGCAGTTCATGTGAACAACTATATGAAGTTGTTGTCGGACTTGGCAAATGTGGATGAGAAGATCACGGATGAGTACAAGGCTATTATTCTTTTGAGTTACTTACCAGATGAGGAGTATGATACTTTCGTGCTTACTTTGTTGAACGGGAGATCTTCTATCACATATAGTGAAGTTACAATGCTTTAACAAACTATGATTTGAGGAAGAAGGACAAGGAGACTTCCCGCGCTAGTACTTCAGGAGAGGCATTGTCGACGAGAGGTAGAAGCCCATATCCGAGAGGTGGTAATAGGAGCAGGTCGAAGTCTAGAGGCCATCACCGGTAAGCTAAGAACCAGTGTGCGTTCTGGAAGGAATAGAGACATTGGAAGAGAGGCTTCCCAAAGCTCAAGAAGAAGAAGAATAGCAAGAAGAAGGGCCCGAAGGCCAATGAGGTGAATGTTGCGAAAGACGACAATTCTGATGATTCGAGCTTTTCTCTATTGATTACACCGGAGGTGAACAATATGGATGCAGATTATAGCGCTACTTATCATGTAACTCCCAGGTGAGATTGGTTTGCATTATTCGAGAGACTCGATGATGGTGTTTTTATCATGGGAAATGATTAATCCTGTGGCATTTGTGGGATAGGTACCGTGAGGATCCGGATACACGATGGAGTAGTCCGTGAATTAAAAAATATGAGATTTATTCCTCAGCTGAAGAAGAATCTTATTTCTGTTAGAGCTTTGGAGGCAAAGGGATTCAAGGTGACATTTGAAGACGCTGTAGCAAAGATTACTAAGGGATCTTTGGTGGTGATGAAGGGAGTCCGCAGTCGAAACCTGTATTATCTGAAGGGGAGCATCAAGGTTAGCCAGATAGCTTCAGCTATTCAGAGACGGACATGAGTAGACTTTGGCACTACATGTTAGGGAATACAAGAGAAAAGTTACTGCAGACTTTGTGCAAGCAGAGGCTATTGAAGGGAGCCCAGAATGGGAAGATTGAGTTATGTGAGTACTGTGTTCTTGGCAAGAAGACGAATGTAAAGTTTAAGATAGCCATCCATAGGATGAGGGGCATCCTAGATTACGTACACACAGATGTTTGGAGTCCCACCATGATTGCATCACTTGGTGGTCGATATTGGTTCGTCACGTTTGTTGATGACTATTCTAGGCATTGTTGGGTGTATACCATGAAGCATAAGAATGAAGTCCAAGAGTTATTTGTAGAGTGGAAGAGAATATTAGAACTGCAGACTAGGATAAAGATCAAGATGTTGCAATGCGATAACAGTAGCGAGTATACATCAAACCCCTTTCAGCAGCTATGTCGAGGCGAGGGAATAGAGTGACACTTCATAGTTAGTCATACACCATAGCAAAATAGGGTTGTGGAGAGGTTGTATCGGTTTATACTGGAAAAGGTCCGATGCTTATTAGCGCAGAGTGGTTTGGAGAAGATCTTATTGGATAAGACACTATCATATGCGAGCCACCTCATTAACAGGCTGCCTTCATCTGCGATTTAGGGGAAGACCCTTATGGAGATATGGTCGGGAGAGCTAGCACACGACTATGACCAGCTCATGGTATTTGGGTACCCTGCATTTTACCATGTTAGAACAGATAAATTGGAACCTTGAGCTAGGAAGATCATATTTGTAGGATTCAAGTGTGGTATCAAGGGATACAAGCTATGAGATCCAGTTGATAGAAAGATTGTGCTGAGTAAAGATGTCACGTTCGATGAGGCTTCTATTTTGAAGCTTTCTAGCTCTCATCAGATGGAGAGTGACCCGACAGAGGAGATATCACAGGTGGTGGAGATTGATGCAGCCCCACATTATTCAGATAGTATAGTATCAATTAGAGTGCCGACTGAGATGATGCCAGGCGAGCATGGCGATGACGAGGAGGATAGGATACAGATGTGCAAGATCAGGGACCGACGGCTCAGGTTCAGAATTTTATTACGAATTAGAGACAGATGAGAGACATACGAATGCCAACACGATATACCGACATAGTAGTTACGTATGTATTTCCGATGGAGTGTATCGATGAGTTGGTGCCTAGTACATTCAGAGAGGCTGAGCAGAATTCAAAGGCTGATTCGTGGCAGGTAGCTATGCAAGAGGAGATGGAGTCTCTTCATAAGAACGATACATAAGAGCTTGTTGTGCTTCTAAAAGGGCGAAAGGAGATTGGTTGCAAGTGGGTATACACAAAGAAGGAGGGCATTGAAGGCACTTCAGTGAGGTTCAAAGCTAGGTTGGATGCGAAGGGCTATGCACAGGAGGAAGATATTGATTACAATGAGGTTTTTTCTCCGATGGTGAAGCACTCTTCGATTCGGATTTTGCTAGATTTGGTGGCACAGTATGGCTTAGTGTTATATCAGTTGGATGTGAAGATGATATTTCTTCATGGTGATCTTGATGAAGAAATATATATGATTCAGCCATTAGGATTCTGAGCTACAGGGAAGGAAAAGTTGGTTTGTAGGTTGAAAAATCGCTATACGGTTTGAAGCAATCTCCTCGACAGTGGTATAGGCGATTTGATGGTTTCATGATCGGTCATTCGTACACTCGGAGCTAGTTTAATCCTTGTGTGTGTTATCACAAGTTAAAAGGAGGTGCGTATATTTATTTGTTCCTTTATGTTGATAATATGTTGGCTGCTTCATTTTCCAGATCCGTTATAGATGAGTTGAAGGAATAGATTTCAAAGAAGTTTGAGATAAAGGATTTGGGTGAGGCAAAGCACATTTTGGGAATGAAGATCGGTAGAGACAAAGAGAATAGTAGAATTTGTTTGACACAGGTGGCTTATTTGAAAAATGTTCTACAACGGTTTAATATTATCATGGATACAAAGCCAGTTAGTGTACCTTTAGGAGCCCATTTGAAACTTTTAGATGACCTTTCACTGAAGACAGTTGAAGATAGAGAGCTGATGTCGAAGACTCCATATGTGAGTGCAATTGGGAGCTTGATGTACGCAATGGTATGTACGAGGTCGGATTTGTCACAGGCTGTGAGCATGGTTTCGAGATACATGCACGATCCAGAAGTGGGTCATTGGGATGCCGTGAGATGGATTTTGAGGTACATCCGAGGTACTCTCAATATTGGTTTATGTTTTGAGCAGGACGCTAGAGGTGGACAGTTGTGCATTGGCTATGTTGATTCAGATTATGTTGGTGATTTGGATAAGCGCCAGTCTACGAGGGGATATGTGTTTACTTTGACCCATGCACCGGTGTGTTGGAGATGCACCTTACAGTCTACGGTGGCTTTGTCGATGACGGAGGCAGAGTATATGACGATTACGGAGGCTGTCAAGGAGGCTATTTGGCTTCGGGGACTTTGAAGGAACTTGATATATCACAGCGGTCCGTCACTCTTTATTGTGATAGCATGAGCATGAGTGCTATCTATTTGGTAAAGAATCAGATTTTTCATGCGAGGACGAAGCACATTGACGTTCATTATCACTTTATTCGGGATGTTCTTGAAGATAGTGATGTGGAAATTGTGAAGGTCCACACGAAGGATAATCTGACGGATATGCTCACAAAGGTGGTTCCGAGTAACAAGTTTGATCATTGTCGAAACTTGTTGCACATTCGTGATTGTTGAGGGCATTGACGACCATTTTTGATGAATTACGGACAGCTTGATCCCTTGGGAGAGGGGGTATGTAGGCAGTCATTTTGTTACAGCCAATTTGGGTTCTCAACTTGTTGTTGATTGAGTCCGTTATCATGGATTTATTCCACTTCGTACAGAACGCAACAAGTGGGACGTTTGTTTAGTATTGGTGTCGGCTCAGTTTTGGGAAAACTTCACTGAGGTGAAGAATTGTAGAAATGACAAAAATATTAGTAAAGTTCAGGAAATTTGAAGCAGATAGGCATTTGGGTGCTTGTCGGTTGACCGCGAACTTTGGCGTGGTCGATCGCAAATGTGTACGAGTATAGGGTAGTTTCTGTAGTTCTGGCTGGTCGACCGTGAGGTTAGGTTCGGACGACCGTGGACCCTGTAATGGTTTTTTTTTGCTTCTGTCGTGTTGTCCGGATGACCGTGAGCTTTGGCATGGTCGTCCGCCAGTTGAGTTTGGGGCTGGGCTTAATTTCATGTTCTGATTTAGTTCGTGTTTTGATATATATTGAAACACGATTTTAGTGTTTTGTTTATCAGAGAATAGAGAGTATTCTGAACACTTTGAGAGGGAGAAATTGTGGCGAGTTGAGAGATCATTTGTTAGGGTTTGTTCGAGTGTTTGAGTGATTATTACCCTTTTGTATTCCCATCGAAATAGTAAAATCTCTCTATCCTCTCCCAGTGGACGTAGGCAAATTGCCGAATCACGTATATCTCTGTGTTTACGATTGGTTTGTTGTATTAGTTTGGATTGTGCCCGAGTTTGGTTTGTTAATCTTCTCCCGTGACTCGCGGACTCGTTCGGTGTGTGAGCACGCTTCCGCAAAGGCGCGCGACAGTTCTTGCCATGAAATACTTTAGCATGGGTTCAACTGGCTTGAAATATATTCCAGATTTCCACTATCTTTCTAATTGCAAGTAACTTAGGGATAACACATTCGTGTTTCGATGATGACTTGATGATTTTCTGCAAAGAAGAGCTATCTTCTATATGCCATATTATTGACAGATTACAGCACTTCCCATCTACTTCAAGATTAATTGCTAATGTATCTAAGAGTCAACTCGTCTTTAGTCGTGTCCCTGTGAACTTAAACCATGATGTTTTGCGTCTACGGAATTTTGCTGAAGATGAACAGCAAGTAAGATATTTGGGTATCGCTCTCACATCCAAATGTCTCAATTCTCATGATTGTGATATTCTTATTGGGAAAATGGTTAATAGGGTTACATCAAGGTCCTCTTGTCTACTGTTTTTTGCTGGAAGGCTCCTACTCATCAATTCAGTGTTGAGCGTGCAAACATTCTAGGGAGTGGGGGAGCGTCTTTATGCCACCTAAGAAAGTTGTGAAAGGAGTTGAAAAGATTTTTGAAAAGATTTGTAGAGACTTCTTATGTGCAGATATGCTCAATAACAATAAAAAGTTAAAAGTGGCATGGGATACTGTCTGTCACTCTAAATGCTTTGGTGGTTTTGATATTTATGTTATGGGTATTCTAAATGCATGTTTGAGGCTTAATCACCTCTGTCTATTGCTTTGAAAACCGAGTCTCTTTGGGTGAAGCAGGTGCATGTATATTATGTGAGATCTCAATATTTTTGGTCTATCGAGGCTAAGGCTCGTTACTCTAAACAGTTCAGGAAGGTTTTAAAACTTAGACATGATTCATTTAAACTTGTTGGTGTTGGTTTTGGGGAGTGTAGACCCAAACCTGGAACAAAATCAAGAAGCAACAAAAACCCCAGACCAGTCGACCGAAGAAACCCCACCAATCGACCGATTCGACTGTAGGAAGGAAGCTGGAAAACGTCGCTCTAGTCGAATGATTGGCGTTTGAGTTAGGATTTTTTATATATATATATATATATATATATCCTTAAACATTTTTTAGGATTTGTAATACACAAAAAGAGAGGGTTTTGAAAGCACTTTGAGATCTGAGATCTTAGAGAGAGAGAGTGGCCTATTGCAAGCTTTGTAATATTCTTCAATAATCAAGGAATTTTTGGTGTGGCTCCCGAGGACGTATGCGCGTTTGTCGAACCTTGTTAAATCTGATGTTCTCTATTTTATTTATTCTTTCCTGCAACTTTTCGATTCGCTGTGATTTATTGCTTGCTAATTGTTCGTCACAAGATCCAGAGGGCACAGGTTGTCGATTGCTCAACCCCAACAACTGGTATTCGAGCTTCGTTCGGCAAAGATCTGTGTGAGAGCTATAACAGGAGAAAGCAAATCAAAGATTAAAAAGTTTGACAGATCAGACTTCCCCTACTGGAAGTCACAGATGGAGGACTATCTATGCCAGAAGGATCTTTACCGTCCGTTGATGGGAAAAGCTAAGGGAAAGAAGAAAGATGAGACCGATAAGGACTGAGAAATACTAGATCAGAAGGCTCTAGGATAGATCTGGTTGTCGCTCACAAAATCAGTCACCTACAATATATTGAAGTAGAAGACAACAGTGGGGCTTATGGAAGCACTCGCAAAAATGTACAAGCAACCATCAGCTGCAAAGAAGGCTTATCTCGTCAAGACACTCATTAACCTTAAGATGGCAGAAGGATACTCTTTCACGTTGCATCTCAGCGAGTTCAATACAATTGTTGATCAACTCATCTCCGTCGACATTATGTTTGATGATGAAGTGCAACCCCTACTGATACTATTATAGCTGGCGGATAGTTAGGCAGGTTGCGTGACCACAATTAGCAACTGGGCAACAAAGGAGAAGTTGAAGCTGAGCGAGGTTGTCAGTATAATTCTATCTTAAGAGGTTAGAAGGAAGTGATCTGAATCAGAAGATTTAGGTTCAGTCCTAAATTTTGAGCAGAAGTCGAAGTCAGAACAAGGGTAACCAGAGCAAGAAGCGGTCACAGTCGAAGAAGAAAAAGTCGAACTCGAAGGTGAGGCCTATCAAAGGGAAGTGTTGGAACTACGGTCAAAAGGTCCACATGTATTCAGTCTGCAAGCACCAAAGAATGATAAAAATGAGGAGGAGGCTCATATTGTGTAAGATGCCTTGTTCCTTACTATGGATAGTGAGACTGATTCATGGGTTATTGATTCGGGAGCCTCGTATCACGTCACTGCTAATAGGAAGCTTCTTCAGAACTATGTAGCAAAGGACTTTAAAAAGTGTACTTGGGGGACAACGAGCCTTGTAGTATTGTTGGAAGAGGTGATATGCAGATACAGATAAATGGTTCTAAGTGGTCTCTGAAGAACGTTAGATATGTAACGAAGCTGAAGAGGAATCTTATTTTAGTTGGCTAGCTTGGAGTAAAAGACTATGTTTCGACATTTACTAAGGATTCGTGGAAGATCTCCAATGGTACTATGATGGTTGTTCGAGGCAACAAAATCAGAACTCTATACTTAACTTCACATGCGAGTGACACCCTAGCAATTGCAGCTGGCAAGGAAAGTGCAGAATTGTAGCACAATAGGTTAGGACACATGAGTGAGAAGGGTATGAAGATTCTACACTCTCAGGGAAAACTATCCGGTATCGATTCAGTGAAAGTTGGTATTTGTGAAGACTGCATCTACGGGAAGTAGAAGAGGGTCAGCTTTTAGAAGAGTGGAAGACCACCTAAAGCTCACAAGCTAGAGCTTGTTCATACAGATGTATGGGGACCAGCTAGTGTGTCTTCTCTTGGCGGTTCGATGTACTACATTACCTTTATCGATGATCACTCGAGGAAGGTGTGGGTATACTTTATGAAGCATAAGTCAGAGGTGTTTGGGATCTTCAAGAAGTGGAAATCCATGGTAGAGAACAAGACAAATCTCAAGGTGAAGTGTCTGAGATCATACAATGGTGGAGAATACGAGTATGAGGAGTTCAAGAAGTTTTGTGCTCTGAATGGGATTCACTTAGAGAGGACTACTCCAGGAACATCATAACAGAACGGCGTTGTAGAAAGAAGGAACAGAACATTGGCAGAGCGTGCGAAGATCATACGTCTACATACAGGTCTACCTAAGATGTTTTGGGCAGACGCGGTGCATATAGCAGCTTACTTGATAAATCATGGGCCTTCAGTTCCTTTAGATTTTGGGATTCCAAAAGAGGTTTGAAGTGGCAAAAAAGTTAATCTCTCACACTTTTGGGTCTTTGGTTGCGTGACATATATTCATATCAGTGACCATGTCAGGGACAAGCTAGAAGCGAAGTCACAGAAGTGTATATTTCTTGAATACGATATTGATGAGTTTAGATATCGTCTGTGGGATGAAAAGAACAGGAAAATCATCAGGAGTAGAGATGTCATATTTAATGAAGAGGTGATGTACAAGGACATAGATAATATCAAGGATAGAGAAAGCAGTGGGAGCAGCACTAAGGATGCAGGTTCATCTGAGTACATGGATTTAGAAAAAGTTCTAGATAGGGGAGACAAATAAGTTCGGACCTAAGAACGGAGGAGACTCCAGGTGCAGAGACCGATACCCAGGGCGAGAAGCTTAGGAGGTCATCCATACTGTCCAAACCAAATCCCAGATATTTTTCGTCACTAGATTACTTGCTTTGGACAGATAGTAGAAAACCAGAGTGTCATGAGGAGGAAATGCAAGTTAGTGAATCTCAGTAGTGGGAGCATGCAATGCAAGAAGAGATGGATTCTCTCCACTCGAATGAGACATAGGAGTTAGCCCAGCTACCTGCGAAGAAAAAATCCCTACATAACAAGTGGGTCTACCGGGTCAAGCAGGAGAGTGATGGCAGTAAAAGATACAGGGCCAGATTAGTTGTGAAAGGGTTCCAACAAAGGGAAGGAGTAGATTATACAGAGATATTTCCCCCTGTCGTGAAGCTTACAACTATTAGAGTGGCGTTGAGCTTAGTAGCTGCTGAAAATCTCTATCTTGAGTAGTCGGATGTGAAGACTGCCTGTTGGTTTCATAGAGGAAGGAAATGAAGAGATGGTATGTAGGCTCAAGAAGAGCTTATACAGTTTAAAACAGGCTCCAAGACAGTGATATAGGAAGTTTGATAACTTTATGCAAAGCAATGGATATGGAAGGTGCAATTCAGATTATTGCTGCTACATCAAGAGGTTTAAATCCAGCTATATCATGTTATTGCTGTACATAGATGATATGTTAGTTACAGGATCATGTTTAAAGGAGATTAAAAAGTTGAAGAAACAGTTGGCAAAGAAGTTTGCTATGAAGGATCTGTGTGCAACCAAATAAATTCTTGGGATGTGAATCAGTCAGGATATGGCTGAAGGGACGTTGAAGTTGAGTCAGGATGAATACATTAAGAAAGTACTTCATAGATTTAACATGCAGAATGCAAAGGCCGTTGGCACGTCTATTGGAAGTCAGTTCAGGTTACCTGAGGAGCAATTGCCCAAGACGAATGTAGAGAATGAGTTCATGATCAGAGTATCATACTCATTAGCCATTGGTAGCCTTATGTATGCGATGGTTTGTACGAGGTCGGATATCACCCATGCAGCAGGAGTCGTGAGCAGGTTTGTCAGCAATCCAGGGAAGCAACATTAGGAGGCCGTGAAGTGGATACTGGGATACTTAAGAGGGACTACGAATATGCCACTAGTTTTGGGAGAAAGGAGTTAGTATTGTAGGGATATGTGGATGCAGACTTTTCCGCTGATCATGATACAAGGCTAAGTACCACAAGATATGTTTTTACCTTAGGGTCGATAGCAGTGAGCTGGGTCTCACGTTTGCAGAAGATAGTGACATTGTCCACAACTAAAGCAGAGTATGTCGCAGCGACTCAGGCTAGCAAGGAGATGATTTGGTTGACTGGATGTCTGAAAGAGTTAAGTCTGAAGTGAGGGAATGAAGCTCTTTATTGTGATAGCCAGAGCGCTATACACCTTACTAAGAACCCAATTTATCATGCCAGAATGAAGCACATCGATATGCGTTACCACTTCATACGCTCGCTGATAGAGGACGAGAAGTTACTATTAGAGAAAATTTTGCGGAGCCAAAATCCAGTAGATATGTTAACTAAGATAGTGACCATCGAGAAACTGGAGTTGTGCGCAACTTCAATTGGCCTTCACGTATAGGAGATGAGAGTGGAACCACACTAGGAGGACATGTGGGATCATCGAGAATGATGTTGATTGAAGAAAGAATTTTTTCCGAGGAGGAGAAGATGCTTACGAAGATTGCTGAAGTTCGGGAGAACTTGTTGATGGAGGTTTGGTCTCCAAGTGAGAGATTGTTGGTCTCGGGAGTGTAGATCCAAACCTGGAATAAAATCAAGAAGCAGCAAAAACCCTAGACCAGCCGACCGAAGAAGCCTCATCTGTAACAATTTGACTTTGTGGAAAGAGCTGGAAATATCGTTCTGGTCAGTTCGAGGCTGGCGGTTCCGGTTGCCACCAGTTGACACAACATTTGCACGAACAGCACCGAGAAACCACTTATTCCAGACTGACCGATGTTCGGGTCAGATGTGTTTTCTAACTCATTTGAAAACCTGTCTTGAGTAGGATATGATTGATTATAATATGTATATATATACTATTTATATATACGTATATATAATATTATATATATATATTATATATATATATATATATATATATATATATATATATATATATATATATCCTTAAACGTTTTTAGGGTTTGTAATACACGAAAAGAGAGGGTTTTAAGAGCACTTTGAGATCAAAGATCTTAGAGAAAGAGTGGCTCATTGCAAGCTTTGTAATCTTCTTCAATAATCAAGGAATTTATGGTGTGGCTCCCGAGGACGTAGACATGTGTGCCGAATCTCGTTAAATCTGGTAGTCTGTCTTTTATTTATTCTTTCCTACAAATTTTTCGATTTGCTATGATTTCTTGCTTGCTAATTGTTCGTCACAAGATCCGGAGGGCATGGTTTGTCGATTGTTCAAACCCAACAGTAGAGCTATTAACCCTAGATTGATTTGGAGAGGTAATAGCAGGGCTTTCTCTTATACTGATACTTGTAATACGCTTTTAGCTTATACTGGTGATAAAATAAAATGGTTTTGTTTGGTATGAAATAAGTACTCATTACCTAAGTGTTGTTTTTTATTATGGGTGGTTTGCCTAACTAAACTGCCTACGAGATGAAGTCTAGATCATTGAAGATGACAAAAGATACATGCTCTATTTGTGACTCTTGTTATGAATCTAGGGATCAACTATCGTTTGAATGTGACTTTTGTTTTTAGATAATGGAGAATACCATGAAATTTATTTAGGCATAAAATATTGGATTGGATATTAAAGAAGCCAAAGAGGAATTCTTCCATAGCTTGGTATGAATCTAGGGAACAACTTTATTATTCTTCAACAAAGAAGGACCAAAGATGAGATCATAGAGCTTATGTCAAGCTATTGAAACTTAACAATACTGCTGCCAATAGGAGATGGTGGTCGGCTATGAATTTATATCCTAAGGTTGTTACTAAAGATCATTGAAGTTTCAATGGAGTTTAGTTTGCTTCCTCAGTTAACTATTAGTTGTAAGTGAGGCAGTTGAACATTATTTTTTGAATCTTTGAGAGCTCTAATTTTTGTCTGAGTTGCTCTTTCTTGTACATATGAATGTTATGCTTTTGTGGCTACTTGGTAAATAAAATATTTTTATTTACCCAGATTGAACTCTTTTTTTATTAAAAAATCTAGAATTGATTGGAGTTTGAAAGTCATAGATGTTTTAGTGTTGCGCCATAGAAATAATCAAGTGTTAATCAGAATTAACTAGATGACACGTGTCTCAAGCAGACTACACTGTCTCGGGTACACTAACTTCTCGAAGGTTGAGACAAAATGTGTCCCTTCTTGTCTCCCTCTAAGGCTGAGATGAAAGACGTTCCTTCTCGTCTCCCTCAAGGGCTGAGACAAAAAATGTCTATTCTCAACCCTCTCACAGAGCTGAGACTAAAGGCGGTCGTTCTCAGACCCCTCATGGACAGCCTGTCACCATCACATTAAATGCACAGTCAGAATCATGATTACATCCTTCCCAAAAGTCTTAATGGTTCATCAGATCTTGTTAGCATTGTACTCCCCATGTCACCGTCAAATTAATCACAAGAGTGACTCATTCCGTCCATGGCCGACACATGTAAAGTATCAGCCGGGTAAGTTGACTGCTTGGATTCGGCTGAGATTACGTGAATATCCTCATCAGCTGGGTATAGACAGACACATCACCTACTGAAAAGGTATGCAATTTCTGCATATTTAGAACTATATTAGTTTCTTCCTCTACTTCAGATCAGAACTGACTTGATCATTAGAGGAATCACTAGAGAACCTAACTCTGATCTTCTAACATGTTGCACATGTACATGACTCAAGGGACCCCTCTTTAAAATCAGCCCTAAATCCCAACTATTAATTATCTAGTGCAGTAATAGTTTAGTGCCTAACTTGGGGCTTCTTTGTACAAGATGGTTGGTTCTGATCACTCCGATTGATCACCCATTTTCCCTATGGAAGAAATATGTAATGGGGCTACATCATTCAAGACCAACTGGAGGAATCTATCAGAAGAATCTCTCGATCTCTTCAACAATAGTTCAGTTCCTTTGTAGACGAACATTTCAGTAAGTTTCCACCCCAGCAACCTTCTCTGCCATTCGTTGCTCCTTCCCCTAGGGCTAATTCGAATAGCTAGCATAGGAGGAGCACATTGAATACACCCGTCCTTCACCTTACCAATAGACTCCACAACTGCTACAGCATATGAAGGCGACCGGTGAATATCCTAATCTCGGCCATGGGCATGCCACATGGATGACATCACATGATGCTAGACATCTCCAAACTGCTCCAAGCCCATCCACCACTAATTTAGCACCCGGTTATGACTGGACATCCAACACCGTCGCAAACTTCATCGGTGGGAACATTCCGGTTGCTGACTAGATCATGAACACTCCATGCGCTAATTTCAAAATGCCACATATTCAGAAATATAAAGGTGAAGGAGACCCAGTGGAATACGTACAAAACTTTTATGATCTGATAATCATGCAACAAGTGAGAAATTCGATCATATGTATAGCCTTTCCTATCATCTTGATAGGAAGCGCTAAGATGTGGTGGAATTTATCGTATAAAAGGTCCATCCACAGCTTCTAACAACTTAGCCAAAAATTTCTACACTATTTTATAGCCGATTCCAAGCAGAAGGCACCCTCTTCCATCTTTCTACAGATAAGAAAAAAAGCCCGAGGAGAGTCTCAAGGACTATTTCAAGAGATTCCAAGCCACAAGGGTAGGAGTTCAAGACCCTAACCACATGGTCGAGAGGACGATAATTTGTTTGACTCACTCAACACAAATCCAATTGCTAATTTTGAGCAGCTAATGGCCAGAGCTTTGGGACACATGGTGTTGGGTCTCATGTTTATGAGCCTACTATCTAATCTAGTTTTGATGATTAACAAACAATTTCTAATATCATGTGTCAAGTGTTTGCATTTGTTTTGTTAGGAAAAATACACAAACATCGATGTTGGAGGTGGATGAACTTGCGTCTACACGATGATATCCATTGGAGGATGGAAGGAATATCGGAATGAAGCCTTCGCAATTCAAGTCAAGATTCATATCGCTTCATCCCTGCAAACCAAGATGAGTAAATTGAAGATCCAATGCTTAATATATTACTTTAGGTGTTTATACTTTGTGTGTTATGCTTAAAGCTCAAATTTCACACATACACGTTTGTTTCATTTTATGCCTTTTATTGGTTGTTTTATTTTGCATAAAGATATATTTAGCCATACAAATATTTTAATAGATGAGTTTTATCCATATAAATATGAAACAAATACATATATTCGTATTCATGCACATATGTTTCATATTTATCGCATTATACGTCATTTTGAGAAAATAACATGTTTATCGTTTCGACAAAACAAAATGTTTGTGGATTATTGACTTAGTGATACTATTTTACATCTTTTCATAAGTCTATAAATCCATTCAAAAGAATTTTCAAGCTTGTTTGAAATTGTTTCATTAAAACCAAGTATTTGACGATTTCATATTATTGAAAAGCTTACAAAATAAATAGTTTTTAACAAATGGGAAATAAAATTTGAGAAATTCTTTTTCTAACATATTCTACTATATGTTTATAAACATTTCTCAAACTTTTATTATTTTTGGAGTTGATTTACTATTTCAAATTAATTTTACAAACTCAAGCGTTTTAGCAGTTTTAAGAATCTAGAATATCTATTTTAAAACAGTGATTTATCACAAATGGGAAGTGATATTTCAGAAATTCTTTCTCAAACATGTTTATCTACATGTTTAAAATTTTTCTAAAAATTCACGATTTTTGGAGTTGATTTGCTATTTTTAATTGATTTTATAAAGTCAGCTACACATATTTTCAGGTTTCAGATTATGTGAATAGTGTTGGTGAACATTGCGGTCGACCAAACACTGTTTATCGGTCGACCGATTAGTAATCTGTTGCAATATTGACTAGTTTTTCTAGATTTTAGTTTTTGTTGTTTTTCTTGGGTTTTGGGCTATTGTTTTGAGCAACTATAAATACCCTTCAGCCCTCAACACTTACTATGAACTAAGATAAGTTTTAAAACAAGTTTTTGCAAGTTTGTTTCAAGTTTGCAAACATCAAAAGTGTGTTTTAGTTTTGTGAAGAGAGCTTTACAAGAAGATGGGATCATCTCAGTTTGAGCTTCAAGCTTCATATCTCCATCTCTCTTGTTTTAAAGAAGTTTTTCTAAACTTATCTTCTAGCTATCTATTGTTTTAATTCTCATATTTATGCTAGATTGATTTGAGTTTAACTTTGATTTTATTATACTCATTATTTACACACACACACACCCATTGAGCTTAAGTATTTTCATATATAGTAATTTGGGTTGTGGGTTATATCTTTGAGAGCGAGCTTAACTTAGTTCTCATCTTGTTAGAGAACAAACCTCTTTATAATTGTGCTTAATCATTGTGAGGTCGCATTCTAATACACAAGGACACTTAGAGAAGCGATTGGTGAGAGACGGAGTCAATTCCAAGAGAAGTGGCGTTGGTAGTAAAGCCTAGGAAAAGGTGGTAAATCCAAGCACTTGAGGATGGTGACATGGGCTAGGCCAACACTTAGAGGAGTGTATTGTATATTGACATTAATGTAAGTTGTAAACGTTTTCAGTGAACCTTAAAAATCGATTGAGATAGTGGAGATTCTCCTCGAGGGTGAGGAGTGGAGATGTAGGTCGAGGGTGACCAAACTCTATGATCATTTGATTGTGTTTGTGTTTGGCATTAGCGTATATTTTTCTTGTATCTTATGCCATTGTTTATCGCCTATTGTCATATTGCACATCCTTGTTTATCCTTGCATATAATTTATTATACATCTCCGTATAAGGATATTGGCTCATAGTTTATTCGCTCATTGTTTCATTATATATATTCTCGCATATCTCATTGTATATCTCATTGCTAGGATATAATTGTTAATAAGTTTTAAATTAGGATTAATATCATATTAGATTAGCAAATACCCTATTCACCCCCTCTAGGGTAATTTCATTTGGTATCAGAACTTGATGCTCTTTGATTTGTAGCTTTACCGCCTAGAGTCAAAGATCCTCACTTTTCATGAAAGAGATATAAGTACCCATAATGTGAGTAATTTTCTATAAATAATATAAAATATTGTTGATCATTCTAAGATGTCGTAGGGAATGACCCACAAATATTTGTATGTATCAATTCTAAGACTTCTGAAGATCTATAGACACCTAATCTCTTAACTTTGGTCTGCTTTCCCTTGATACATTCAACACATACGTCAAAATCTAAAAAAATCAAGGGATCCAAAATGCTATCAGACACAAGACACTCAACTCTACTTTTCGAGATATGACCCAAGCACTAATGCCATAATGTCGCTGAATTTTTCTTATTTAATTTACACTTAGTACCACGTGATTTTACATGCAAGGTTTTATTATAAGAAGCAATTATATCAAGCAAATATAGGTTATCATAAGTACTCAAGTAACCAGTTTTCACAATATTTGAATTAAAAGATAATCTGAATTGATTGTTTCCAAATAAACAATGATAACTTGATTTGTCCAATACATAAACAGAGACCAAATTTCGTCTAAAAGACAGTACTACAAAAGTATCTTTTAAATCTAAATATGAACTAGTTCCTAATAGCAACCTAAAGTGCCCAATTGCTTCCACGTCTACCGATGTACCATCGCCCATAAAGATATGTCTTTCAATATCACTTGGATTGCGGTAGCTCAGGCAGCCCTGCATAGAAACACTTATGTGAGTAGTAGCTCCGGAGTCTAACCACCAAGTATTTATAGGGATTGAAGCTAAATTAACCTCAGAACAGAACAAAGTAAGGAACATACCCTTCTTAGCTTGTCAGGCGTAATATTTGGTACAATCCTTCTTCACGTGTCCAGACTTGTTACAAAAAAATAACCATGATCATAATTATATTGTTTCTTCTGAACTGGATCCTTAGCAGCTTCATTATCAGTTTTCCTATTCTTGCCCTTATCCTTATAGGCATAAGCCAAATGAGTACTTTCAGTCTTATCTTGCTTCTATCTGTCTTCTTGTTACACACAGTATGTAATGAGCTCATTTAGAGTCAATTTCTCTTTTTTTGTAGTTATAACTGACCTTAAACTAATTGAATTATGCAGGAAGAGACAACAGAACCAGATGCACCAATAACTCATCACAAAGATCGAGTTTAAGTGCCTTAAGTTTTGAAGCAATATGAGACATCTCAATAATATATTCCCTGATATTTCATTTACCCTTATACTTTATCAAAATCAAGTGAGCTAGAAGCGTGCTTATTTCTACCTTATTATTTTTAGCAAAACGTTTCTCAATTTTGGTAAGAAAATCGTTAGTTTTAGTAATCCCTTCGGATTCTATGTCCCTGAAGGCTTCTGGAACACCGCGCTTAATGATCATTAGACTCATGTGATTTGAATGTTCTCACTTCTCATTAGACTCAGGAGTGCTATCCGCATTGAGAGGTTGGGGTTGTTTAGTCCTTAATGCAATATCTAGATCCATGCTACCAAGAACAATTAGAATGTTCTCCTTCCAAACCTTAAAAATTTTCCCATTGAACATGAGAATTGAATTTATGTTAGCAGAAATTGTTACAGCAGATGCATTAGCTAAAATAAACAAAAGATTATCATATTATTAACCATAATTAGTAATCAATAAAATTTAAATAATGAAAAATCACATCTCAAGATATCTGACACAACATTAGTATTAAGTCTTTGGACAATAATATTAATTACAAGTGATATCTTGTTGTAATAATCAAACACTGACAATAACGCATGTCAAATAATGAATCTATCTTTGGATTGATTCAATATTCACATGTAAACCTTATAATTATCACACGTTTATCATCAAAGATGTGTTTGCAGTCTAAATAAATATTAATATTCTTTTGGGCCAATTAAATATCTACACGAAAATATACACACAAACATCTAACATCTCTCATGAACAATCTACATAAGAGAGGTTAGTTTGGCAACATCTTGTTTCAATTAATCATTTGGAATGAGAGACAAAAATTAAATACCTTCGTGCTATATTATTTGAATTAAATAATTTATTAACTACCAAAATTTAATTCAAATTTAAATTAAATAAAAAACTAAAATTTACTTGAGTAATTAAAATAGATTTCTCTATTTTATTTAAGCATAGAAAAGCTCTCAAAAATAAAGGCCTTACAACTTAAAATTTATTTGATTAATAATCAAATAATCCGTAGCCTAATTATTACAGGCCCATAACCTTAATGAAATTATTTGAGCATTCAAATAAACTTCAATTAATTACAGACTCATATAACTTAAAAAGTATTTGATTAAAAACAAATAATTAATAATATAATCACATGCCCAATATTTAAACAAGGCCCATAACTTAACCAATTCCTTAAGTGGGCTGGGTTTGTGCCCTAACTCAAAAAAAAAAACTCTCCTTGCATCCTTCATTTAGCCGATGAGAAAAACTCAAGCTCCCCGAACATTAGAATCTCACCCGAAAAGAAATTCGAGCTCGCCTGAAACCCTATCGAGGCTTGCCTGATTCGAAAACAAAGCTCTCATGTAAACAGATCGAAGCTCGAGATCGCCTGAATTGAGGTTGTAAGCTTGCTTGATCCAAGCACCAAGCTCGCCTGATCTGAGACCAAGAGCTCGCCTGAATCGAGCCAAAGCTCGCCTGAATCGAGACCAAGAGCTCGTCTGAATCCAGCCAAAGCTCACCTAAATTGAGTGTTCGAATCGAGCCTTCAATTGGGACTCGAGCTCGCCTGAGGTACGAACTCACATGATTTAGGGCTTGAGCTCACCTGAATAGGCTCGAGCTCGCCTGAAGGTGTTGCTGACAAGCTCGCCTGCTAACGAAGTCGACGAAGCTTGCCTGCAATAGATCGAAGCTCGCCGAAAATCTGGTAAGATCCTTAACCCTTATTCCTGCATGATCTTTTCACCCCCTTAGGGTTTCGAAAAAATATAACGCTGCCGCTTGGGCTCCTGCACGAACACCCATTAGGGTTTCGCTCTAAACCGTCGCCGCCGCTTAGGCTCCCACACCCTAAGGTTTTGAAAACCCTAGGGTTCCTGATTGCTACTGCCGCTGTCTTTATTTAACAGCGGGACCGCCAGCGAACATTGCTAACGAGGAGTTAAAAAACCAACGACAAAACAAAAGGTTCCTTTGCTATCGATTTGAACTTAATTGAACAAAATCTTGATCAATGATTTGATCCAGATCAACAAAACAAGAATTTGAACAAAGTATGGATTAAAAATTTGATCCAGATCAACAAATGACAGAGAGAAAACAAAAGAACATGCATGATATAGTGCAGCAACAGTTCTGAATCCAAGTTTGTTACTGTTCATGCGTGCAACAGTTGTCAAAAATACAAATTAAGATAAAAAAAATCCTAATTTTAATCTTAAATCCCAAAGAACTAATCACGGTGGCTCTGAACCACTTGTTTAATCTTTTAATTGACATAAATCAATACAAAATAGATCTACGGTTTCTAATAAGAAATCAAGAATAAACCCTAGAAATATTATTAGAAGCTGTGATTAATTCAAGAGATTAAAACAAGAACGAAGAGCGAAAGCAATACCTCGATCCATGACGATTTGCACAGATCTGAATTAGGGTTTGATCTTCTAATCTTGAGGGTCTCTCTTTTGGATTTCTCTTTAGATGGGGATTAAGAGAATATAGAATGTTAACCTCAGATTAGGAACCATAACCCTTTGTTTATAGATATTATAATTTTCTAATTTAACCCCTCATAGAATTAGAATTGCAGTCTCGTATCTATACAATTAACCCATGATTAAACTAAATACTCATTGACCCAAATTAACTAATTGATCACTTTATGCGGGTCAACCTTAAAGATAACAACACATACTGATGTAACATATATGCCCACAAATAGATTTAATTAGATTTAAATCCAACATTTATTAGCAACTTCTTTCACTATGTTAGCAGCTTGTTTATATTTAACTCTAGTTTCTAAAAGGGCAAAACAAGACAAGTAATACTGATTTAGGAATGACTTAAACAACTGCTGCTTTGGAGGTTTATTGAATCCTCTAACGTTCCAACTGTCAGTTTTCAGAGAGAAGATGGCCACCCCTATCAACAAGAGGTGATCAAATGATATTTCCTGACCACTATCCTCCCCCTTGCTCCTTAAAAAATTGAGAAATCATTTTCTTGACAAAAGAGGGTTCCTTTGTACTCACGGGTTTAGACTTTCTTCTGTACTTTCATTTCCTTTGTTTGCTACAACTTCTAGGGGTGAGCACGGTTCGGTTCGGGTCGGTTTTTACCAAAATTTGAACAACCTAACCAAACACCTATAATTCAAAACCGAACTGAACCGTTGCAAATCGGTTCGGTACGGTTCAGTTCGGTTTGTTCGGTTCTAACTTTTATCAAGTATAACAATCAAAGGCACAAATAATCAAATATTGCTTGTGCCAAGAGTTTATATCCAAGCATCCAAGCAAATAAACATAGCAGCAAGTTGTTGACATTGATTTTTTGAAAGCAAACACAAAGCTAGGTTGCCTTTGTTCATATAACATCATGAAATAAGCACCAATTGAATATAGAAGCAAATGGGAACATACAACTGAGGTATCAAAAAATACATTGTCAACAGGAATCACAGGAATACACTTCGGTACAAAATGTGATTTACAACACTTCTAACTTGAGGCAACATACAACTGAGGTATCAAAAATACATTGTCAACAGGAATCACAGAGAAGACATCAGTACATCACCAACAGGAATGTAGAGTTAAAGTTTACATACTAACATGAAAACTGTAAATAGAAGAGAACAATCACAGAACGAGGTATAAAATGTAAATCATGGCCAAAGTGTAAATCATAGAACGTGGTACAACATGTCTGCAACTGTGCCGATGAAGCACCAACGAGCCGAGATCCTGCAGTCAGGTACAAAATGTAAATCACAGTGTTGTTCTTAAAGTTGATATAAATTGACAAAATGTGCAATATGTTTCAATGGTGCGATGAGGTTGGTAAAATTCAGCCAACTCACATGTACAGCCCAGTGAAACCAGTTAAGCAGCACGTTATGTCTTTGTTGAAGAATCCTGAATGCCCTTGTACTGCTGGACCATGTAGAATTGAGAAAAAGCAAAGCGGCCGCAAGTACTATGCATGTCACTTGAAGATGGTAATATTTCTTTTATCAAATTATTTTCACAATAGAATTATTTATGTGGTTGGTGCGTCCTTATAGACTATGAATCAATTGTATATCTTTCAGTTGCAATAACGCAATTGCTTATGGTATATGCAATTTTTCTATCAGCCAATCCAATTTACTAGTGAGAACTATCAGCCAATCCAATTTTTCATAAACAAGTTGACAGAAGATGACTTGAGGGATTGAGAATTATGCTTGATAAATGCTAATCCATGAGTGATAAGTGCTAACAGTCGAAAAATGATAAGTTATATATCGAAGGAATAGAGATTTTGTCCTTTCACATGGCAAAATCTACAGAAAGAAAACAATTGCAAACTTGTATTCATAAAGATCACAACTTTATTTAAAAAAAAATAGATCTGAGGAAATACCCAACAGGAAATACCCAACAATTATTACCTGTGTTCTTCCATGAAAGCTCTTACAAATCCGTGATTGTCGGTTCAATTGAAAGCTTGCCCAAATCTAAAAGATAAACAAATAAAAAGTTAATAAAAATCAAATCATTTAACATACAAAAACATAAATTGTAAATACCTATGTCTAACTTCTCAAGAGCATTCAAATCTTCTTCAAAGCAAATTTTGCTCGAACCCGGCGTAGCCAACAAGTTTCGAAGCCAATCGGAAGTGCATACTAGGCTTTGTACCATTCTCGGAGTCAATGAGCTCCTAAATAGATCAAGTACTCGGCCACCTGTACTAAAAGAAGATTCAGAAGTAACTGTGGAGATTGGAATAGCCAATACATCATGAACCATCCAAGAGAGAATTGGGAACCTTGCACTATTAACTTTCCAAAAAGCTAAAATATCAAAGTTACTTTGATTGGCTTCAACATCCTCGCTTAGAAATTTTTCCAACTCTGATTTTGCTTCGACACTTCCTTTTGTGGCTTTCAACCTTTTAAACTGACTTCTTACATCGGTTATTTGATTAACATCACCACTGTCAATATTTAGATGAAGCCCCAATTGATTGTTCACTTGCATTTATTTCAGTTCCATATTTAATCTTGTAGTCATTGAATAATGCAAATGCGGCATCTTTGATGAATTTTAACTTATCAACACTTTCTTTCTCACAATATGTAAGATCAAGAATAAAAGTCACAAAATCTTCTTTATTTCGTGGATCTAGAAGCGCCGCAATGTAAATCAACATGTTCGTCTTCTCCCAACTTCCCCAATACTTCTCATATTTATCTTTCATTTTATTAGCAATTCTAGCATATGATGCATCATCAGACAATCTCCATTTTTGCAAATCACAAGCAACATTACTAATTTCTTGAAGAAAAAAATTACTTGTCACATATGAGGAACCTGAAACAAGTAATGTTAGCTTGTAAAATTTTTCAAGCAAAATGCATAACCTTCTCACCTTAACCCAATCATCCTCCAATGGCATTCCATGAGCTCCATTTCCATTACTTAGTTCAAATCTAAAGAAGGGATCCTCCTCACCATATCTTTCAAAAGCTTTTTCATTTTTTTGAGCAATGTTCAACATCAAATAAGTGGAATTCCATCTAGTACATACATCTAAACATAAAGATGAACCAAATTCAATTTTTTCTAGTTCAATGCAAGTTTTGAATTTAGCTAATCTAGATGGAGATTGCCTCACATATCTCACCGCCAAACGAACACGAGCAACGGAATCCCCGAAACCTTTGAGCCCATCACTAACAATAAGATTAACAATATGAGCAATGCATCTCATATGAAGATATTTCCCACCCAACATTGTGCCTCCCCAATTGTTGAACCTCTTTTTTAAGTATGCAATCATGGTATCATTTGAACTAGCCCAACATTGTGCCTCCCCAATTGTTGAACCTCTTTTTTAAGTATGCAATCATGGTATCATTTGAACTAGAATTATCAACCGTGATGGTGAAAACATTCTCAATTTCCCAATCTAGTAAACACTTCTCGACCACCTTTCCAAGATCATCTCCTTTATGACTTGAAATAGGACAAAAGTTTATTATTCTTTTGTTCAATTTCCAATCATTGTCAATCCAGTGTGCCGTTAAACACATATAATTAATATTTTGAATGGAAGTCCAAGTATCGGTTGTTAGACACACCGTCTGACATGTAGCTTTCAATAAATTCTTAAAAAAAAATTCTTCAAGGTAAATTTCATAGCAATCTCTTTGGATTGTCCAACGAGAAGGAATATGAAATCTAGGGCAAGCGGTTGACATAAAATTTTTAAACCCTAAACCCTCTACTAACTTGAATGGAAGCTCGTCCAAAATGATAAAATAATTAAGGGCTTTTCTTATGGCTCCTTCATCATAACTCCAACTACCAAGGGTTCCCATTTTTGTACTAGATCCACTTTGTGAATCACGATTTGCCTGTAAATTTAATAACTTATGTCGAGTGTTGATATTATGTGGATGCTTTTTGCAAGACTCCATGTGATTGCGAAGAGCTGTAGTACCATTTTTTTTACAATGTGCAAAATACACTTTTTCACAATACTTGCATTTTGCTTTTGGGGAACCATTTTTATCTTTAAACTTAGTAAAATGATCCCATACCTCCGATCTTCCTTTTATTGCTTTCCTTTTAGTCAAAGTCTGAGAGACTTGTGTAGATTGATTAGAATCAACTTGACTTGCATTTACATTAGGATTCTCCTCTTGAGAAGCCTGCAGATTATTTCAACAATTCAACTAAATTAGGGTTTTTAACTTTTTAGCACACTAATATGCATAAATCAAACTATTGTAAACATGTACGTAAGCATTATAATCATGGTTGAACCAAATTGAACCAAATCATGGCTGAACCAAAGTGAGATATGCACACAACACTGACAACATGCACACAACACTAACAACAGAGCATGATAGGTTTGCATGACTGAACCAAATTGAGATATGAACTGAAAGCAAACTGAAGTGAACCAAAACATAGCTGAACTAAAGCAAACTAAAGCAAACTATGTTTTTGAGAAAAAACTAAAGCAAACTATTGTAAACTAAAGTGAGATATGCACACAACAACAAAAACACAGATCAAAACTGAAAGCAAACTACACCACATGTTAAGAATTAGGCAGTGAATTAAGAATTAACTACTTTGTACAGTGAATTAAGAATTAACTACTTTGTACAGTGAATTAAGAATTAACTGAAAGCAAACTACACCAAGTTTCAACTGAGCAAATAGTTCAACAAAGAAAATACTCATGACAGCTTTGTATAGTGAATTAGGCAGGAGCAAATGAACGCAACAAACCATATTCGACAACTTCAACACTGAGGAAAGAATAAAACTTTCATCAAGCACTTCATAGAATACATTCCCTATATCATCTTCTTGTTGTTGCTGACTTCCAAAGGGGAAACCACATTGTAGACTTTTGAGGCAATTATGATTAGCAAGTTTCAATAAAAAAAAAATCCACAACAAAAACGAAAATAATCAAATCCATAGATGAATCGTTTGAATTGGGATCTTTGTTCTGATTAAAAGAGTTGGATTCATGCTTTCGAGATCCATTACCACTACCAGCATCAGGATAAAAATGTAAATAAAATTAAAAAAATCCACATGACAAGAAAAGCTAAAAGACTACGCAATAATAGATTAGATCCTGAGCAAAAGAAAAAAAGAGATCACTGAGATGTTATACCTCGGCCTCGGCGACGGTGACTGGTGCGGGTGTCCCCCCCAAAGCCGGAAGTACATACGGAGCTACATGCGGAGTTAGATCCATGAAGTATTGAAGACCGCGGAGCGCTCGCGGGTGGCGGCTGTCGGCTGTCGGCTGAGGAGAGTGAGAGAGGCGGACCGCGGCTGTCGGGGTGTCCCCCCCAAAGCCGGAAGTACATACGGAGCTACATGCGGAGTTAGATCCATGAAGTATTGAAGACCGCGGAGCGCTCGCGGGTGGCGGCTGTCGCGAGGGAAATAGGAAATTGGGAATGAGAGTAGCGGTGGCTGGGATTTGGGAATGAGAGGAACTGAGGAAATGAAGTTAGGGTTGAGGGTTTGGGATGGGTCGGGTAAACGCAAACGAGTTTGAAAGTTTTGGGAATAAATTCGGTCAGTTCGGGTCGGGTCAGTTTGAAAAGTTGTCAACCCGACCCGAATGAGAGAGGCGGACATAGACTAGAGCGAGAGAGAGGGATTGAGGGAATGAGGAACGACGGCTGGGACTGAGAGAGGAAATGAGGTTAGGGTTGAGGGTTGGGGACGGGTCGGGTAAACGGGTAGGGTTTGAGAATTAGGAAAATATATTCGGTCAGTTCGGGTCGGGTCGGTTTGAAAAGTTGTCAACCCGACCCGAACCGTCTTACTCTTAAAACCGCTTTTTTCGGGTCGGTTTTTTCGGTTTGAACCGAACCATGCTCAGCCCTAACAGCTTCATTCTACTTTGGGTAATCCTCAAGACTTCTCTTCACTAGCTGCATTATTTGAATTATTACTGACGTCATTCTCTTTTTGTTTTGGAACCCACATCATTTGTTGCTTCCTTCCGCACATACTAGTTTCGTGCCCCAAATTTCTTAATTACCAGTACCACACCACTTCGGTTTGTATTCATTTACAACTTTTTAAACATAATATTTCCCATGCGGCCCTCGAGTTGTGATTATATATGGTTACTTAATTTGCAGCTAGACTCACTACTACTAATACTACTCTAGCATAAGCAAGCCATTGCTTTTGTAGCAACTTTACTGATTCCCTTAGGATGCCAGAGATTCAATCTAAATCTAGGAAACTGAACCCACATTGGATAAACATTAGTTATGAAATTATCTATATCATCACCATTAAGTCCATGGCCTCAAAAGAAAAGGTCTACCACCAAAAGAACCATGGCCCTGCTTCTAGAAAATTGAATCTCTCGCCTCTTCATTCCTGCAGTTGAAAAGGAAGAATCTAGGCTTGAGCTTGCAAAGTTCAACCTCAGCAATTTTGTTCCACGTTTTACTAATTATATAACTCCACATGACCAACTAGAGAGTATTGGATAGCGGATTCCTAATATATTTTGGTAACATGAGGTTATTAGGATTCCTAATCTATTTTGGTAACATGAGGTTATTAGGATTCCTAATCTATTTTGGTAACATGAGGTTATTAGGATTCCTAATCTATTTTGGTAAAACAATATGAGCAATGCATCTCATATGAAGATATTTCCCACCCAATATTGTGCCTCCCCAATTGTTGAACCTCTTTTTTAAGTATGCAATCATGGTATCATTTGAACTAGCATTATCAACCGTGATGGTGAAAACATTCTCAATTTCCCAATCTAGTAAACACTTCTCGACCACCTTCCCAAGATCATCTCCTTTATGACTTGAAATAGGACAAAAGTTTATTATTCTTTTGTTCAATTTCCAATCATTATCAATCCAGTGTGCCGTTAAACACATATAATTAATATTTTGAATGGAAGTCCAAGTATCGGTTGTTAGACACACCCTCTGACATGTAGCTTTCAATAAATTCTTCAAATTTTTTTTTTCTTCAAGGTAAATTTCATAGCAATCTCTTTGGATTGTCCAACAAGAAGGAATATGAAATCTAGGGCAAGCGGTTGACATAAAATTTTTAAACCCTAAACCCTCTACTAACTTGAATGGAAGCTCGTCTAAAATGATAAAATAATTGAGGGCTTTTCTTATAGCTCCTTCATCATAACTCCAACTACCAAGGGTTCCCATTTTTGTACTAGATCCACTTTGTGAATCACGATTTGCCTGTAAATTTAATAACTTCTGTCAAGTGTCTATATTATGTGGATGCTTTTTGCAAGACTCCATGTGATTGCGAAGAGCTGTAGTACCATTTTTTTTACAATGTGCAAAATACACTTTTTCACAATACTTGCATTTTGCTTTTGGGTCACCATTTTTATCTTTAAACTTAGTAAAATGATCCCATACCTCCGATCTTCCTTTTATTGCTTTCCTTTTAGTCAAAGTCTGAGAGACTTGTGTAGATTGATTAGAATCAACTTGACTTGCATTTACATTAGGATTCTCCTCTTGAGAAGCCTGCAGATTATTTCAACAATTCAACTAAATTAGGGTTTTTAACTTTTTAGCACACTAATATGCATAAATCAAACTATTGTAAACATGTACGTAAGCATTATAATCATGGTTGAACCAAATTGAACCAAATCATGGCTGAACCAAAGTGAGATATGCACACAACACTGACAACATGCACACAACATTGACAACAGAGCATGATAGGTTTGCATGACTGAACCAAATTGAGATATGCACTGAAAGCAAACTAAAGTGAACCAAATCATGGCTGAACTAAAGCAAACTAAAGCAAACTATTTTTTTGAGAAAAAACTAAAGCAAACTATTGTAAACTAAAGTGAGATATGCACACAACAACAAAAACACAGATCAAAACTGAAAGCAAACTACACCACATGTTAAGAATTAGGCAGTGAATTAAGAATTAACTACTTTGTACAGTGAATTAAGAATTAACTGAAAGCAAACTACACCAAGTTTCAACTGAGCAAATAGTTCAACAAAGAAAATACTCATGACAGCTTTGTATAGTGAATTAGGCAGGAGCAAATGAACGCAACAAACCATATTCGACAACTTCAACACTGAGGAAAGAATAAAACTTTCATCAAGCACTTCATAGCATACATTCCCTATATCATCTTCTTGTTGTTGCTGACTTCCAAAGGGGAAACCACATTGTAGACTTTTGAGGCAATTATGATTAGCAAGTTTCAATAAAAAAAAAATCCACAACAAAAACGAAAATAATCAAATCCATAGATGAATCGTTTGAATTGGGATCTTTGTTCTGATTAAAAGAGTTGGATTCATGCTTTCGAGATCCATTACCACTACCAGCATCAGGATAAAAATGTAAATAAAATTAAAAAAATCCACATGACAAGAAAAGCTAAAAGACTACGCAATAATAGATTAGATCCTGAGCAAAAGAAAAAAAGAGATCACTGAGAGTTATACCTCGGCCTCGGCGACGATGACTGGTGCGGGTGTAGGCCGAGGGAAATAGGAAATTGGGAATGAGAGTAGCGGTGGCTGGGATTTGGGAATGAGAGGAACTGAGGAAATGAAGTTAGGGTTGAGGGTTTGGGATGGGTCGGGTAAACGCAAACGAGTTTGAAAGTTTTGGGAATAAATTCGGTCAGTTCGGGTCGGGTCAGTTTGAAAAGTTGTCAACCCGACCCGAACCGTCTTACTCTTAAAACCGCTTTTTTCGGGTCGGTTTTTTCGGTTTGAACCGAACCATGCTCAGCCCTAACAGCTTCATTCTACTTTGGGTAATCCTCAAGACTTCTCTTCACTAGCTGCATTATTTGAATTATTACTGACGTCATTCTCTTTTTGTTTTGGAACCCACATCATTTGTTGCTTCCTTCCGCACATACTAGTTTCGTGCCCCAAATTTCTTAATTACCAGTACCACACCACTTCGGTTTGTATTCATTTACAACTTTTTAAACATAATATTTCCCATGCGGCCCTCGAGTTGTGATTATATATGGTTACTTAATTTGCAGCTAGACTCACTACTACTAATACTACTCTAGCATAAGCAAGCCATTGCTTTTGTAGCAACTTTACTGATTCCCTTAGGATGCCAGAGATTCAATCTAAATCTAGGAAACTGAACCCACATTGGATAAACATTAGTTATGAAATTATCTATATCATCACCATTAAGTCCATGGCCTCAAAAGAAAAGGTCTACCACCAAAAGAACCATGGCCCTGCTTCTAGAAAATTGAATCTCTCGCCTCTTCATTCCTGCAGTTGAAAAGGAAGAATCTAGGCTTGAGCTTGCAAAGTTCAACCTCAGCAATTTTGTTCCACGTTTTACTAATTATATAACTCCACATGACCAACTAGAGAGTATTGGATAGCGGATTCCTAATATATTTTGGTAACATGAGGTTATTAGGATTCCTAATCTATTTTGGTAACATGAGGTTATTAGGATTCCTAATCTATTTTGGTAATAGGTTATTAGTATTCCTAATTTGATTTGGCTTTTGGTTTAGAATTCCTAGTATGTTTATGATTTTATGATTTATATATATATGGAACAATTAGAAGAGAGAATTTGGAGAAGAAAATTAGGGATATTTGGAGCACAGAAGAGAGGTATTTTCTGAGCTATTTGTTTAGGGTTTTGTTTAGAGAGATTAAGAGCTTGTTGGTGAGATTAGTTTGTTCCTTCGAGTGATTTGTAATCTCAGTTTGTACTCTTTTTCTATTAGTAAAAACCCCCCATTCCCTTTATTACCCCGTGGACGTAGGCAATTTACCAAACCACGTAAATCTCTTGTTGTATTTGGTAATTATGCTTGTTTATTTGGTTGTGATCTCTCTTATTTAGATTGTGTGTGATTCGACCGCTTCCGCGCCATGCACAACAATTGGTATCAGAGCTTCGGGTTCGGCTTGAAGCTTGTTTGAAGGATTCTCTGAAAGGATTTCTATTTGAAGAGTTAGATCGACAACATGGGTGAAGCAAGCATATTGGGATCATCTCTTACGAAGACGATACATAGTTTGAGCATCAATAACATGAAGATTGATGTTCCGAAGTTTGATGGCAAGATCAATTTTGGTTTGTGAAGGTGCCAAGTTATGCATGCGTTGGACGCTCAAAACTTAGAAGAGACTCTTGAGTTGCAAGAGAAACCTGCTGATATGGAAGAAAAGGTTTGGAAGAAGTAAATAGTAGGGCGTGTGGAGTTATTCGGTCATGCTTGACACCGGATCTTATTTACGATGTGATGAACGAGACGTCGGTGAAGAAGATATGGGAAACACTCAATGAAAAGTATCTTACTAAGAGCATTGAGAATCGGCTTCACTTGATGAAGAGGTTTTACCAGTTCAAGATGAAGAGGGGAGTTTTCATCAGGGAGCATGTTAACAACTTCACGAAGCTACTTTCAGACATGGCCAATGTAGATATTATAGTTGAGGATGAAGACAAGGTGATGCTACTTTTATATTCGTTGCCTGAGGATGATTATGGTACATTTGTTCTCATTATGATTAATGGAAGAACTACTGTTAGCTATAAGGAGGTGACCTCAGCATTGGTGAGTTATGAGTTGAGGAAGAGTGTTGATGAGTCCTCCGAGAAGGTATCAGGAGATGCATTAGTAATTCAAGGTCGTGGTTCAATCCGAAGCAGGAGGTCGCAGTCTAAATGTGCACATCGTGGGATTCGTAGGAATCAGTGTGCTTTTTGTAAGGAGAATGGACATTAGAAAGCTGAATGCCCAAAGTTAGATCGAGCTGAGAAGAATAAGGGGAAAGCTGTACAAGTTTCAGAGGTGAATATTGTCAAGACTGGTGGTAATAATTCAGATTTGGATTCTTCAGGCTATTCATTATCCGTACTACCATCAGCTTGTGATGCCGACTCTACGGAGTGGATGTTGGATTCGGGTGCTTCTTATCACGTTTGTCCTATAAAGGATTGGTTCTCCAGTTTTCAAAAGTTGGAAAGAGAGGATGTCGTGCTCAAGGGTAATGGACATGCATGCTCTATTGGTGGTATTGGTACTATTCAGATTAGGATAAGTGGTGGGATGATGCGAGAGTTGGATGATGTGAGGTTCGTTCCGCAATTGAAGATGAACATCATTTCACTTGGAGCTTTAGAGGCAGCAGGTTATAGGGTGACCTTGGTGGACGCACGCTTGAAGGTCACATTGGGGTCCATATTTGTGATAAAAGGTGTCAGAAAGAGCAATTTGTATTATTTGTTCGGATGCACGGCGATTGATAGGGAGCTGACGACTTCATCAGATTCGTCTAGACTGTGGCGTTGTTTGATGCTGGGTTATTTGATTGATAACGTCGTGCATAGGTTATTGAGGAGTGCTTTGACCTGCAGTTTGGAGTCCTGTGAACCCATTGGTATGAACAAGAAGACCGAGGTAAAGTTTGGCACTTCTATCCATCATTCGAGGGGTCTTTTGAGGGGTATTCATTCAGGCATTTAGGGGCCTTCCAAGGGAGCATCATTAGAAAGTAATAGGTATGTGATTTTCAAAGTTGGGGATTGCTCTAGGAATTGGTGGGTTGCAACCAAGTCCCGTTGGTGTGAAGTCCTAGAAGCCCACAACAGATGGAGAAAGTGTGTTAGCAGAAAGGTAACCCGATGTTCTGTTTATGGTAGGGATTCTTTTTTGTGTTTGTGTCGAGCTCTCGGCAATAGGAGACACTTTATTGGTGTGGAAACTTTGAGGTTGCGTGATGAGATGACAGATTTGGTGGAGCTGTTCCTTTCTGGAGGAGGATAGGCATTTGATGTCGAGCATTGGCATTGGTTTTGGAGCTTCGACATATTTGGGTCATCTCAGTCATAGGTTACCGACTGCTACATGTAGAGACATGAGATCTGATGGAGTTGTTTCATATTTTGGGTTGCGTCGGATGTTTGGCTACCCAGCACTTGGTCACATCGTGGATGTGAGATTTGATCCGATAGCACATTTAGGATTCAGAGGCGTGTTTGATTATCAGGTATTGGATTCTGACTTTGTTCTGAGCAGGTATGTCACGTTTGACTCTCGGCAGGTGGAGAGTGGTGATCAGATCTTTGGGACATCACAGCGGGTGGAGAGTGATGCTACTCCACGTTGGGTGGAAACTCCAGATCATACTGCATTATTTGGGATTCCAGCTGATGTGATACAGATTAGGAATCGTGTTGATTTGGATACAGATGATAGGTTGATTGATTCGAGTGCAGCTGATAGATGTAGTCTGGATATGACCATTGGTTCATCACATGTGGAGATGTTTGGATTATTTCAGTTTAGGACCATTGGAGGTGCTATCAGCCGTAGACTTGATCGTGATATTGGAGAAGGGTTGCGAATTCTTCTAGTGGATTGAGGCTTTTGGAGGCCGTTTGGGTGAATTACGTGAAGGCATGATTCCTTGGGCAAGAGGATACGTAGGCAGTCATTTATGATACAGCCGGTTTAGTGAGTTGATACCGACATTTGGAGTTTGTTCGCATTCTCGTTTGGGTTCTCAACTTGTTGTGGATTGAGTTCGTTGTCGTGAATTTGTTCCACTTCGTACTGGACGCAACAAGTGAGACATTTGGTTGGTATTAGTGTCGGCTTAGTTTTGGGAAAACTTCGCCGAGGTGGAGAATTGTTAGATAGCGGATTCCTAATCTATTTTGGTAACATGAGGTTATTAGGATTCCTAATCTATTTTGGTAACATGAGGTTATTAGGATTCCTAATTTATTTTGGTAATAGGTTATTAGGATTTCTAATTTGATTTGGTTTTTGGTTTAGAATTCCTAGTATGTTTATGATTTTAGGATTTCTATATATATGGAACAATTGGAAGAGAGAATTTGGAGAAGAAAATTGGGGATATTTGGAGCACAGAAATTCTATATATATGGAACAATTGGAAGAGAGAATTTGGAGAAGAAAATTGGGGATATTTGGAGCACAGAAATGAGGTATTTTTTGAGCTATTTGTTTAGGCTTTTGTTTGGAGAGATTAAGAGCTTGTTGGTGAGATTAGTTTGTTCCTTCAAGTGATTTGTAATCTCAGTTTGTACTCTTTCTCTATTAGTAAAAACCCCATCCCCTTTCTTGCCCCGTTAACGTAGGCAATTTGTCGAACCACGTAAATCTCTTGTGTTATTTGGTAATTGTGCTTGTTTATTTGGTTGTGATCTCTCTTATTTGGATTGTGTGTGATTCGACCGCTTCTGCGCATCGCACAACAGAGAGAAATTACGCCGAGTTTCACCCTCAATCATTCCTCTAGATCAAATGCGGCAGTAGCATCAATCAGTAGAAGGGGTGACAAATTCAAGAGGCACCCCTTTCCCTTTCTTTCCATCATCAGCGAATAAGCTAACCCATGGTTTCCGGGGGCGTTTCCTTCTTTTGAAGTCCTGTAGATTTGTTTTCAACATTAATTGTCTATTTTTTCTTCTCAACTTTAATAGTTTCGGTTTCTTATCCTCAGTATCAACTTCAATCCGGCCCCTCAAAATTTTCACATCGCTCAAATTTGAATCAAACAATCCATCATGCGTTTGAACTTCGTCAGCCCATAAATTTGAAACTCTTAAGATTGGGTTTCTTAAAAGTAGAAGAAAACACGCACGCGGAACCTTACATGGATTCAAGGGAGCATGATCCAGAGTCTCTTGTTCTACTGATGTTATCGTCATGGATGGATTTGGGAGCACCTACGACATCGATAGCTTCTTCTTCTTCTTCGCACCATTGCGTCCAGTTCTGCGCATCATAGCAGGACTCATCTGAAAGAGAGTAGTAGTACAATCTCCTCTCTTGCTTGCTGAACCCAGTATCGTGCCTTTTCACCATTTTCATCGCTGGTCTTCGTCGCCATTTCACCATTTTAATGGTGGCGGCTCATAATTAGATATCGTGCGCCCTTGAGACAGCTGCCCCTAACAAAACTTTTAACTTCTTTTCCTTCTTCTTTTCTAACATTTTTTTTGAATGGTCATACTTTGGACAAGTTTTGAGCTCTGTAATGAGCTGGTTAGACTTCAACTAGAGGTATTGTACTTGTTGGATTTGTAATAGGATCGTCCTGAATCAAATCTGAAACTGAGTTGGAAAAACTGTAAACACTGTAGCAACCGAACTGCAGGAAATACAAAAAAACAGAAACTGGTGTTGCTGCAGGAAATAGAACAGAACCGGAAAAAAAACAGAGAGAGAGGAGTTTTCGGTGGAGGAGTTTTCACTTTTTTCTTATTTTCGTTCTACTACTTACAAAGATTGTTTACATATATATAGGAATAAGATTACAACTCTAATCTTATCCAATAACTAGAAAAACTATCCTAACTAGTATTCTATTCTAACTAGAACTCTATTCTAACTAGGACTGATTAACAACTCACATTCTCCCCCTTAATCTGGACTAGACTCTAAGTCCCTTACTCCTAGAAGCTCCAGCATCTCGATGAACTTCACCCTCGCTAGTGCCTTCGTAAGAATATCCGCTCGCTGCTCGCTCGTGCTCACGAACTCCACTTTAATCTGTCCTCGCTCAACACACTCACGAATGAAGTGAAACCGTGTGTCGATATGCTTGCTTCTTCCATGGAAAACTGGATTTTTCATCAAGGCAATCGCGGACTTGTTGTCGACGAAGAGTGTGACCGGCTTGGGCTCACTCCCAATCACCTCGCTGATTAAACTCCTCAACCACAAGCCTTGGCATGCTGCTGCAGTTGCCGCCATAAATTCTGCCTCGCAGGATGATAATGCCACCGTCTTCTGCTTCTGTGATGTCCAAGTGACCAAGCTGTCACCTAGATAAAATGCCATGCCATCTGTGCTACGCCTATCATCAACATCTCCCGCAAGATCACTGTCAGTGAATCCCACCAACTCTTCATTGCCTCGACCTCGTTTGTACACCAATCCGTAGGACACAGTACCCTTCACGTATCTCAAAATATGCTTGACCACCTGTCGATGCAAAACTGTAGGGTGCTCCATGTACCTACTCACAATCCCCACGGCATATGTGATATCGGGTCGGGTGTGAGTTAGATACCTTAAGCATCCGATAATGCGTCTATACTCTGTCACGTCCACCGGTGTTCCTTCAGAATCCTTTCCAAGTTTTAGCTTTGCTTCCATGGGATATTGGATCGGGTTACAATCAATCATGCTGAACTGACTCAAAACTCTCTTCGCATAGGCCACCTGCCTTAGCGCAATGCAATCATCTCGCTGATCCACCTCGATACCAAGATAATAGGAAAGCAATCCAAGGTCACTCATCTCGAACTCCTTCATCATTTGTTGCTTGAAAAACTTTATCTCATCCGCCCTCGAGCCCGTAACAATCAAGTCGTCTACGTACACGCCAACAATGAGTGTATCCCCTCTGTTACTCCTTGTGTATACCGCCTGCTCCTGAGTGCATCTTGCAAATCCGATGCCCTTCATGCACTTGTCGAGGCGCGTGTTCCATGCCCGAGGTGCTTGGCGTAGACCGTAGAGTGCCTTTGAAAGCTTGTAGACCTTGTGCTCTTGATTCTTCACAACGAACCCTTCAGGTTGAACCACATAAACTTCTTCCTGGAGATCACCATTTAGGAATGCGGACTTCACATCCAAATGGTGCACCTCCCACCCGTTCTGTGCTGATATAGCGAGGATTATTCTGATGGTATCAAGCCTCGCCACAGGTGCAAACACCTCATCAAAGTCCACGCCTTGCTGCTGGACATACCCTTTTGCTACAAGTCTTGCTTTGTGCTTGAGAATGTTGCCTTCATTGTCCTTCTTCAGCTTGTACACCCATTTGAGACCAATGGGTTTAGAACCTCGCGGTAGCTCCGTGAGTATCCAAGTCTTGTTCTTCTCGATGGCCTCCATTTCCTTCTCCATGGCAGTCCGCCATTCTTGATCTGTTGCGGCCTCAAGATAGTTCGCTGGTTCTTCATTGATGAGAAACAACTCCTCTGCCGGGAGATCAATCACCTCCGTCTCCGCATAGATGTCCGCAAGAGATCGATAGCGTACAGGAGTCATAACTGCAGCTTCAGGGGGTCCGAACGCGTCCAAAACAGTGGGGTTCGCTGCCTCGAGGTCCGGACAGATCTAACGTCGTTGGAACTGCTGCCACAGCAGCTGTTTCTGAACCTGCAGCAGACTGTGGACTGGTTCGGGCACCTGCTAGTAATCTAGTTCGGCCAGCGACAGTGCCAGCAGCAGCAGCTCCTGCAGGAGCTGTTCGGTGTGCCGGCTGTCCAGGTTCGTCTCCGGTCAGCTCCGCTGCGGTATGAGCTCCTGCAGGGGCTGTTCGGCCTGCAGCAGCAGCAGCAGGTATTCGGACAGCAGCAGCCCCTGTTCGGGCTGCAGTTTGTCCAGCTTGGACGGCTGGAAATTCGCCGACCGTTGCATTCTCCTCTTCCGCTGTGAACTCCGTCCAGTTAGGTGATTTTTCGACTCCATCGGCGCTCCATTCCCACTCTTTTCCTTCCTCAAACGCGACATCCCTGCTGACACGTATCTTGTTATGTTGAGGGTCGTATAGGCGATGCGCTTTGCTTCCTTCCTCTACCCCAATATACACCATTGGCATGCTCCGATCGTCGAGTTTCTTGTGAGAAGGACCTGCAATCTTCACATGCGCCATACATCCAAAAACTCTCAAGTGTTCTAGGTGGGGTTTCTTACCAAACCAAGCTTCGTAGGGTGTGTGGTCGTTCAACGCCTTGGTTGGTAGTCGGTTGAGGATGTACACCGCGTGCCTAACCGCTTCGCCCCACATGGTTCCAGGCATATGCATGCTCTTAAGTAGGCTCCTCGCCATGTCCATCACCGTGCGATTACGCCTCTCCACTACACCGTTTTGCTGCGGGGTGTACGGTGCAGTGAGATGACGCTTGATGCCGTAGTCTTCACAAAACTTGGTGAACTCCTTTGACAAGAACTCGCCACCACGATCCGTCCTCAATGTCTTCACCTTGTGGTCACATGCATTCTCAACCTCTGTTTTGAACTTCTTGAAGGTTTCACAAGCTTGACTCTTGGCCTTCAACATGTATACCCACATCCATCGGCTGAAATCATCAACAATAAGAAGGAAGTAGCTGTTACCCGCAAGTGTGGATGGGGTGATAGGACCACATAGGTCAGCATGTAGTAATTCCAGCGGCCTCTGAGCTCTGAAGTTTGCTTGCGAAGGGAACGGCAGTCTTGCTTGCTTGGCGACGAGGCATCCTTCGCATAGTTGATTTGGGTGCAAGATCTTCGGCAATCCGGAAGCCATCCTCTTATCAGTCATCATCTTGAGGGCAAAGAAATTGACATGCCCAAGGCGAGCATGCCATAACCAAGCTGGATCGATAATGTTCGCCATCAAACACGCCGGCTTGCAAGTCTTTAACTCTATCCTGTACAATCGGTTAGTTGAACGTGTCACCCTCATCAAGAGTGCACCGTTCCTATCAAACACCCTCAGGAACTCGTCAGCAATAACAACCTTACTCCCATCTTCAGTCATCTGACCAAGGCTAATAATGTTAGATTTCAAACTTGGAATATAATATACCTCAGGTAGTAGCCTTTGATCGCCGTTGTTGCACTGAAAGAGGATAGAGCCTTTCCCCTTGATCTCTACCGCGGATCCATCACCAAACTTGACGGTTCCCTTGATGTTCTCGTCGAGCTCCTTGAACTTGTCTCGGTGGCCGGTCATGTGATTGCTAGCTCCGTTGTCGAGGTACCAAACGTCGTTGGCAACTTGTGCCTCCCCCGCTGTAAGTAAATCCGGCACCACCTTCTCCTCATTAAGCAAAATAGCACTTGACGATTCTTCTAACATAGCCATCATCAAGGTTGGCTCCTCGTCATATGCACGGGTGAGATGAGCCTCCTGTTCATGGTTGCGGCGTTGCTTGTGACACTCCGACTGAAAGTGCCCGTATACTCCGCAATTGAAGCATTTGATGTTGGATTTGTCTCGACCACCGCTTGTGCTACTCTCCCCCTCCTGGCGAGCTGCACCTCCATGGCCGAAACCACCTCCTGGACGTCCTCCTCTGCCGCCGAAGCCGCCTCGGCCTGCCTGGCCGCCGTGCTCCCCTCCGCGGCCTGCTTGGGCAGCGTGGTGCTGCTGCCCGCTGCCGTGGTACTGCTGTCCGCCTCGGCCTCTTTGGCCACGGCCACGCCCACGACCGGCCCCGCGACCTCGTCCTCGACCGCTGCCATCATTGGTTGTAGGTGTTGAGAGGAAGCCTCCGCCGTTCTTCTTGCTCCTTGCTTGCCACTCCGCATGCGTCAACAATAGGTGATCGTCGACGTTGTTTCGAAAAACACGTGCCCTCTCCTCGTGGGCTTTGAGACGCCCGATCGCCTCCTCGAGTGTCATGTCGTCGATGTCCCCGAACTGTTCAATCGTGGAGACGATAGTAAGGAATCTCTCCGGTACCGCCCGAAGTAGCTTTCTGACGACGTAGTTCTCCTCCATCTCGCCGCCTAAAGCCCGGATCTTGTTGACGACTCCTGTCAACTTCGTCGAAAAATCGTCGACGTTATCATTCTCCTTCATCCGGAGAAGTTCGAACTCGGACTTCAAGGTCTGCACCTTCGCGTTCCTCACACGATCCGTTCCTAGGTGCATTGTTTTCAACGTCTCCCATGCCTCTTTTGCCGTTTGCTTTTCTGCAATCACCATCAAAGTCTCTTCAGGAATCCCCTGATAGATGGCCGCCAACGCCATCTGATCCTTCCTGTGTTCCACGGACACGCCTGTCGCGGGCTCAATGGCATCCCACACGTCTTGAGCCTTCATGTAGACTTTCATCTTGATTGCCCACGAAGCATAGTTATCCCTCGATAGCGTCGGGTATTGGAGAGTGAGAGAACCCACCTTGGTCGTCATCTTCTCCGAACTCGTCATCTCTTCAGATCTCGGTTGAATCTTAGGCATACACCGCTCTGATACCACTTGTTGGATTTGTAATAGGATCGGCCTGAATCAAATCTGAAACTGAGTTGGAAAAACTGTAAACACTGTAGCAACCGAACTGCAGGAAATACAAAAAAACAGAAACTGGTGTTGCTGCAGGAAATAGAACAGAACCGGAAAAAAAACAGAGAGAGAGGAGTTTTCGGTGGAGGAGTTTTCACTTTTTTCTTATTTTCGTTCTACTACTTACAAAGATTGTTTACATATATATAGGAATAAGATTACAACTCTAATCTTATCCAATAACTAGAAAAACTATCCTAACTAGTATTCTATTCTAACTAGAACTCTATTCTAACTAGGACTGATTAACAACTCACAGTACTTGGCGTTATGCGATGATTTGGTTTTCCACTAGATTCAATGGCGAATGTTTCAAGAAGAAAGCGAAGAGAATAGCTAACGGCTGTTATGAGCTACATTCTAATATATGCCTGAAAGAAACTCTTGATATTTTTTCCTTTAGAAGGTCACGGATTTTATGAGCCTCATCAAAGCTCTTAAATTTTCAATTCATACAATTCTTTTAAATTGCAAACATTCTAATGACTGTAGTGATGGGATGAGAAGCTTGTAATATGTTTCTATATCCATTTGTAATCCTTATATCACAGTTTCTTTCTGGGGATTATGATGCACTTAATATTTCCAGTTGCTTAATGAATAAAAATCTTTCATCTATACTACATATAAAAAAGAATTGTCTTGTCAAAACTTTTAACTTCTATTTTTTCCTTTTTAAGTTTAATAATTATCAAATATGTCATTAGTTATAATTAATCATTCACTAATTATATAATCTCTTTTTATTAATTAGTATTTCCTCACTTTTTCAAAACCTTTGGTCATACTATTATTTTATTATTTAATTATGTTATTTATTAGAAAATTTAAAAATTATCCCTAATTTATCTTTAAATAATATTTAAAATTCTAGAAAATTTAAAATTAATAACAATTCATTACACTTATGTCTTATGCTTATGCCTTTGGTTTTCACCTCTTATGGAGTACTACATGTTATCTTTCATCTTATCAACTTTTTAAAAGTATGATAATAAGATGAAAAGTAATTTGTATTTGTTATAATTGTAATAGTATTAATAGTATAATAATTTTAATAGTAATTTTTAATTAATAAATTACAATGTAATTTAATAATTTTACAATTTAGTAAATTATTTGCTAATAGTGTACTAAACCAATTATGAATTTAAAATGTACTAATAGTATTATAATCATGCTATGTATAATATTATTATATTTGAAATAGAAGAAATTATTTAATATATTGTAATTATTTAATAAATTATGAATAAATTATAACAATTATGCAAACTATGATAATTAATCATACAGTTCTGTATCCACAGTTTTATCGTACAATTTATTCTTTCAAACAAAATTATAATTGTTCAAAATTTATATTGCTATACAAGTCATTTTATTATTTCTCAGCCAAAAAAAATTATAAAACATAAAACAAAACAGGTACACTTCCGTGCAAAGCACGTGCACATATACTAGTTGATAAAAAAAGTTAGGGTACTCTTTATCAATTAGTGCATTTATTTTATCAAATATTCACAAAAGCTAAGTGGCTTATATGGTTAGGGTGTATGAATTACATATAGTGGTTGTGTGGTTGATTCCTTCCCTAGTGAATTTTTAATTAGGCATTAAATAAAAGGTATATTTTGCTTATAAACTGAACTTATAAACTAATTTATTTATAAGCTAATCAACTTTGTAAAGGACTCCTTAGAATCAAAATAATTTTAATAAAATAATATAATTACTATGATATTATGTTTTTGTGGTCTATAAACACAAAGTTTTACCTCCTTTTATTTTTTAAAATTTATCCTTGCAAGACCCGTTAGAATTTGAGGGACTAATTAGCAATGTCAATGATATCAAAAACTAATATAGAATTATTAAATATTTGAGGGACTAAAATATGTGAAAATCCATTTAACCAATATGTCAAAACTCTAAAGTTATGATGGGGATGATGATTACAAAATTATGGGCTAAAATCTGAACTCAACTAGTGATATCAATTTTTAGAAAATCCACTTTAAATTCATGGCCGAAAGGATTTAAACCTAGGTTGCTTATGATATTATTTTAAATTAAGTCCCTCTAACTATTACATCTAAAACAATTGTATCGATTTATCAACAGGCGCCATTCACATGCTCTCTAATTGTATTGGAGCCATTCCATGATCCCATTCCAAACTTCTTTCGCATAATTGCATCCAAAGAATAGATGTTTACGACCCTCTGCTTCAGTCCTAGAGCATAAACAACAACTGTTGGATTGAATAACTCCTCTCCTTTGTAGCTTATCTCGTGTAAGAAGTCTATCCTAGGCTGTAAGCTACAACACGAAAGAATGCTTAAGATAGTTGAGTTTCTTCCAAACTGTTTCATACCACTACACTTTGATTATTGTAGGACATAGGCGATAATACAAATCAGATAGATGAACCTTGAGGTATTTATAGCAAGAACTGATCATCAGTTTCAAGTTCTCAGCTCCTCCACAAGAAATTAACACCTTATCTCTGACTTTAAGTAGTTGTTTCCACATTCAAGAATCTCCCTTTTTCATCACAACCCGCTAGATGTCCCTATTTTTAAATAGGTCCCATGAACACATTTGATCCACAAAGATTCTTTGTTGATATGAATGCACGAAAGAGTTCTTAATACTCATGCATTGTTCCAGATTGTAGCTAAAAAAATCCCTAAGCCTCCAAACTTCTTCCCAAGATAGATTTTATCTCATGATACTAGTGGTGTTTTGATCACATGATTAGTTTTTCCCTAAAAACTCATGCACAACTCATCAATCTTTTGGAGAACTTTTACTGGAAGGACATAGCTAGATGTCCAGTAAATTTGAATTTCTAGTATGACACTTTTTATAATTTGCAACCTTCCACCATACAATAGGTTTCTATGTTTTGTCCAAGCTTGAAATTAGCTAGAAATTTTTGTGAAAAGTAGACTGCAATCAACATAAGATAGCCTCTTGTATATAAGAGGAACTCCTAATCATCTGATTGGTAGTGTACCTTCAGAGAAGCCCAATTGATCATGAATGCAATCCTTTACTGAATTTTCAGCCCCCCATAAACAATTGAACACTTATGTGAGTTAGCTTCCAAGCCTAAAGTTGCGCTGAAGTTGGTGATGCATTGATATATTCTCTGAACTGAATAAGGATCACCATTGCTAAATAAGAATAGGTCATCAAAAAAAATCAAGTGACTGATTTTGAGCTTTCCACATTTAGAATGAAACTTGAAGCTTCTGTCATGTTTCAATTGATTGGACTTCTTGAGAGATTTTCCATGTCATGAATAAACAAGTAGGGAGACAAGGGGTCACCTTGTATTAGACCCCTTTCACCTTAAAATACCCATGAAGTGAGCCATTTAGAGAGATGGAATACTTCAGGGAGGTTATACAAGCCATGATCCATCTAATCATATTATTAGGGAAACCCAGGCCAATTAGCATCCCTCCTATAAAACTCCAAGTGATTGTATCAAAAGCCTTTCTTATATCAATATTCAACATGATTATTGGAGATAGATGCTTCCACCCATAGTTCTTTATAAGCTCATGGGATAACATGATGTTATTTGTAATTTGTCTCTCTTTAACAAATGCACTTTAAGCTCATGGGTGTTGAGGTTTGATGTGGTTCACTGTTCCATGTTCCTGCTTCATCAAAGATAACATCTCTGGAGACCACTAATTTGTTAGTATCAGGATTGTATAGTCTGTAGGCTTTGGATTCTTCATTGTAGCCATTAAAGATGAGTTTAAGTGGTCGTATCTTTGATGCCATAATAGAGAATAGTTATTTTCTTCTGATTTGAGTATAAGATTCTCTATAGACATTTTTAGGGAAAAACTTTGTTAGGAGCCATTTTTATTCTGATCATTATTTGCTTATTCTTATCATCTATTATCACACATTCATTCTTAAAGAAATTGATTGCATATTCTTTTTGGATTAATTGTCCTACACTAGTAAATTTTTAGTTACCACCGAAACATAAAAAAAAATTTGAAATGTATTTAGTCTTACCTCCCTTCATCTGGACTGCTATCACTCCCTTTTTTTTTTTTGGTCAATGAAAATTTTATTCATATCCCAATTGAGAAATATGTACACAACAAGAATACTCAGTACTATGGACTGAGATTTACAAAAAAATTACATGTATATGAAGAATAGAACTTCATATTAACATGAAAAGCTCTCTGTCACTGTTAGAGGGGTGCAGACTATTCAATAGTATGGTTGAGACATCATATTTGATTTCCTTCACTATCTGATCAGCATCCTTGAATTTTTGTGAGAAGATCCGTTCATTTCTTTCCCGCCAAATGTGGTATATAGAAGCTGTAAAAACCAGTCTTTTAAGCTTTTGCTTATATCCTCTTCCTCTCAAACTTGCAAACCAATTAACTAGATGAGACCAATTAGTAGACTTCCACCCAAAGCCTGACCATTCCATGATTTTGTCCCAGATGTAGCCAGAGAAGGAACACTCAAAGAACAGGTGATCCCTAGACTCCAAGCTTAAACCCATACATAAACTGCAACTGTTGTTATGAACACTCAAAGAACAGGTGATCCCTAGACTCCAAGCTTAAACCCATACATAAACTGCAACTGTTGTTATTTGTAATTCCTCTTTGCAGCAATTTGTCTTGGGTCAATAGTCTATTTTGCATAGCTAACCAGCTAATAAAGGCATGTTTAGGGATGTTTAAACTCCCCCAAACAGTTTTACACCATGAGACTTGATGAGATGTAGGAAGAAGCCCTGCATACAAAGCTGAAATTCTGAGTTTGGAGCTCCTGTGGCAAGAATGAATGAAGTCTTTTAACCTGTCAGCTCCTCCAAAAAGAATCAATGCTTTATCCTTGACTTTAACCATTTGTTTCCACATCCAAGAATCTCCTGTTTTAGCTTTTACTTGCCATATATCACTATTCTTGAGATAATTTCCATGGATCCATTTGATCCACAAAGATTCCTTGTTTACATGTATAGACCAAATGTTCTTCAGTGCACTTGCAAAATTCCAGTAATAAGCCGAAAACACTCCCAATCCTCCTTGCATTTTCCCAATACAAACTTTTTTCCAAGAAACTAGAGATTTCCTAGAAGAATCCCACAAGAATCTCCTGCACATTTCATCTATCTTATGAAGAACACTGGTAGGAAGAACATAGCTTGATGTCCAGTAAATCTGTATACCAAGAATCACACTTTTGATAACTTGTAACCTCCCTGCATAGGATAAAATTTTATGGTTTTTCCAGCTTTGCAACTGTCCCGAGATTTTATCAAAAAATGCATTGCAATCCATGTGTGACAATCTCTTGGATATGAGTGGAACTCCAAGGTATTTAAATGGCATTTTACCTTCAGCAAATCCCAGAATGTTGGCTATGGATTCTTTGACATTGTCTTCAACCCCTCCATAAAGAATAGAACATTTTTCAGGATTAGCCTCTAACCCTGAAATCTCACCAAAGGATTTGAGGCACTGATATAACTTGTGCACAGAGTATGTATCACCTTTAGAGAAAAGTAACAAATCATCCGCAAAAATGAGATGGGTGATCTTCAGATTTTTACATTTAGGATGGAATTTAAAAGCTTTATCATCTCTTAAAGATGTCAAGCTTCTTGATAAATATTCCATACCTAAAATGAAAAGATAAGGGGAAAGAGGATCTCCCTGTCTCAACCCTCGTTCACCTTTGAAATAGCCTTGCAAAGAACCATTGAAAGATATTGAAAACTTTGGGGTAGTTATACATAACATAATCCATCTTAGCATGTCAGCTGGGAATCCCAAACCTGCAAGCATTTTTTCAAGAAAGCTCCAACTTATTGTATCAAAGGCCTTTCTTATGTCAATATTTAGCATGACCCTTGATGATATTTTCCTCCTGCTGTAGTTTTTAACCAGCTCATGTGCTAACATTATGTTGCTAGAGATTTGTCTTCCCTGTACAAAAGCACTCTGAGCCTCATTGACAATGTATCCCATGACAGGTTTAATTCTATTTGCCAGGATCTTTGTTATGAATTTATACAAGCAGTTACAACAAGAGATTGGCCTGAAGTCTGCTGGAGTTTTAGGACACTGGACTTTAGGGATAAGAGAAATTGAGGTAGAGTTTACAGCTCCCAACAATTTACCAGTCCTGAAAAATTCCTTTATAGCTAAGGTAACCTCATCCCCAATTATAGGCCAGGCAGTCTTAAAGAAAGACATACTGTATCCATCAGGCCCTGGGGCTTTATCCTCAGGTATTGAAAAAACAGCTGCTTTTATTTCAACCTTTGAAACAGGTTTCAACAGTTCATTGATTTGTGCATCATTCAGACATGGACCTGATTTGATAATGTTGATGTCAGGAGGGAGAGTGTTAATTGCCTTGCCCATCAGATTTTTATAATATGATGTAAGCTCCTGCACAATACCTTCATCATCAGTAATTTTATCTCCTTTGCTATTGTAGAGAGCCAAAATTCTGTTATTATGTCTTTTATACTTAGCTATAGAATGAAACAGCTTAGAACTTCTATCACCATGCACATTCCAGTTAATCCTGGCCTTCTGCTTATAAAAAGACAGTTCACAATCAAGGAGCTTATTGTATGTGAGGATGCATTTTTTCTCATGAGCAATAAATTCAGAATTGAGAGGGTCAGAGTGTAGAATTCTCTGAGCATCTTCTAAAGCAAATTTTGCTCTTTGCACTTGCTCACTAATGTTATGAAAATGTTTCTTGTTCAGATCTATTAACTCCTTCTTCAACATTTTGAGCTTTGCATAAACTGAGTACATAGTATAGCCTTGAACAGGAGTGTGCCAGATTTTTGAAACAGTGGGAATGTAATTTTCATGCTTGGTCCATATTTTGAAGAATTTGAAAGGCTTCTTTCCCTGTTTCAAGTCATCATAAACAGAAACAATGGCTGGAGAATGATCAGATAGATTGGGGAGCATGAATTCCACATGACTAGAAATGTATTCATCAATCCATGCATCATTTATCAAAGCTCTATCCAACCTACACCAGATCCTTGAATTTGCATCTTGTTTGTTATTCCAAGTATAAAAACATCCCTGAGTTTTTAAGTGCCTGAGATTGCAATCCTCAATAAAATTCTTGAAATCTTTTGTATCAGCCTCTGTTAGATTTATACCACCAAGCTTTTCTTCATTGCTCAGTAAGCAATTAAAATCTCCACATATTATCCAAGGAACATTCCTAATTTTTTGGGATATCTGTTTAAGATCTTCCCATAGCTCTTTTCTAGCTTCCTCTCTGTTAAAACAATAGACTGTTGAAGCAATGCAGCTAAGTCTACCATCCAATGATTTCATATAGCAAGTAATATGCTGATCTGAAATTTTGATCACCTGAATGTCAAAAAAATTCTGATCCCAAAGGATAAGAATTCTAGCTTTCTCAGATCCTCTTACAGTTGACAACCATTTCCAATTTTTTGCAATCTTTTTTGCAGTGGCATCCAGTAATGATTCCTTAATTTTGGTTTCAATTAGAGCTATGAATGACAGATGATACTGTGAAATATGGTTTCTCACCATCTGCTGTTTAGGGGACTTGTTTAATCCCCTCACATTCCAAAAAGATAAGTTCATGTGAAAGAATCTCCCCCCCTGTCAATTGTACAGGGGTCATCTGCAATCTTTCCTCCAGTTGAATTTCCTGAAGAATTCCTCTTTGACTTGTTCCCTTGAACAAGAAACCAGCAATCCCTATCTGTGATCAGTTTGTCATGCATGACATGCATAGAGTTTTCATTTTCCAGTTTTTGACCATCCAGCAAAATTCCATTGCCTTTTAACACCTGAGAATGATTGGTCTGCCTATTAACTCCATTTCTCAATTCCCCTTGTGATACACCAATTCCTTGCATAGACTCCCTAATAGTCTGCTGCCCAGAAACATGCACAGGAGGAGATGGCATATGAACCTGAACAGGAGACATCTCAGTGGATACAGGTGCAGGCATAGTAGGTATATGCACAGGAGGTACAAGCACAGGAGAAACATTGCACAGAAGATTGCACAGGATCAATTTTCTGTTTTGGTCTCCATCTCTGTACTTTCACCTGTTTTTTGCAAAAATTAGTTTCATGACCCACAATTTTACAATTTTCACACCATCTTGGCTTGAATTCATAAAACACCTTCTGTGTTATTTTTTCCCATTTGGTCCCTGGATATGAATCTCATCAGGAAGCGAGGAGGGTAAAGTAACTTCAACCAACACTCTTGCATATGCTAGCCTTTGTCTATTTGCTGTCAACTTATCAGTGGTAATTGGCTTACCTATAAGACTGGCTATTTTGCTGATACTTCTTTCATTCCACAAGTTAAGCCGTAAACCTGGCAAGTGTATCCACACAGGGTAGACACTATCCTTTCTTTTCTCAAGTTCATCATCAATAGACCAAGATTTCAAGAGAAGAGGTCTAGAACCTAGGAACCAAGGACCATTCTCCAGAATTATACTCATGTCTTCCAGATTTTTGAACTTGAAAAGAAAAAGTCCAGGTTTTAGAAGACAGATTTCTGGTAGTGCTAAGCTTCCCCATATTTTCTTCACATAAGTCTCCATAGCCTTATATTTGATATTTAGACCCAAGACTTGTCCAATAAGAGAAAACTTCCATATGGAACCACCTTCATTCCACTCATCTTCATCAAATGTTACTGAATCTTTGATATCAGGTTGAATATAGTTCAGATTAAAACCATTTCTAGGTTTTCTATTATCTTTAAAAAAACTCACCCAGCTTTTCCTATTATTTTCAGGATCTGAAACAGGCACTTCTTCATTAGATTCCAAAATCAACGGTGAGTCATTTGCCTCTTTGCCATTTGATATGACAAGAGGCGGAAATTCATTTTCTCCTCCAAGAAGACCAGAATCATCATTTTGAGATGAGATCTCAATAGGATTTGAAGAAGAAACCAAATTCAGAGAAGAGACATTGCTATGAGTTTTCATTGATGAAATAGTTGAAGCAAATTCCAAATCAAGATCATCCGCCCAAGAATTTGAGATGAATTACCAGAAATCAGGGACTTACAGAGATTTCTTGATTGAAGACCTTTTTGTTCAAGAATCCTTTGAGATTGCTGCTGAGGATCCATCAAGAACTTATTTGAATTGAGAATATCCTTCATCAGCAGCTTCTTCTTTTCTCCCTTTGGACCCGTTGACTTCATCACCTCAAGCTCAAGATCTCCATCATCTTCAGCAAAACTCGTATCAGAGTGATCACTAGATGAAAGTAAATCAGAATTAGCATCTCTCGATCCTAGATTAAGGATCTTCAAACCACCATTTCTCTTTTTTCTAAGTAAATCAGAATTAGCATCTCTCGATCCTAGATTAAGGATCTTCAAACCACCATTTCTCTTTTTTCTTGCCATTTTCCTCGGCGGGGGCGCAGGTTAACAGGATCGCCTGTTAACATGCACCATGAGAAAGAACCGCCAAATTTTTTTTTAATTCGCTATCACTCCCTTTCCTTCAATGTTTATTAATTTTTCGTCTCTAAGCTTTATTTGAGAGCTAGCTCCATCCTTCAGCTCTACGAAGCTGCTCTTATTTCCTATCACATGATTGTTGCATCCACTATCCAAATATCAAGTATCTTTTCCTTCTGATTGTGCATTAAAACAAGAGTAATATAGGTGATTGGTTTCTACTTCTATATAGTGGACTTCATCATTTTTTGATACCAGCAATATTCTTGGGAGTGATTAGCATTTCTATAGTTTGTGCATTTAAATTTACAGTTATATGTGTTATGTCCAGACTTACTACATATTTTACAATAGGAGGTAGACTTACCTTTTAAGAAATCTTTATCTCTCTTATTCATTCTTCCTTGTCTCCCGAACTTTTTTTCATGGTAGTTGTCTCTTCCTTGTCTCCCGACCACATAGATCACATTTAAGCACACGTGCATGTTTATAATGAGAATTCTAAGCATATGGATGTGTGTATGATGAAGAAACATTATAAGATGCACAAGGAGCATTAATAGTTTTATGTTTGTGTGCATCATAGCAAAATTTAGCTAAATGACCTTTGTGGTCGTAAATAGAATATTTATAAACTTTGCTATATTTGTGTGCATAGTATATAGGATGTTTAATAGTAGCATGAGTTTTAGCATACATATCCATAAGCTTTTTGTTATTATCAATGCATGTTTTTAAGATTCAATCTAAACAAAATATGTGGTTCTTAACATGATTCAACTCATTATTATTAGGCACATATGCATTAACACTAGAAGTAGAAAGAGCATGATTATTTTTGAATGAATTAAATTCATTTCTAATTATTTCTGCCTCTAGCATGACATCAATCTTAGCATGAGATAAGTTAGCAATGGATGATGTTAGTTTTTTATTTTTCAATTTTAACATATCATTATTTTCTTTAAGCATATTTTCTTTTTTAATGATATCAAAATTGGAAGCTAGCTTCTCATGATCGGATTTTAAAATGACGTGCTTGCTTTTTAAATCTAAAAAGATATGATACAATTTGTTATAGGCATGTAATAATTTTTTAGAAGCATAAGAAAGTTCATCACTAGATAAATCATTAATAGATTCGAACTAGCAAACCTCACTAGGGCTATCGCCTAGTGACCGTGTGCATGATGATGCTCCAATTGAACTTGAAGAGGAAGCCGCCAAATTTTGTCGGATCGCCTCTTAAGTTTTCTTGATGTGCTTCTATGAATTTCTATAATTTATAAGCACTATCCAATGAATCAAGCTTGTTAGAAAAAGATAAATCAAAAAAATTCTAACAATAGCTTATTCATTGTAAACATCTTATGATCATCTTTACTCCACTTGGATTTCTCCGAAATAGGTACAATATAAGCACAATCAATTATTTTCCACAAATTGAAGTGTCTAGATTGAACAAAAAGTTTAAATCTAGCATACCATTGAGCATAAGAAAAATTATCTAATCTAGGAGCAACATTAACATCATAGCGTAAGCAAGGTGCACAATGCATATCCATAGTTAAAAATGTGCAAGCAAGATATAAATATAATCAAAACTAGATTAGCACAATAAGATAACTTGGATATTTAACTCAAGGTAATTAGATCTTAAATCAAAGAGTACCAAGCTCTGATACTAATTGGTAGACCCTAATGACACTAGGAAAGACCCTAGAGGGGGGGGGGGGGGAATAGGGTTTATGCTAATCTAATCTGATTTAATGCTAATTAAAAACTTATTAATAAGTTATCCTAGCAATTAAGATATACAAGAGTTATGTGCAATAATAAGCAATATAAACAAAGAGCAATATCCTAGCAAAGATATATATGGTGAAATATATGTAAGGATATATAAACTAACACAAGGGTGAAAAAACAAATTATAAATGTGATAGGGTAATATACACAAAAAGTAATAGATAATGGTGATATAAGATACACATAAAAGTAAATGCGGCAATGACAAACTCAAACACAAGCAAGTGATCACGGAGTTCGGACCTTCCGTCCTACGTCTACGCTCCCCACTCTCGGGGAGAACTCCACTATCATAACTGGGTTTTCTATGCTCATCCGAATAACGTTTACACCACACAATATTAGTTTTTAATGCTCACCGATTAACGTTCATAATCTCACAATATAACTACACAAACTACCACCTAAAGTGTTGGCCTCTCACATGTCTCCCTCAAGTGTTAGGAATTACAACCTATCTCTAGGCATTACCACCTACCTCACTCCTCTTGGGACCGACCACGTCTCTCACCTCTACACTTCTCTTGGTGTACTTGTGAAATACAAAGTAAATGCTCATAATTAAGCTCGCTATAACAAATGGTTGTTCTCTAAATTAGGATGAGAACACAATGAAGCTCACACTCTAAGTCATAAACCCACAATCCTAAATTATACTATGAATACAAATACAATAAGCTCAATAGGTTGTGAGTGAATAAAGAGATAAATCAAATCAAACTAAACTCAAATAAATTCTAGCTTAATAAAAATAAAAATCAGACACATAAAATAGCTAGGTTGAGTTTAGAAAAACTTCTCTATATGATAACAAGAGAGAGTGAGAAGAGTTGAATGCTCAAACACCTATGGATGATCTCCTCTAGCTCTTGTGAAATTATCTTCACAAACAGAAACTTAAAAATGCTTAAAAACTTCTTAAACAAACTTAAACCAAAACTTAAACCCTTATTAAAACACTCCTAAACTTCTTTAAAATATTCTCAAGGGTATTTATAACAACCCAAGACATCAGCCAAAACCCCAAGAAATGACCAAAAAATCAACACAAAAACAGAATCTAGAAATAGTAATTACTGTGCAACAGTAACGTCGATGGTCGACCGTAGAGCCATGGTCGATCGACTATGAAAGGCTGAAGAATAGAGCAAAGTCTATGGACTTTTGGCGGTCAACAGCCACGACCACTCCGGTCGACGGTGGATGGATATTTTTCAGATACTCAAGTTTAAAACAGAAATGCTAATTTTTAACATGCATTTAAAAATAGCAAATAAATTCCAAAAATATAAAACTTTGGGAAATAATTGTAAATATGAAAATGAACATACTTAAAAATGAACATGAAAATGAACATACTTGAAATTAGATGTTTTGATTAAACCATGTCTTAAAACTTTATAAAATAATTTTATAGACTTGATAAAAGATATAAACTATTGTTGTTAAGTCTATAAACCAAAAAACACAATGTTTTATCAAAATACACATATTATACAATAAAACATGATTTCATTGAATTATAAAAAAACTTGATATTGATGAAATTATATGTAAGCATGTATAAACATGAAACAAAAAAGTATTTTCTAATTATATTCAATTGTTTCATATTTAAACTTGAAAACTTATAAAACCAAAACATGTATATATATAACTATATATATACAAAACCAAAAACGTGTATGTGTGTATATGATATTGAGCTTAAGATTTCTACACACATAATATAAAACCTAAAATAATTTACCTAAACTTGATTGATTTTCATTATAGCTTGACTTGGTACACTTTGCGGATGAAACTTGATCTTGGATCTTTATCTTGAATTATATTGCTTCATTCCACTATTCCTCCAACCTCCATTGGATATGATCGTAAAAACTCGATTCCATCCAACCTCCAACTAATTGTTTGTCTAGAATAAATAGAAAAACACAAACACTAGACAAATAATATTAGTTATAAATTATTTGTAAAAACATCATCAAAACAAGAAGGCCAACATCTCCACCTCTTGGCTTGAAGATCTGCTTCTTCTAAGGTCATGTGACTCTAAAGAAGACATTAGTTCATAAAAACTTACTTTTGATAAATCTTTAGGTTCTTCTATAGCAGCAACAATATGATCCCATGTAGGGGGAAGACTTCTATATCTTCTCAACAATCTTCTTATCCTCTATTTTATCCCCATAGCTTCTAATTTGGTTAATAATTGAGATAACTCTATCAGAAAATTTCTTAATGGATTCATTATCTTTTATCTTTATGTTGTCAAAGTACTCCATAAAGATTGTAGCTTGATAGAGATTATCTTATCGGAGCCCTTGAATTCTTATTTGACTATGTCTCATACATCCTTTGATTTTGACGCGGACATTATCTGAGGAAAGACTGCTTTGCTTACCCCTTGTTGGATAAAGAGAAGCGCCTTCATAACCTTTTTCTTGTTCTCCTTATACTCCTTTTGCATTGCCAGTGTCCATGATGCTAACATTGTTGAGTCATCTAGACCCTCATTCCCTTCTTCGACAAGCTCCCAAAGTTCTTAAGAGATGAAGAGTATCTTCATTTGGAGGCTCTAGAAGTCATAATTTTTACCATCGAAAATGGGGACTAAGTTTTGAGAGTAGTTGAAAAGAGAATGGGCAATTGGTGATGAGGCTACGATTTAGAATGGTAGTGAAAGGCTAAAGGCTTTCAAGATTGATTTGAAGTAGAATAGCATGGCTCTGATACCAAATTTGTTGGAGTTGCGGAACCTAGATGGGTAATTAATTTTAATTTTTGTAGGATTGGTAATGGAGGAAGTAGGAAGGGAAAATGAGAAGAGGCTAAGAACTTGAAGTAAATTTGTACGAATTGCTTAAGGTTTGATTACAAATCTTACATTCAATGCCTATTTATATGCTCATAAGGAATTCTCTAGAATGCTTAGATTTTTCATAATACATCAAGTTTTTAGAGAATTCTATATAATTATATTTTCTACATACATCCATGCTTAATATATCTAGTTTCTAGATTATTCTAGACATTTCTAGTTTACATGCACTACCAAAAAATGGGTCTATGGGGACGGTTTATAACCGTCCCATTAGACAACATAACCGTCCCCGTAGGCCTAAGGGAACGGTTACTCATCTGATACCTTTGCCGCCGTGGTACTTGGTCTAACGTGACAGTTCATGATTCAAGTAGCACGGTTCTTGAACTGTCCCTGTTTGTAACATTTGGGGACGGTTTATTTATGGGGACGGTTTCAAGCTTGATCTAAGAGGACGGTTATATTATCTATGGGAACAGTTTTTTTTGTTATCTATGGGGACGATTTTTATACCAAGGGGAACGGTTTCAAGCTTGACCTAAGAGGACGGTTATATTGTCTATGGGAATGGTTTTATTTTTTATCTATGGGGACGGTTTTTATACCAAGGGGGGCGGTTTCGAACTTGACCTAAGAGGACGGTTATATTATCTATGGGAACGGTTTTGTTTTTTATCTATGTGGATGGCTTTTATACCAAAGGGGACGGTTTTCATTTTTTAATGATCAAAACAAATCACCCAGATATCACACATCAGTCCATCACATACAAAGAAACAATAGTCCAAGTTTTACACACAAACTAACCAAACTTTAGCCTTAATATAATGAACAATTCATTACAACGAAGAATAATATTACAACAATAGGATTGAGATAATTCTTCACAAGTTTTACACACAAACTAACCAAATTAAGCACATATCACAAATCCTCCAGGATTAAAACAAAGAGCTACTACTTAATCAAAAGGTCAAAATGTCTCTATTGAGACGATTAAGTTCTAAATCTTCACAACAAGTAAATCCCCCAAAGAGCGACAAGCATGGATCTTCAAATGTTTTCCTACATACATCAAGATAAAAAGATGAGTAAGCACAAGATAAGTAAGCACAAGTAGGATGCTAAGTAAAATGACATTAAAAACATGTAAAGCATGTGAAGACGAACAATGACTACTTAAAAATCTCAACTATGTAAAACACATATATACGTTACCATTATCAAACCTAACATTTAGTTAATATTTATGATGTGTTCTAAATAAAAAAAAGGAATGAGTGGATATCTCTAGAGTAAGTCATAACCCTTAGGCTATTTACACAACTCGACAGGCATCTTTTTTAACTCATTTACATTCACAAGTCTATACAAAACCAACAATAACTTACAGTGTCATCTTTTCCTTTGTTTTCTATTCCATGAACTTCCCCATCATGAGCACAACTTTGTGATTTAGCAATGTCCACATAACTGCCTCGGCTGATCCCTGATTGGAGAATGAACCGTTCAATCCAGCCACCCTCAGTGCCCAGAATAGCAAAATTACCACAAGCACTAATTGTGCAAGCCTGTCAGGAAAATAGAAGAATGCTTAAAATGACCCATAACTTCCATCACAAACTAGAGAGAATTGATACTTACACTGATGTTTTTATATATGTCATATTATTGTGGTAATAAACAAGTAAAATTACCTACGGTGTATTAAACAAATTCGAAAAGAACATACCTTAACATGTGTTTGCTTGTCGGTGGAAGGTGTGGGAATATGTTCACCAAGGACAAAGTTCTGAAGACGCCACACGTAAGCTTGTGGAGTATCCATATGACAGGTCACAACGTTACCCCAATCATGTTCACGGATCTCGACTATAAATATTTTTTTTTTGAAAATGCAAGATCAGTAAACAAATGAACTATCAAGAAAAAGAATATATGTTAAAGAATAATGAAAATACACATTATAAGCTTGGAGAGGACTTTGGCGAACGTAAGATGACATGCAATACTTATCACAGCACAGAAACAATGCTGCGATGTTTATAAAATAGAACTCTTTCAAATATTATCGCCCAGTACAACTGACCCCGCACCCGTGAAACATAGTTTATAATTTAGGTAACATGAAGAAGAATTACATAGTAAGGCAACTTATGGGCCAGAGTTTTGGAAGCACATGCAGTTGCAGCTTTAGTAAGTTAAATTATTTTGGGCCAACAATCATGAGATCAGGAACATCTTTTTTTAAATCATAGAACTCAAGCAAGGCAAGCTGAAGAAACTATAGTTTACACTTCCAAAAACTTAAGGCCTACATAAGTCTGCTAGGCATTAGAAACAGGCCCGCTGTGCTCAAATATGGACATCAACAACTTTTTAACATAATTTCACACATTCTTCCCTCAGCTAGAAGAATGAAATGAGACCACGTGAAGGGAATGGTTTTACCAAACTATTTAATTCCACAAAACAAGGGCTGCAGTCAAGCATCGACCCTCCAAGACTACAACACGAACACCATCGCGTTATTGCAAATACAGGAACACACTCCTTAACATACACCATCTGAAGCTCAGGATGAAATGACAATTCGGTCAATATAATAATATGAGAACTTACCCAAAATATTTCCTATGACAATAATAAAAAAAAGAATGTTAAAGGAGAGACTATTACCAACATCAAAGGTGATAACAAGCTTTAACTTGATCTCTTCTTCCTGAGAAAGAATAATAGTGCTAAATTAGATGCCTCTTTATCCACCAACAAAAAAAAGATAGTAAACAGGGCATGCGGAGCAAGTCAGTTTATCACCTTTTGTTAAAAAAAAAACAAAAACAAAAAAAGAAAAAAAAGAAGAAAAAACATTCATAAAAACAGCCCATAAGATTTTAATAAACAACAAATTCATCTTCTCTCTTTATACCTTCATCACGAGTTTCTTGGCTCTTTTCGTTATATGACACTGAGAAAGTTCTCTACTTTGCTGGTCCAGCCAAAATAGTGAATTTTAATTAATTTAAACAAGATATACAACACAAATTTGTTTAATGGGGTTTTCCAGCCAAAATAGTGAATTTTAATTAATTTAAACAAGATATACAACACAAATTTGTTTAATGGGGTTTTACCAATAAAATGAATATTGTAAGCATCAATTAGAATTGACACAAAAGGCCTACCTCAATATATTTAAAGTGATATAGCTACAATCACCCATAGTCTCAAATATAAATTGCATATAAAATACTAGGCTCTTCAAATATTGCCATATCAGACTAGTTAAGTAGAAGACTAGTCAGATACATACATCTAAGTTTCACTAAAGTACACATAAAGCACTAACATATCTACGCATCAAATTACATAATAGTATAAATAACTATAGTACATTATACAACGAACTTTCTAGATTGACCTAATACTCTTCACATAAACATCTGCTTGAATCAAAATAAATCTTATGCACCACTGCATGCATGAATTAAATTTTTAACTTCATACTCACTGACACTGGTATATTTTCAGTTACATCTCAAATACATAATAAACTTTAGGATGTATTTAATAAATCTTAACATATCTGAGCATCCAGTAAGTATTAGATGTAGGCAAGTCCTCTATGAAGTACCTATGCAAGATAGGTAAAGCCAATAAAACAATAATGTTAACATTTTGTAAAATGATAGAATGACAAGCATATGTGTCTGACATGGGCATTTTTTAGTAAGAAACTAAAGATAGGTGTGAATTGTCCACTTAAAACTAAAATCAGCATATCTACATGGAAATCAAAATGTCACAAACCTGCACTACTGAGAAAAGCCGGAAAGCACGATCTTGAAGAGTCGAAAATCAAAATGTCACAAACCTACATCAATCAAATATTAACCCTCAATCCATCAACCAAGACGCCATTTTGGAAACACAGAACCAATATCCAAACCTAAAAATTCATCAAATACCAAAATTAAACAAAAAAAATTAAAAAAATACCCCATTTTTAGCTTCAACAAGATGCTCCTCGTCAAGATGACAGCATAACCCAACAATATCAAAATCCTCAGCATAGAATGGGCACCCAAACTTCACGCGGAAATCGTCCTCCCCTCCTTCGACATCATCAAACCCTAGGTTCAGATCTACCAACAAACCACAAAATCAGTCACACCAACGTATACAAATTCACAAAAGGAGATCAACTTTGAGGAAATCAGCGCACCGAATCGAGATTGAAGAGTCAATTGATGGCGCCTCGATGCAGCGGAGAATCGGCTCTATGAATCGAACTCCATAGGGTTTTGATGCGGTCGAATCTGGGAAAGAATCCCTAGCAGAATAGAACCCTAGAGCACTGGATTTGGTAAAATTGGGGATATTTATTAATCTAGGGTTAAACTTAATATTCTTTTGTTAAAATTTGGGGTGCGAACATAAAGCCTATAATAAAACCGTCTCATTAGCTCATTACTGGGTTTTTTTGCAAGCCTAGCTCTAGCGTAACGTTTTATTTTAAAGCGTTGTCTTAGACTCTCTTGTGACGCTTGGAACCGTTTCACAACCGTTCCCTTTGGAGGCAAAGGGGATGGTTTTAAACCGTCCCCAAATAACCGTCCCCATATACCTATTTTGTGGTAGTGATGCTTTTTACAAATATCCTAAAATTTTCTAGAATTACAAATTATCTTTTAACAAGGACTTACTTTTGGATCAAGTGGGTTCCTAAAAACCAGCTAAAGAGAGGTACTACTTGGACTGTGCATGCCAGCATTGGGAATTCTTGGATCTAGAAACAGTTGACTAAGGTTAGAGATTACGCTATTAACCACTGTGGAGGAGCTGGCTATTTTGTTTTCTTTCATTCAGGAGTGTAGTGTGAACAGCAAAATCTGTCTTTATACACTATACTTTGATTCTTACTATTTAACCTAATAAACTTTGCGAGAATACTATACACCAAATTCTCCCTTACAATGAACTCCTGGATGGTGCCAAACTGCTTGGGGGTCTCTAAAATACTCTAAACATCCTTTCATTCTACGACTCTTTGTTCACTCTCAATTACATATAGAGGACTAGTTGTATGCTACATGCAGAGTATATCCTCAAATTTGTGTACTTCGTGCTCTTATACTGTGAAGAAAATCATTGACACCATTATTTGCTTGCTCATATTCTATGGTGGTCTGGAATTCGACTGGTTTTCAATGGAGAACATGCAACTTGAGTTTGTTCTCGAGCTAGCACATGAACATGATTGAGAGGAAGGTGGTTTAAACAACAATTGAAATGCATGGTTCTTTCTGCAATATTGTATCATAACTGGCAAGAAGGAATTTGCGTTTGCTAGCACTTGCATAAAGCTAGAAGCCCTGAGGTGCTAATTCATTGCATCAAAGCATCGGTACTATCTGCTATCTTGAAAAGTTCTCTTGATGAAATTCACAAAGATTGGGTAAAGAAATTGCAAAAAAAAAAAAGGAAAAAAGAAGGGAATGTCTTGGATTATATGTTTTGATATGTATTGTCTCTCAAGATGTCTGTAACCGGAGTCTATGTTGTCCACGGCATTCTTTTGGGTAACTAAACAATTTTATTCATTACCAACTGTAAGTTATGTACATATACTCTTCAGCCATGTACATAACCTTCATTTGGTAAATGAATAAAATTTTCATTGAAGAAAAAGGGAAAAAAATAAAGAAATCATGACTAAATAACTTGAAACTTGCTATTGTCCTAACCGATTAACTAAAAGTTCCCACTAAATCAGGCATGAATTATTATGAATTTTACTATATATATAAAAAATCCTAAGTAAATTTTACTGGAAACAATCCTACAGAGGTAAAACCAAACTCTATGACAAACTTTGTATATCACTCAATATTGTCCTTTAATACTAATAAAAACCTTAGAGAGGAAAACCAAAAGCATTATACACTTCATATAATATGCATGTAAGTATACATGTATGTAAGTAATAGAGCATCCAACAACTCTAAGTGTTCTGCTTTTATATCCCTGTTTGGTGGGAAAATTCGAAGAAGACAATTGAGAATTGAATTTATTTTATTCTTTCTAACAAACTTAGAAAAAGAATTAATTACAATTCTCTCGATACAATTCCTCTCTAACAGACTTAGAAAAAGAAATTATAAATCTTCTTGTATCGGAATTCTGATTTACAAAAGAGAAGAGGATCGACAGAGATCCTCCCCTTTGTTTAAAACTGGGTTCTTCACAATAGCGATGAGATGCCTCCCTCGACGTTCGTATCGAGTTTGCTTTTCATTGACGATCTGACGTTTCACCTCGCAGGATTGAAGTTGATAAAACTTGCGTGGCAAGTTTAAAAATAACTCAACGAGTTTAAGAACTCCGCGCGAGTTTAAACTCTGTAACAGAGTTGATTTGAACCGAAATTCGGTTAATAAACCAAGTATCAAAGATCTTTGATCTCAGTTGTTGAAGAACGTTCCAAGCTCTTTGTTGATCTCTAGATCCAAAAATGCTCAAAGATTAAAAGATCTAAAGATGACCACGATCCGATCTGCCCAAGAGATCTCTCCTAATCCCTAGAAGTCAGCTCCTTAACTCAGTTGAGTTTGTTGAGATTTATAGGGGGATTAAGGGGTGTAACTGCCCCCCTTAATCCTAAGTGGGGGAGTGATCCCCTCAAATCTTAGAAAATGGTTTTGAAACCGTTCAGCTTGTATTTGAACGAGTCAAACGGAAAATTCACATTCTGGCATGAATTCTGCGTTCGAACACAGTGTTTGGAAGCTCGAGCGTAGCGTCTGGAAGCTCAGACGCAGCGATTTGGAAGTTGCGTTTGGCAGCACTTGGAAGCTGCATTGGGTAGCGCTTGGAAGCTGCATTGGCAGCTGAATCTGAGTTGTGTTTGTAGCATTCGGAGGCTACGTTTGTGGCCAAACATGAGTTGTGTTGCCAGATGGATCTGAGCTTCATTTGCAACGTTTGAAGCTGAATGTGAGCTGTGTTTACGGATAGGTTTGAGCTGCCTTTGCATTGCTTTGACTCTGGAATGCGGCCACTTGCGTTTTGATTTGAAGAGACCGTCAATTTGTAGTCTCTTTTGCTAGACCGTGCAAAGATCGTCATCTTATAACGTTCGTCTTGGCTCCTTGAAAATATGAGAGTCGTCGATTGTAACTCCCGATGTTGATTGTGAAGGCTGTTAAATTAGAGTTTTCATCGGTTGTTGTGAAGGTTGTCAGATTGTAACCTTCATCGATCTACGTGAAAGTTTTTAAGTTGTAACCTTCTGAAAGTCGTCAAATTGTAACTTCCATCATCGGTGTTTGATGAGAATCAGCTATCTGTAGTAATTTTTAGACAGCCTACAATCCCTACGGTTCCAACACTTGCACAACCTTTAATAGTAGCCAAAATCTGCGCGTTTGTATAAATTGTTACAGTGACTTTTGAGTAATTTAAAATCACAAGTAATAAAAGTTATATATCTGTGTGCTTGAGATTACCCTGAGGATCTCAACATTTACAACTTAATTGAGCAGTGCTGCTAGCCACAAACACACACACCATCAATATGTATAATGGTCATACTTATAAAAAATAAAAACCATAAATCTGTGCTTTTTGAAAAAAAGGAGATGTCAATCATTTATTCAAAAATTTAAGTTATTGATTGTTAGGGATAAGAATCTATATTAGAACACTCTCATATGTGAGACTTTATGATATATTGCTGAAAACTACTAGCTTCATATTTCTTCAATAAGAAATTTACTCAAAACTTAAAGTATTGAAATATTAACTAGTGATGTAATCAATTTAAATTTAGTTCTTACAAGAGGGAAGATAAGGAGATATTAGCAAAACAAACTAGACAATTTAATCTATCTGCAAATTAGCCAAAGTGCAATCAACTTATTTAAGAATGGCCCCTAATCAACTTTTATGACTGCCCTTTCGATTTAGATTATAAAGAAAAATTGATTTTTTTTGTCTAACCAAGACCATAGACATATATAGTTGAGTAAAACCCACAAAGAAAGAAAAGGAAAAGAGTTTCATGTTAACTATCTAAATTTTAAAGCAATTTTCTTAAGAGTTCAAACTCAGATCTATGTTTCTGATTTATTTACATGAGTTAATTTGTTAAGCGGAAAAATTAATTTTAAAATTTAAATTTTGAAAAAAATTCAAAGCTCCAGGATATGAGCCTCCTCAAGTTTAATTGAGTAGTATTAATATATATCTCAGATTTGTATTCTTCTTCCAAATAATAATGAGTAAGGCGTACTCAAGTCTGTCTAAGTGGTAAAGTGGGAGTTGGACAAAGAGGATCTCAGATCTAAGATCAAATTAACTAGTCTTTGCTTATAAAGAAATAAAGGATGAAAAAAAGCCCCACAATTAAGTTCATAGAAATCAAATATGAGATTAAAATAATTGTGAGAAATTTGTATGCAAGTCAAAAAGAAAAAGAAAAAGGAAAATATAGGAGAAAATTTTGAAAGAACAAGAGGAGAAGATCTACACCAAACTCGAAGAGTTGGTGGTGGCTGACAGATAGAGCAGTGAGCACACATAGCTTCAAGCATGAACCTCATTTTATGCAGGAAATCACCATGGGTGCTCACTCTCTTCTGTCAATCTCCATTAATCTCAACTCCTCTCAAATTGTTACCTCTAGCTCTATTTATGAAAGAACTAATCTCTATAGATCTCCAAGCTCTAAATCTGACTTGTATGATTGTTCTTCTGATGAGTTAAGGTTTGGTTTGCTAGGGTTTTTATAGGAGAAAGGAGAGAGTTATCACTAGCTTGTTTCATGTCTGAATGGAATAAATGTGCTGTGGCTGTAGCAATAAAATAATATTTTCACAGTTATTCCTGTCTTTTATGCATCTGATCATTCTCAATGCACCTTGTACTTGTAAATTAACTACTTTAAACAATAAGTAATTAAATAGAGAAGAGTGAACAGTATTCTATAAACCCTAACTTTATCTTTTTTGGGAAAATGCTAAGTATATATAGTATATAACTTATACTACTTTTGTACCATAGTAGTATAAAAAATAAAAATAAAAATAAAAAGTAAAAGTGGAGTCCAATCTCAAGCTCATAAATTTTCATTTTTTTTTAGTTCATGATTAACATAACTCTTGTAATCTAACACATGAAAAACTAACCACATGTCAACAATAAAAAGAATGACAAACTAGAGAAACCATCATAGCAATACAGGAGCATGATCAATCTCTTAAACAATAATATCAGCTCTCTACTGAATACTAAATTAATAGTCGGTTGAATGTACTATGTATAACATAGGGTTTCTGTGTACATGGCTGAAAATATACTAAAGTACCCACCAATCCATACAACCATATATTAAATTTTTAAGGGGATTCCCTCTCTCCTTACTTGTTTGTTATTAGTATGGAATATCTATCTAGGTGCTTCTCACTTCTTAAGAACGATAGGCAATTCAAATTGTTGCGCGACGACGGAAGCATGCACAAATCACACGAGAGTCGTCGAGCAATGAGCGAAGAACAACCAATGAGTACAATTCACAAAAGAACGACCAAAATCACACATAAACACAGAGATTTACGTGGTTCGGCAAATTGTCTATGTCCACGGGAAAAGAATAGGGACATTTCACTATATGGAGGAGGAAAAAAACAGGTTACAACTCACTCAACACTCAAAAAAACCCTAACGAATGATCTCTCACTCCCTCACAATAATCTCCCTCTCAAAGTGCTCAAACAATCAATTATCTCTGATAAACGCCTCTCACTTCTCTGATAAAACCATAGAAAACGTGTGTTCGTATTTATACCAAATCCAAAGACAAAATAGATCAGAAAACTAGTCTGGCAACCCGACCGCTATTAGTTGAATGATGTGATGCGTTGGTCAACCGATAGCCTGGACAAAACATGCACACGAGCTCATCGGATCACCTATTAGTCATCTGAGCAGAAACTTTTCACAATTCCAGGGGTTTTCATCGGTCGACCGGTATTGTTCATCGGAAGAAAAAATCAAAAGATTTTCAACACAAATTTCATTGCAATTCTGCCAAGTTCAAACTTACAACTTAATATTTGCAGATGACCTGGTCCATTTTAGTAGAGGTGATTTGTATTATGTCCACAAGCTAAGCCAGTGCTTACTTGAATTCAGCAATGTCTCTGGACTAGATGCAAACCCTAGTAAAAGTTCAATTTTCTTTGAGGGTGTGGATGAAACAATGAAATCGAATATTCTCCAGTCTATTGGCTTCTCTGGGGGAATGGTTATTAAATATCTAGGTCTGCCCCTTAATTATAAGTAAAAGTCTCTCTACAGTCATTGTAGTCCTCTCATTTCCAAAGTTACTTAGCAATTTCAATATTGGTTGAGGAATAGGAGCCTATCATATGCCGGAAGCTTTCATTTGATCAAATGTGTTATATTGGGGATTCAGCTTTACTGGACTAACAACTACAACCAAAAAGGTCCTATAAAGAATTGATGAATTTTGCAGAGGGTTTTTTTTTTTGGGCAAAATTAGTGCTGCTGGTAAAACTCCTCTTGTGCCTTGAAAACTATTTGCCAAGTTAAGAGACATGGTGGCTTGGGGGTTTAGTCTGCCAGAAAATGGAATATTATGGCTGGAATCAAATTGCTCTGGTTCATTCACTAGAAGTAGGATTTGTTATGGATGAAATGGATGCATGGGACATATTTGACAAGATATGTAACTCCATGGAATACTCAAGTTAAGGTGGGAGACTCGTGGAAATGAAAATAATTGATAAAAAACTAGAGATTATGCTATCAACTATTTTGGTGGGGTTCATGCTCTGATTTTTCATATTCAAACAAGCTACAATGGAGATAAAATAATGTAATGCTCCAAAGAGAATAGTCCAAAATCGGTGGTGAGTAGATAATTGAGTGGTCTAAGTGAAATCGTGGAATTTAAGTCTAGCAGCAACTAGTCAATTTTGATAGTGGTTTGATTCGAACAATGTTGATGACTAAAACTAAATAGTCAGTTGTATCAAAAATAGGATAGGTTCGGTTCAGTATTGAAGAGGGGCCGCTTCATTCCATGACTTTATGTCTGGTTCATGAATTGGAGTGTTGATCAATCTGCTCATGTAGAAACTCGTAAGAGGGCGGGGATTAGTTCCCCCGTTGTACCTCCAACGATCAAGTTAGCTGATGAACTTGAGTGGGAAAAATAAGAACTGTGTGTTCTTGTGTGTAGTCATATGTTCCAAAGTCAGATTTTTGTTTCAAAAGTCCCCTTTACAAGTTCGAATGATACATGTATTTATATCTCAAGCATGAGGGGTAAATTAGTCACTTCGGCCGAGTACAGTGAGGCAGTGGCAACGTGCAGGTTGGTAGCTAAGTAAGCTTTTGCTTTATAGGTGTGGATGATGACTGGAGGGTAGATCATTTCGGCATTAAATGGGAAGTGATCAGCGACGGGACAGTGGCCCACGTGGCCCGTTGAGTCATGAAGGCTATCGGGGCAAGAGAAATAATATGCCTATCATGCATTAAATGCGATGCAGACATGTAGCCAGTGAGGATAGCTTCGTCAATAAGTAACACCATTTCGAGGTGGTTTCAAGAGGTGTTCTGGATGAATAGTTGAGTAGACTCTTGGCGAGTCGTCCAGGATGAGAGGACCGACTAACACCGCCTTTCATATCGGCATAGAAGAATGTTGACTTGATGAATCGACTGAGTCAGACTCTGGGGGATCTAGGCCATCCAGTTGAGCAGGGCAAGACGTATAAGGATACATCTGTTTGTTTGCCGATAAGTCGTATGTCCATGGGCGGGAATACTATAACAAATTGCTCTTGGATGTTTGTGGATGAGTTAAATGAGAACTGAAAAGTCTCTTCTGAAACGACGTGGCTGACATCATACCTCCACTTTGCTGCTGCTGCCCCGCTATTCATGGCAGATTACGGGCTATTTGATGTGAATGGCGCACATTTCTTATTTTTGGGGGCTCTTCGAATTCTGTAAATAAATTTGGATCATTGGATATAGCTAAATTCAACAGTTCATATTCTAGCAGCCAAAGAATGGGAGGTCCCTAAATAGGAATAAGACTCAAGGAATGATGGTTATTGCTTTTCCAAATATCTTCTAAGGGAACAGTTCCTCTTCTCTGTTCATCTCTTCCAATGATCAATTTCTTCTTCTTTCTTTTAATGGCTTCTGATCACTATGACCGACAAAGCTTCTTAGAGAATATTCGCTTGAAGGTGACCTTGTTACAGAAAAGGGGACTTTATAAGAGATTCAACATCCTTGTAGGGTATAAATTGTTGGCTCCTACAGCGTCAGAGGTTATATATGACCATGGGCCGAGGCGGCATCCGCTCTATGTGAGACATTTGGAGTGTGGTTTAAGATTGCATCTGCATCCTTTTATCAAGAGAGTGTTTGAGGTGCTAGGAGTATCACCGGTGCAGATGAAGCCAAACACGATTGCGGTCTTAGTGGGGTTCATGGTCATATGCTGCTGGTTAAGGATTAAGCTTTCCCTAAAGGTTTTTGGTCATTTGACCATGAAGGTGACCCAAAAAGAAGCTCATTTTCACTTCCAAATAGCGGCGAAGTCCAAACTCATCACCAACCTTCCAGAGTCTCACAAAGATTGGAAGGAACGATTTTGTTTGGTGGAAAATTTATAATAAGAAAAATAATGAAAGAATCGTATTTGATTTATTCTATCTAACTGCTTAGAAAAAGAATGATTACAACCCTCTTAATCTCGATTACAATTAGATTTTCTGATTACAAAAGAGAGCAGAATGATCTGGATTCTCCCCTTTGTTTAATTATGGGTTCTTCACGGTGGCGATGAGATGCCTCCCTCAAATGCTCGCGTCGAGTTTGCTTCTCGTTCACGATCTGAATGTCTTGATTCACTGGAACGTGGTTTTCTCCTTACGATTTAATGTTGTGGAGAACATGCAAAGCAAGTTTTAGAACTCTAGACGAGTTGATAACTCTGAATGAGTTTGAAACTCTATGAAAGAGTTGATTTAACCAAAATCGGTTTATAGCCTAGGATGAAAGCTCTCTGTTGTGAAACGTTGCTGAAGGATGAACGTCGATCTCCTCCTCGCTGCCAAGCCGAAGATCTCCTCTTTGCTGCCAAGTCCAAGATCTAAAAACCCAGCCGAAAAGAACTCCTGAACTCAGTTGAGTTTACTCATTTTTATAGGGGATTAAGGGGGTGTAACCGCCCCTTAAATCACTCCTAAGTGGGGTGTAACCGCTCCCAAATCGTGGGAAATGGTTTTAGAACCGTTCAGCTCATGTTGAATGAGTCAAACAACGCCCAAGTTGGCGTTCAGGACCCTAACTTTGCATTTTAGACTGGAGATGTGGAGTTGGATACCTGCTGGATGTTGAAAAACGCGAGGGTCGTCCACTAGGTGTTGAAAAATGCGAGGGTCGCCCGCTAGGTGTTGAAAAATGCGAGGGTCTTCCGCGTATTGTTTGCTGAGGGTTAGAAATGCGGGGGTCGCTTGCGTTTCAAGAACTGAAACGCGAAGGTGAATTCCGCATTTTAGAAGGAGCTAATGACTTATAACTTCTTCCGTAGAGTATTGTAAAGACCATTGTTGAGTGACCTTTGCCTTGGCTGTTTTGGAGTGTGAAAGTCGTCAGATTATAACTTTCATCATCAGTGTTTAATAGGGGATCATCTATCTATTATGATAGTTAGACAGCCTACAGAGTCCACTCCAAAGTTTTTGAAAGTTCGCGGTTGACTGGGATGAATTTTCGGAATACTTTGGATCTCAACTCTGATCTTGGAGCTGTTGATTCCTTGTCGTAAAGGAATCATTCTCTGCACTCGCTTCGAAGACATATTGGTTAAAGGGATTTGCCACGTAGGACCTGTGTGAAGATATGCGTCATAATCCTGCTTCTGGAATGCAGGGGTAGACCCCTGCGTTTTGAACTTGAGGCGTGAGTCTCACCCTTGCATTTTGAATTTGGAACATGGGTGTGACCTCGGTGTTTTGGTGTTTGCAACGTGGGTCTGACCTTGGCGTTTTGACTTGAGATGCAGAGGTGGCTCTCATGCATTTTATTTTTTGACTAAGTCTTTGAGACTTGTCTTTAGCTCATCTGTTTCAAGTCTCGGCTTACATCCATTAAGCTGATGGGCCTTCAAACATACATAGGATTTTTGGCAAACCCTCAGCCATCAACGGATTTGATAAGCCTTTACCGACTACCATTTGAGTCGGGCTAGCACATGGATTGTCTAAGTCCGTTCCACATGTAACGTTGTGCTAAGAGAATGAACCCTCTTAGACTTGATACTATGATTTTGAATACATAGACTTTATCATTTTTACAGAAAACGACTAACCGGCGACGCGTGTTAGGCGTAGACTTATCTCTTAATAGGGATCGAGATAAAGTCCCCCATGCATGTGAGGCATGGATTTTAGTGTTTTTTTCGTGGCAAAAGACTAACCGGTAACACGTATTAGGCGTAGGCTTATCCCTACTTAGGATTTGGGATAACGTCCCCCATGCATGTAAGGCATGGATTTCGGCGTTATTAATAACAACCTGCCACGATATTGAATACGTGGGCTTTACCATTTTTACGGAAATACGCTACCCGGCAACATGTGTTAGTTGCAGACTTATCTCTAGTTAGGGATCGAGATAAAGTCCCCCATGCGTGAAAGACATGGATTTTTGGTGCTACAATGTTAAATATGTAGGCTTCGTCGCTGTTTCTTCCTGTGTTACTTGAAATACTGAAATAAAGTTGAAAGTACCAGAGGTGTGGTATTAACTTAGCATGAATTTTCACTTAGAGTGAAATTCAAAAAAATTTCTTCATTATCACTAGGATAATTCCAGAAAATCTTTAATCCACTGGGGATTTTATGATGAAAACTTGCTATTCTTGTTGAAAAAGGATTAACAAGTTTATTAGAGAGGGTTTGACTATTAGAGGTGTGATGTTAACCTAACAGTATGTTATAGACTTATCACTCTATTGAAGAGAGTCGAAAAACTGATTTGGTCGTCAGATGTGTGATGTTAACGTGATAGGAAAATGTTGTGATCAGGGCAACTTTGAAGACCTATCGCTCTATTGGAGAGAGTCGATAAGTGGATTTTGTCAGAGGTGAGGGATTAACGTGACAAGAATTTGTTGCGATCGGAGCAACTTTGTGGACTTATCATCCTATTAAAAAAAATTGATAAGTGGATTGTCAGAGGTGTTTGATATTAACGTGACAAGATTTATGTTACGATTGGAGCAACTTTATGGACTTATCATCCTATTGAAGAGGATTGATAAGTGGATTTTGTCAGAGGTGTTTGATATTAAAGTGACAAGATTTTTGTTGCGATCAGGGCAACTTTGAGGACCTATCGCTCTATTGGAGAGAGTCGATAAATGAATTTTTATCAGAGGTGTGATATTAACGTGACAGAAATTTATGTACTTGTGACTTGAATAATATTTTGGGAATTAGCGTCTCGTTGGGAAAACTTGCTAGGTGAGTTTATCATTAGAAGCGATGAGTTTTGATATTTGTGATTTGAATAAGATTTTGAAGACTTAGTGTCTTGCTGGAGAAGATTACGCTGTGAGCAATTTTGAGGACCTATCATCCTATTAAAGAGGATTGATAAGTTGATTGTCAGAGGTGTATTGTTAATGTGACAAATTGGGAGTGACAAATTAGGAGTGATGCAAGCTGCATTCATACTCTGTGGGGGTGATGATCATCAGAAGTGTAATGTTCACTCGACGATGTGAAAGATTTATTGCTCTTAATCCAATAGATTTTAAGTAACCTACCCCCAGTCTTGATTAAGACTTAGCAGGGGAATAAAAAGAGGTAGACAAGGCACATCGCCTAGTGGGCACTATCCATGAAGTCGGAATTGAGGCACATCACCTGGTAGGCCATTATCTGATGAGTTTGACTATCAGAGGTAATTGTTAACGTGATAGTTTTATGGACCTACCATCCTATTGAAGAAGATTAGCAAGTTGATTGACTATCAAAGGTAACTGTTAATATGATAGTTTTGTGGACCTGTCATCCTATTGAAGAAGATTAACAAGTTGATGGACTATCAGAGGTAACTGTTAACGTGATAGTTTTGTGGACCTGTCATCCTATTGAAGAAGATTGGTAAGTTGATGGACTATCAGAGATAACTGTTAACGTGATAGTATTGTGGACCTGCCATCCTATTGAAGAAGATTGACAAGTTGATGGACTATCGGAGGTAACTGTTAACATGATAGTTTTGTGGACCTGCCATCATATTGAAGAAGATTGACAAGTTGATAGACTATCAGAGGTAACTGTTAACGTGATAGTTTTGTGGACCTGTCATCCTATTAAAGAAGATTGGTAAGTTGATGGACTATTAGAGGTAATTGTTAACGTGATAGTTTTGTAGACCTATCATTCTATTGAAGAAGATTGCCAGGGGAATTTGGAAGAAAACAGACTATCAGAGGTAATCATTAACGTGATAGTTTTGGTAGACTTCGTGGTTGACAGATATATTCTATTAAACACGATAACTCAGAAAATTTATTATTCATAATCCAATGAACTACAAATAAACCAACCCCCAGTCTTGAATAAGTGCAGTGGGGAAAAAGGGTAGACATGACACATCGCCTAGTGAGCCACTGCCTAACAAGTTTGACTATCAGAGATAACTGTTAACGTAATAGTTGTTAGACCCGCCATCCTACTAAAGAGGGTTGGCTTCAATGGCCGTAGTTTCTTCCCCATCTGACTGAGAAGATTGATCTTGGTCCGATTGCTCAGGTTGATTCTGCCTACTTTGCTCTTCAGCTTTGATCCTGGCAATAATCTTTTGAGCCTGTTCGCTTTGAGAGATTAGTTGTCTCCAGGAACAATATTCTGCAACTCCTATTCGGGCTAGGAGATCGGTTTGCAAGTTGTGTCGACAGGTCTCTACCAGTGTGGACTATGTCATTCCCGACGAACATCGCAGAGCCATGTTTCGAAACCTCTTGTCGAAGGCTTTGACAGACTGCCTCTTCTTCTGCTTAGTGGCAAGAAGGGTATGGATGGAGACTTCTGTATCCTCTTCAAAGAATCTTGACAGGAAGAGTCTCTCTAAATCTGCCCACTTTTAGATACATCCGGCAGGTAGTTTTCTGAATCATTTAAAGGCAACTCCCTTGAGGGTGCCAATGAATAATCGAGCTAGTATGGCGTCGTTTGATATCACATTCCCAGTCTATGACTTGAAATGATAGATATGTTGGTTCGGTGATCCCGTGTTGTCAAAAGTTTGTAACGTCGGGACCTCAAACTTTGGAGGATAAGGGGCTGCATCCCATTCGGTGGGATAGGGCCTGATAACTCCCTCATCTTGGAGCTCACTTCTGTTAGCAATGGCTATTAGGTGGGCTTCCAATTCTTCCATTTTGGTAGACTGGAGATTCTGCTCGTTCTCCGTCTCTCTTCCTTCATCAGAGGAAGATTTCAGGTTGTGGGCTTCTTGATCAGAAGCAGCACCATCAACCACTTTTTCCTTCTCTTTACTTTTGTGAAGTCGGGATGAAGACATTCTTCCTCTTTGGGAAGATTCTTGCCTGGGTGGCGAATCTGTCTTCTGAAATTTGGCCTTCTCTGTGACGATTTGATTCATTAAGGCCAAGAGTTCATTGATGGCCTCCTGCTGAGATTTGAGCATGGCCTCCTGCTCATCAAGTCTCTTCGCGAGATCTTCATGGTTTCCCGTCATATAAGCGGAGCTCTCATGTTCAACAAAAGAGCTTGATGATTGGGACTCTGCAATGACTGGGTGTTCATCATCAGAATTATTCCTCTGGCTAACCTACGATAGTTGATAGGTGGAATGGCTTCTGTTCGCATCCGAGTGCGTTGGTAGATTCCTTCAAACTCTTTAGTGATTTCTCTGACGGTCGGTGAACAACTTGTCTCAAAGTCATCGGAACTAGGACCCGAGGCTTTCCCTCTACCGATCACATTGATAGTGACCCCAGGATATTCGATCTCTGAAGACTTCTTCTTGTGTGAATGTCGTCGCTGGTTGGGCAAGGCAGCATTTGTTAATTGGACAAACACTAATGATTTGGCCGGATATGAGCAGCATTGACATTTCGAGAGGACCGTAAGAATCAGTCGTTGACATTAGAATGAACGAATGACTTGTTGCATCAGTCTTTCTCCTGATATGAACACTCTCAAATTTGTTGCAAAGACTCGTGAAGAATTACTCACTAATTGTGAGGTTTGAACTGGAACCCCCAGTCTATGATTGGACGGGACTGGCTCCTGGTGAGCATGGATATGGTTGAGATGCCTTGAATCAAAAGACTTCTTATATCCGCCCCTCGATCTAATCACACTACGCAGAGTATTCGGGGGTCTCGCTACCCGGTCAGCGAGCCGGGGTCTAGGGGGCGGCGCGCCCCTGGCCGGGGGGTCCTAGGGGGATGGACTACCAGGTTCTGTATTGGATTTGGCACTTGGAAAATGAGCTTCGCATTTTCTTAATGAAACGCGAGGGTCGCATTTGGCACTTGAAACGCGAGGTCCGCATTTTGGTTTGGAAACGTGAGGGTCGCGTTCTTTAGTGTCGACACAAAGGTCGCGTTTTGACTGGAAAACGCAAAGCTGAAGTTCGCTTTCAACGTAGACTTGAGGTCCGCGTTTGGTTGTAAAACACTCCATTGAGGGCCACGTTCAATTTGGTCCTCGCAAAGCTCCTGTTTGGGCTCATAAACATAAGGCTTGCGTTCTAAAGTAGAAACACGGAGCTCAGGGTCACGTTTAGGCTCACGAACGTGAAGCTTACGTTGGTTAGAGGATCGACTTTCTCAGAGTTGCGCCCGTCACTGAGACCTTCTTCGTCGATGAGCAGCGTTCTTCTTGGCCTGTTTTAAGGCTTTTGCAATGATGTCGTCGGAGTTTACGGAGTTGGTCTCCGCGATGGGCTTTTTGTGACCCGATACTCGTCGCTTTGGTGCGGGTTTGGCTAAAGCTGAGCCCACTCCATCGGAGGAGGGGCTGTCCGAGCAATCTTGGCTAAAGGAGAGGACTTCCTTCGGCATATGAGCAACAATTGGAGCTTTAGTCTCCTTGAAGACTTTGCGCATCTTGCGTATAGCCTTGGGGCTAAGGGATCCGAAGGAGATGGTCTCCTTAAACTTAGCGTGATCAAACTCTACCACGAGAGTTTCAATGATTGTTCTAGTGAGATGAACATCGGATTGCACCATCACTTCTTCGTCAGAAAAGCTAGTCCCCAGCAGAGTCGTCATCTTTTGTTTGGGGAAAATTTGTAATAAGAAAAATAATGAAAGAATCGTATTTGATTTATTCTCTCTAACTGCTTAGAAAAATAATGATTACAATCCTCTCAATCTCGATTACAATTGGATTTCCTGATTACAAAAGAGAGGAGAATGATCTGGATTCTACCCTTTGTTTAATTCTGGGTTCTTCACGGCGACGATGAGATGCTTCCCTCGAATGCTCACGTCGAGTTTGCTTCTCGTTAACGATCCGAATGTTTTGATTCACTAGAACGTGGTTTTCTCCTCATGATTTGACATTGTGGAGAACTTACAAAGCAAGTTTTAGAACTCTGGACGAGTTGATAACTCTGAACGAGTTTGAAACTCTATGAAAGAGTTAATTTAACCAAAATCGGTTTATAGACAAGGATGAAAGCTCTCTGTTGTCGAACGTTGCTGAAGGATGAACGTCGATCTCCTCCTCGCTGCCAAGCCGAAGATCTCCTCTTCGCTGCCAAGTCCAAGATCCAATAACCTAGCCGAAAAGAACTCCTGAACTCAGTTGAGTTTACTCGTTTTTATAGGGGATTAAGGGGGTGTAACCGTCCCTTAAATCACTCCTAAGTGGGGTGTAGCCACCCACAAATCGTGGGAAACGGTTTTAGAACCGTTCAGCTCATGTTGAATGAGTCAAATAATGCCCAAGTTGGCGTTCAGGACCCTAACTCCGCATTTTAGACTCGAGACACGGAGTTGGGCACCCGCTGGATGTTCAAAAACACGAGGGTCACCCGCTAGGTGTTGAAAAATACGAGGGTCGCCCGCTAGGTGTTGAAAAACATGAGGGTCATCCGCGTTTTGTTTGCTGAGGGTTGAAAACGTAGGGGTCGCCTGCATTTCAAGAACTGAAACGCGAAGGTGAATTCCGCGTTTTAGAAGGAGCTAATAACTTATAACTTTTTCTGTAGAGCGTTGTAAAGACCATTGTTGAGTGACCTTTGCCTTGGCTGTTTTGGGGTGTGAAAGTCGTCAGATTGTAACTTTTATCATCGGTGTTTGATGGGGGATCAGCTATCTATTGTGATTTTTAGACAGCCTACAGATTTGTTTGGGTCATCGAGAATGACTTAGAAATAGGCTGCTCTAGATGGCCATAGAAAAGGAGGAAAGCACTCTTCGGGGGAGTGTTATCAGAGACTGAGAGGAATGAGCTTGAGATGATCAATGCTTATGTCGATTCTTGTCAGTTCGAGAGTTTGCTTAATAAGTTGGTTCTAAGGGTCTTCAGCATGTCGCATGAGTCATCTACCAATCAAGACTTTGAGACAGCCTTTGTTCTCATCATAAGGGAAGCGGAGGCTGCGCCAATGTCTACTGTTCCTATGGTCGATCCTCAAGAGGAGCCATCAGTTAGACCCATTAAACGTTATCGTCGAGATACCACCCCAGTAGAGAGGAGGACGTTGCATCCACCCTCCTCCTCAGATGAAGGTAGAGGCATACAGAGCAGGCGTATTAAGGGGAGGCCAAGCAAGGAGCACATGCAGAAGCCAGACTGACCGAGACGGACGTTGCTCATTCGAATGAGTCGTCTTTGGGGGAACAAGCCAAGGCTTCTCAAGGAGAGGGAGGCGCTGGGGAGGGAGAGTCGTATGGTCGCTATCATGAGTTCACTCACCTAGGGTTAGAACCGGTAGAGGAGGAGATAGTGTTTCCTCCCAGATTGGAATATCCAATCCTTATCGCCCGACCGATGTCAGTGGCGAAAGTTAGGATAAGATGAGGAGTTACCTTATTGGGCTCGATGGGAGCGGTGCCCGACATAGGAGAGAGCCCGACCCAGGATTTTTCTTAGACCCTGTCGAACATCTTGATGTTATAGGGACTGTTTTGGGTTCACATCGGAATCAACAAAAGGCAGTAGAGCAATTTTGGCTTCCTCAAGATGAGGAGTATTTACAGCAGGTCCTAAGTGTTGGTATCCATCATTGTCTTCGTAGCTATTTTGTCTGAGGCGCTTTGGTGGAAGGGGAATTATACCGGCTAGTTGATAAGGTCTGGACTGCCTATCATAGGCTCCTCGGGAAAGTTTTTTCTCTTAGAGCCGACCGGGAGGCCAGCTTGGAGAGATCCACAAAGATGCCAGCCCCAGTTGTTCTTGAGGTCAATAAGCTCAAGGAGCAGTTAGAGGAAGCTCTCCGAGCAAAGGCGCGTGCTGAGGTGCTAGCTAAGGCGGAGAAGGAGGAAATTGCGCACGCAAGGTGTAGGTTGGGTGAGGAATGTGCCAAGTTAGATAAATTTCAAGAAGAGAATTATCGTCTTAAATCCGAGTCCTATCACCAGGAAATCATTGATAAGTATTGCTTTAGTTTGACTGAAAAGACTGAAGTGGCAATGATCTGCAAAGGTATGACTATCTGTTGGCTCAGCTCCCAGCCGAGATGAAGATCCCGCCCGATCACTTTCATTACCCTCCGATGGTAGCCAATTGCTTAGATACGTTAAGGCAAGTAAAGGCGCTCGGCGAAGAGCTTAATCTGGATGAGGATGAGTATGATTCAGATGATTCGAATAACGGCGAGGGCTACTTGACCTTTCCACCGGCTATTCCCAGGACTTCCCCACCTCCGACTCCATGAGCCGGGATGGATTTCCCTTAGCTTATTTAGGATCCTATTTCCCATTTGTATACTTGTTACTTTATAGATACATTGTACCCTGTAAGACATTTTGTCGAATGAATAAAAAGATACTTTTGGCCTTCCCTCTATTGTTTTGCTTTGTTGCATGGCTTCAATGCGTTTGCTGAACAACTGGGCTTTAGTTAAGCTTAAAAATTCGTCTGTCAGTTCTAGAGTCGACTTGCCTTCTTTTCAAAAGACGTGTTCCGAACTTGAGCGACCAATCTGATGTTTGTTGTTTTTTTCTAAATGTAAGATCACTAATACTGACAGGGTCAAGTATTTGATAGTCGGTGTTTAAATTCCTCGGCAAAGGTTAAAGAAAAATTTCCGATGGTAGCGGCTGACCATCGAGAGTCGACGGGTTCGTGGCTGATGGTTTGTCGAGAAGATAGCTCAATGAGTTACTAAAGGTCTTTATTGGGCTAGCGGAACGTTACTATTTGAAATGACATTATAGTACTATTAGTGGTCAGGGAGTAAATAACACCGCATAGATTTTTGAGTGGATCAATGTAGAGTAAAGGGGGACAGTGCTTCGATTTTCGTGTGAACCGCTTGAGATTTCAACGCGAATCTCATTTGCTCATCTCGAAATGTGATGACCGTTCGTATAACTCCACGTGTCTCTTGAATTCTATAAATAACCTATTGGGGTGATAGAGAATCCTTTACGAACTCCTGCCTCCCAATTTTTAGCGTTTATCCCTCTTCAATCTCTTCAAATTTCACAGTTGCAAACTTTCGATGGCTTCTCATAGATCTTTCGCTGGTTGCAACGAGGAGAAGATTATCCTCCTCATGTAATTTTATTCAAAGGTTCACGCCGAGGAGCCCAATAAATATTATGAGCTCTATGACATCCCCCGGGCATTTACACTAGAGGTGCCTGCGAGACACGAAGCGGTGTACCACCATGGCCCAAATAGGGCACTCCTCTATCTTGCCCACCTTAAGTATGAGCTCTGATTGCCTCTTCATCCTTTTATTAGGGAAGCGTGCACCGCTATGGGGGTTTTCCCTGCTAATTTACCCCCAACGCCATAGGGGTGTTGGTGGGTTTCGTGGTCATATGCCACCACGTCGGTGTCGAGCCGAGTTTGTGCCTGTTCGGGCAATTGGTTGGCGCTAAGTCGACAAAAAGGGATCCTCACTATTTTTTCTATTATTGTGAGAACTTCAAATTTGTGACGGATGATCCTGACACTAATAGAGATTGAAAGGAGCATTTCGTCTCGGTATTTTGCATCAATGGCATGCCCCCTTATTCTAGCTAGCTCAAGGTAAATAGGGATGCTTTGAAGCCGCTCCTGCCTTAGCCCGAGGAGAGGCAGTAGCTGGATAAGATTCGCTCCTATGCTGGGTCCCGGGAGTGAATCAATCTCTTCGATGCGACATCACTCTGGGTGGCGCAAATCTCAAGAATCTCACCTAATGATGTCGACAAGTTTAGGACCAAGATGCTAGTTCTCTCCCTCGAAGAGAGTAATAGGGAGGTATCAGGAGACTAAGGGCCAAGTTCTAGTGCTAGGCACCAGAAGAGATTAAAGGGGTACCTCGTTCCAGCAGAAGAGGCTGACCTCCAGTCGAATGTCACCGAAGTCGTCGCTTAGGTGGAGAAGCGGCGAGTGAAGGCTAAGAAATTGGCCAAGAAGAGTCGAGACACCAAAAGGTCAACTGGGTCGATTCAGGTCCAATCGGCTGTGGGACATCAACATGCGCAACTAGTTGTAGATTATAAGCCGGCTGAGAGACGACAGCAACAGTAGGCCTAGGAGTGGCGACAACCCGACATCATCACTGTTGATGATCCATCCTCGCCAACTGATGGGGTGGCTTTAGTGGCGAAAATTACCGATGCTGAGGTTTCCATTGAAAGAGTGGCCGAGCTAATTTCTGGGCTTGAGTCATCTCATAGACCTGGCAAAGGGCTAGCTGGGTCGGCTGGGAGAAAGGTGAAGACCAGACCCTCTCTCTATAAAAATCTGAGGTTGGTGAAGCCAGTCGAAAGCAGAGAGGCGTTTGGCCTTTTCCTCATTGGACTTCTGGCGTTAACCTCCCAACTTAGCAGGTGGCGGAAGCTATGTTATCGGTGGTGCATGTGGGTCCTTGTTTGGCTAAGGAGGAGCTATCGGAGGACGAAAAGTTCACCCCCCAGCCTTCCTCTGATCGAGAGTTAAGTTTTTAGGGTCCTTGAATGGACTGTAATTACAGCAGTAGCGGGCATTCCACAGCACTCCCCGAAGGATAAGAGAATTCTTTGGAGGGGATGATAACGCCATGGCTTGTTATTGTCTCAAGGTCATTTGGTTTGGGGGCGTCTATTAGGAATAGGAGATGTAACGAGTAGGCTGCAAATATATGGCCACGGGACGCCTCGCGGAAGGTTGACAGAAGGAGCTCAGGAAGGAAGAAGAAGGCGGTAAGAAAAAGGCAGAGGAAAGAATCAACACCTTGGAGGCTTAACTTAACAGCGTTAAAGTCCATTAGTGGCAAGAGGTGGACGCTAAGGAGAAAGCCCTTAAGGGGGTTCGATCCCATAGCGCCGACCAAGTGGCTTCTATTGCTAGGCTTTGGGAGGAGATAGCCCTGCTAAAAGAGGATGTGGGCCATCATCAGCAAGGAATTGCCGAGCAAGATGGGCGGTTATCAGCTTTGGTGGCGGAGGTCAAAATTGAGAAGGGCCTTAGAGTGAATGCTGAGCATATGGTCAAGCTTTTGAGAAAAGAACTCAAGGGAGAATGATCATCTGGCCAAGCATCTATGGCGCTCGTCAAGGACTTGGAGGGTCGGCTCACTCGTCTCGACTCAGAGCAGTATAGGAATAAAGGGAGAATAGTCGAGCGTTTGGAGGGCCGGCTCACTCGTCTCGACTCAAGGGAGAACGGTTGCCTTGGGTTAATAAAGTTGATGGCTTGCCTCCGTCTTTTCCCTTTATTCTTTGTAAAGAGCTTGTAATGAAGTTCGACTATCGGAATAAAAATCAGCTTTGTTTTCATTTTTGAGTCATCTTCACTTCGTTCATGATTGGCTTTCCTAACTTGAAGCTCGCAGCTTTGCTCGTATTGCTATGATAGGCTAGACATATGGAAGTCAGGATTACTGGCTCTTGGTACAAATTGTGCTGGCTAAGCGTTTGGTTCTTTGACTGACAAGGGCTCGGCAAGTTATGCTCCAGTTCTTTTTTGTCGACGGACGGTCGAATATTAAGATTTCCTACTTTAGACTTATATATGGCATTATGATAACCCCAAGGTTGGGTGCCTAGGTCTTATGTAGGTGCCTAGGTCTTCATATACCTATAATGGTCGAAAGATGATTGTGAGAGTCGACCATATGTTTGATGCCTTGGGTTTATTCCTGAAAAGGCACCAAGGGCTTTTCAGATATGATGACAACCCTTAGGCTATGTGCCTAGGTCATACATAGATTCCTAGGTCTTCATATACCCATAATGGTCAAAAGATGATTGTGGGAGTCGACCATATAGTTGATGCCTTAGGCTCCAAGGGCTTTTCAGATAGGATGACAACCCTAAGGCTGTGTGCCTAGGTCTTACATAGATGTCTAGGTCTTCATAAACCCATAATGGTCAAAAGATGATTGTTGGAGTTAACCATATGGTTGATGCCTTGGGTTTATTCCTAAAAAGGCACCACAGGCTTTTCAGATGGGATGACAACCCTAAGGCTGTGTGCCTAGGTCTTATATAGATGCCTAGGTCTTCATATACCCATAATGGTCGAAAGATGATTGTGGGAGTCGACCATATGGTTGATATCTTGGGTTTATTTTTGAAAAGGCACCAAGGGCTTTTCAAATATGATGACAACCCTAAGGCTGTGTGCCTAGATCTTATATAGTTGCCTAGGTCTTCATATACCCATAATGGTCGAAAGATGATTGTGGGAGTTGACCATATGGTTAATGCCTTGGGTTTATTTTTGAAAAGGTACTAAGGGCTTTTTAGATAGGATGACAATCCTGAGGCTATGTGCCTAGGTCTTATATAGATGCCTAGGTCTTCATATACCCATAATGGTCAAAAGATGATTGTTGGAGTTAACCATATGGTTGATGCCTTGGGTTTATTCCTGAAAATGCACCAATGGCTTAATATCCCTGCATGGAGGGGGTAATATGATAGCTCGAGACAAGAGTTAGTTTCAATAATAATTTTATTAAAATTAAACAAAATTTACAGGGCTACTAAAAGTATCACCTCAAGTGCTCGACATTCTAGGGATGTTATAGGATTCTCCCATCTGGGGTCTTTAGACGATAGGTATCGGCTCACAGTTCCTCTAGGATTGTATAAAGGCCTTCCCAATTGGGTGCTAGCTTACATCTCCAGGTGTCCTTATCGAAAGCAGCTTTATAAAGGACAAGATCCCTAGTCCCGAATCTTCTCGGTCGGATTTTGCTATTGTAGTAACGGGCAATTTGTTGCTAGTTAGTGACTAGAGTTCGAAGTGCTTTTTCTCAAGTCTCATTCAGGAGGTCAAGTCCAATTCACAGTCCTTCCGAGTTTGATTCCTCATCGAAGTGTCACACCCTCTCATATTTTTTTATTGGAAAAGAACATCATAAGCTCTCTGCATATCGTACCTAAGAGTGTTCGCTTGGGATCACCAGTCACAGTCGGATTTTTGGCATACCGAGTTCGACAGGAGTAACTGCTTCCGCACCATAGGTTAGCTTGAATAGCATTTCTTTGGTCGAGTTCTTGTGAGTTGTGCGATACGACCAGAGAATGCTGGGTACTTCTTCAATCTAGTTCCCGACCATAGCGTCCACTTTTTTCTTTAACACTGGTAAGATGTACTTGTTGGTTGCTTTTGCAAGGCCATTGGATTATGGATGAGCGGCATAAGAGAATTTGAGATGAATGCTATATTCTTTGCAAAAGTTGCGGAAGCCTCTGCTATTGAAATTGGTACCATTGTCAGTCACAAAGGATTGAGGTACGCCAAACCAGCAAACTATGGATTTCTATACAAAATTCATGATGTTACTCTCACCAATCTTTGCCAACAATTCAGCTTCAATCTATTTGGTAAAGTAATCAATCGCCGCGATAAGAAATCTCCTTTGCCCTGAAGCTTGAGGGAGAGTTCCAAGCAAATCCAACCACCATTGGGCGAATGGTATTGGGTCAGGATGGAAGTCAGCTTAGTCACTATCGTTCGGGGTATGGATAGGAAAATCTGGCATTTTTGGCAATGAGAGATGAGTCATCTTGACTCAGCGAGAATAATCGGCCAATAATACCCCTAGCGGATGACTTTTTGTGCAAGGGTTCTGGCCCCGGGATGGTTCTTGCAAGTACCTTCATGTATTTCTCTGAGTACATAGTTGGCCTCTAGCGACCAAAGGCATGTAGGGTCTGATACCACTGCTAGAACAAGACATCTGATAGAGTCGCTCATCGATCAGGATGTAGCGGCGAGAATTCCTTTGTAAGCGCCTGGCTTAAGCCGGATCTTCAGGCAGAGTACCTTGTGTTAGATAAAGGATGATGGGATCCAACCAACAGTGTATTACCGATGCCTCTATCTCCGGAACAATCTTGGCTGGTTTGGAGATGCTAGGTTGTTCAAGGGTGTCGGTGTAGACATGCCCCGAATTAATTCTCAAATTTGTCCAACTAAGCTTAGAAAGAGCATCTGCTCGGGTGTTAAGAGTATGAGAAACTTGGGCTATTCTAAACTCTGAGAAGCAAGTCAGAAGCTCTTTAGCAGCCTTAAGATACAAGGCCATCCTTGAGTTTTTAGCTGCATATCACCCATTGACTTGATGGACGACTAATTAGTCGACAAGAATATAAAGGCATTCTGCATTTAATGCTTGTGCCGTTCGGAGGCCAATGAAGAGGGATTCATATTCAGCTTCATTGTTGGATGCCGAAAAATTGAAGGAAATGAAATGTTCATGCGTTAACCCATCAGGGCTTCACAAGACCACCCCCGCTCTTCTACTAGCTTCTCCAGAAGATCCATCAACTTTCAATAACCACCTTGAGTTGCACTCAGGTAAATCATACTCCTAGGTGTGACGAGTTGGTGGAGCAGATGCCTGAACTGGTGGAGGTGTTGGCTGATGAGATGGCAAAAGTGCATCTAGTTCATCATTTAGGGAAGTTGATTGAATCAAGAAGTCTGTCAAAGCTTGAGCTTTAATTATCATTCTGAGTTTGAATTGAACATCATGCTCGCTAAGTTCGACTGCCCATGTAACCATCCTTCTTGAAATTGTGGGGATGCCTAGCACTTTCTTTAAAGGTAGGCTTGTCTGCATAATAATAGCATGAGGTTGAAAGTATGGGCGATGTCTCCTCGTAGTGATGATAAGGGCAAAGGTAGCCTTCGCTATGAGGGGGTAATTAATCTTGCCCACCTTGAGGATCCAGTTCACATAATAGACGGGCTTCTAAATATTCTCTTCCTCCCTAACCAGAATAGAGCTGACAGGTTTGGGGGAGACGGACATGTATAGATACAATGTCTCTCCACTCATGGGCTAGCTCAGCAGTGGTTTAGTACTCAGATAAGATTTGAGATCCTGAAATGTGATACTGCACTCTGCCATCCAGGCTATACTCTCCTTTAGGTTCTTACTTCCCCTTAGAATTTTAAAGAAGGGGAGGCTCCTCTTGGCAAATTTAGAGAGGAGTTGACCCAGAGCCACATTCTTTCCATTCAGCTTTTGAATGTCTTTTAGTGTGCGCAGTTCTGGCAATCGGTCAATGGTGGCTATCTTCTCGGGGTTGATCTCTATACTCCTCTGGGTGATGATGAATCACAAGAATTTTCTCGATTGTACCCAAAAGGCACACTTGGCGGGATTAAGATTTATTCGATAATATCGGAGGGTGGAGAAGGTCTCGTCTAGGTCTAAGATATGGGCGAATGCTTGCTTTGATTTCACTAGCAAGTTGTCAACATAAGCCTCTAGATTATGCTCGATCTGGTGCTTAAAGACTCTAGCAACAAGTCTCTGATAGGTAGCTCCTGCGTTCTTTAAACTGAAGAGCATCATCTTATAATAATAGGTGCCCAGATCGGTGATGAAAGAGGTCTTCTCCTAATTATGTTCCACCATAAAAATCTAGTTATAGCTAGAGAAGGCATCCATAAAGCTGAGCAGCTCATGGCCTGCACTCTCGTTGACTACTTGGTCGATTCGAGGTAGAGGGTAGCTGTCTTTAGGACATGCTGTGTTGAGGTAGGTGAAATCTACACACATTCGCCATTTAATCGTATCTTTCTTCACTAAGACGGTTATTGGACTTCTCGGATGAAGCCGACACTAAGAAGTCGTCTGACCTCGTTAGCCGCCACCTTTTGGCATTTTGGGCCGAGGTGTTTTTTCTTCTGTCGAACTAGCTTGGCATGTTTGTCAACAGCTAGCTCTTAGCTAATGACTTTAGGGGGAACCCCCGTCATGTCTTTGGGTCCCCAGGCAAAGACATCAGTATTCGCTTGTGGGAATTTTATCAAAGCCCCTCGTAAGGGTTCGACTAAGCTTGACCCAATTTTAACTGTCTTTGATCCTTCTCGGTTAATAAGTATCTACTGAAGCTTATCTACCGATATTGTCCTCTACTGCTCCATTGTTTTTTAAGTTGGAGGCATGCCTTTTTGACAGATAGGGTGTCCTACACGCCCTTACCCTTGGCTGAGAGCTAATAGCAGGATCTAGCCTCTCGTTGATTGCTCCTAGAAACACCGACTCTATTGGGAGTTGAGAACTTGAGCATTTGGTGATAAGTTGAGGGAATGCCTCGCAATAGGTGGAGGGTGGTTCAACCGAGGATGACATTATGGGCTAACTTGACATCTATTATCATGAACTGGATAAGGACAATAACCTATCTAGGGTACTCTCCTACCATTAGTGGGAGAGTGATCATTCCTTCTGGCAGAAGAGAGTGCCCAGTGAAACCAATAATGGGTCCTCTGCACGGGAGTAAGTGAGATCTATCGATGCCCATTTTGTAGAAGACATCAACATACATGATATCTATCGAGCATCCTATGTCGACCATGATTCGTTTCACCTGGTAGTCGTCGATCCCTGCCGTGATGACAATAGGATCATCATGGGGCATCTCTATGCCTCGTAGATTGGCGTCCCTAAAAGATATGGGTTCGTTGGTCTTTATCCTTTGTCGACTTCGTAGACTCGCAATGCCCTCTTGGCATATTTCTTCTGGGCATTATTAGAAGATCCTCCAATAGTGGGACTATCACTAATGGTATTGATGACTCTTTGTGGCTAGGATCTGGAGGTTGATTGCCCTATTGCAGTCGAGGACGAGGTGACCACGAACAGGACCTCCTTTCGGCTCAAGGTAGGTCGGATTCCCAACGATCCCGTCGAGTAGTAAGATTCTTCAAATACCCCCTTTCTATTAAATCCTCAATATCCCACTTGAAGACGCGGCAGTCGCTGGTGAGATGACTGTGATCCTGATAACATCGGCAGTCGTTGGTGAGATGACCGTGATCGTGATGACATCGACAAAACTGTCGGGTATCACAGTTCTTTAGATTCGACTTCATTCTAGGGGTAGGCTCTTTGAGGTGTCCCTCTCTCTAGACCATGGTGAGAGCGTTTGTGAAAGAGGTGTCAAAGATGGTGAGGTTTGTTTTTGGCTCATGAGCCCTCTACCGGTCCCTCTTATTGGTCTGGTTAGAGCGAGGGTCGAATCTTAGGGGGGAGGGTCATTGGGCCATTCTTGCCTTGTAGGGAGGCCTCTCGCTAATTCTAGAGTTGGCGTTGAGACCGGTGTGGCTGTCAGGGTTGACCGAATGGCTGGAACCCTTAGTGGTATTGAATTCATGGCAGCAGAGATCTCTATGCTCCTGGTTGATGCCTTATAGGCATGAGCGACATCCATATCCATGTGTTCGTGTGCTTTGGCCATCAACTGCTCATAGTTGTCGATGAGCTTCTTGGAAAGCAAGTCAGCCAGCTCATTGCTCTTCAAGCCTCCAATGAGTGAGGACATGGTGACTGCACTTCTTGGGTCATTAACCTTCAGTCTCTTCACCTGAAATCTTTTGAAATAGGCTCAGAGGCTCTCCTCAGGCCCCT
>NC_033794.1:91920623-91926614 GCF_001876935.1 Asparagus officinalis | reverse complement strand
CACTTGGTATCAGCGAGAAAGTGATGGATGAACTTTTGGCTGAGCTGACAAAAGTTGCTGATGGGTTTCCTTTCGAGAGTATTCCACTAAACCTTAACACTCCCTGTAAGAGTGATCGAGAAGTAAAGACAGAGGATTGCTTATTTGGAGCATGCTCATTATATCATAATAGTTTTGAACATGCTTTGAAAGGTCTCCTTTGCTTGTATATATCCCTATGTGGGGCATTTTAAACTTCTCGAATGGGTAATTCATTATGTTATCAGAGAGAGGGGTGTTCCCCCCGATGGCGTCAGCAATCGGCCTGTACACTTGATCATAACCGGAGGCCCCTATGGTGGTAGAGGGGGTTAGAGACGTATGGTGGCGATGATGGGCCCTAGAGGCTCTAAGGTCTTTAGGATGTCTAGGACCATAACTCTCACCAGTGCTTTCCTGTTGAGGGAAAAGTTGTCGGCGAGACTCTACTTGGCGAAGTGTCCGACGGGATAGTGAGCCCGATCGTCCAATGTGATCTGGCTGCTCAACAGATGTGTAAGGAGTCCAAGGTGGAACCTCTCTCCATGCTCCAGGGTGGATAGTATGATAGGGATGATCCGATGAAACTTTTTATGGCTATGGAAGCTGGCCAAGGACTTTGTTAGTAAACATGTTGAGTTGCTCTTGAAAGGATAGAGCAAGCTTGCGAGTAGTGTCCTTGAGTTGAACTTAAGTAACATAACTGTGGTGTTCTACAGGGCGAGATTCGTCAGACCCTTGCTCAGAACCTGACATGTTTACTCAAAAAAGAAAAGTAGCCCCATGGTGGGTGCTAAACAGTTGATGACTAAGATCAAACAATTAGTTATATCCAAAATAGAATAGGTTCGGTTCAGTATTAAAGAGGGGTCGCTTCCTTCCCTGACTTTATGTCTAGTTCTTGAATTATGATGTTGATCAATATATACATATAGAAATTCATAAGAGGGCGGAGATTAGTTCCCCCGTTGTACCTCCAACGATCAAGTTAGTTAATGAACTTGAGTGGGAAAAGTGAGAACTGTGTGTTCTTGTATGCAGTCATATGTTCCAAAGTCAAATTTGTGTTTCAAAAGTCCCCTTTACAGGTTCAAATGATACATGTATTTATATCCCAAGCACGATGGGTAAATTAGTCACTTTGGCCAAGCACAGTGAGGCGGTGGCGAAGTGCGGGTTGGTAGTTGAGTCAGCTTTTGCTTTATATATGTCAGCTGATGACTGGAGGGTAGATCACTTTGGCATTAAATGGGAAATGATCAACTATGGGATAGTAACCCACGTGGACCGATGAGTCATGAAGACTATCGGGGTCAGAGAAATAATGCACTTGTCATGCATTAAATGTGATGCGGACATGTAGCCAGTAAGGATAGCTTCATCGAGAAGTAACATCGTTTCGAATGGGTTTCAAGAGGTGTTTTGGACGAGTAGTCAAATAGACTCTAGGTGAGTCGTCTAGGATGAGAGGACCGACTAACACCGCCTTTCGTGTCGGCATGGAAGAATGTTGACTTGACGAATCAACTGACAGACTCCGAGAGATCTGAGCTATCCAGTTGAGCGGGGCAAGACGTATAAGGATACATTTGTTTATTTTGTCGATACGATGTATGTCCATGGGTGGGAATACTATAACAAACAATAAGCTATATTTAGTGGGTCCTATAGCTTGTATCGCGTCAACAGGCTCGTGGTCTCGGGACGTGACAAACGGTATCAAAGCAATTTATCAGTCAGAAGTGTAGGACTAAGTACTATTAGGGGCTTAGTACTACACCACTTGAGCACGGTGAGAGCCACCTCTAGAGTCCATGTCGTCTGGTGGTGATACTAGGATGTACCAATTGTCATGATGAGGATGTCATATGTTTAAGATGGGGGTGATTGTAGTGCCTCAAAGAGAATAGTTCCATATTGGTGGGTGAATAGATAATAGATGGTTTATAAGTGAAATTGTGTAATTTAAATGTAGCATCGACTAGTCAATTTTGACAGTGATTTGACTCAAATAATGCGGTATACTCAATAGGTCTTGTAGCTTACATAGCATCAACGGGCTTGCGAGCCGTGGGTGACACAATAACAAGCTTTCTGCTTTGTATACGAAGTGATCTCCCGCTACTAGCCCTGTTAAATTGTTTCATACTGTTTGGGATCGACTTTTACTTCCAAAACATGATATCATCCTTTGGTTGGTCATTCATTCAAAGCTTTTAACTAATGACTGATTATGCTACATTAGTGTTTTGTCTTCGAACTGTTGTGTGCTTTGCACACAGGATACCAAACAAATCTTCATCATTTATTCTTTAATGATAAACTTAATGCAAATTTAAAATGCAACAACGGAATGGATCTGATTTAGAGTGGAGGTCCTGTAGCTGGACTCATATTATTGATTGGTTCTCCATCTGATTGAAGGGGAAGGGAATCAAACAGAGGATGTAGCGATAAACTCTCTCTGTTGCGGTATATGCACTATGGCAAGAAAGAAACTTTGGAATTTTCAAGTAGCAAGCTAGGGACGAGGAGGCTCTTACCAAGTTGATTAAAGTCTTAATATTATCTTCTGCTCTTAATAGTAAATTGGATGAGAATAGCAAGTTATGGATTGAAAGATTGTAAAATTTCTTCTTATTTGTTAAAATAAGAGAGAGAGAGACAGAGTCTTGGGTAAATTTTCCTTAAATTAAATATTGAGTGTATGTGTGTGTGTGTGTGTGTGTGTGTGTATACACACACACACACAAGTAGAGGAGGATGAGGCTTGTCCTCATAACCAATGTGGGACTAACACACTACTAACACAATATTATCAATAGCCCTCCTCAAACTCATGTTGGGTTAAACAAAGTAAGTTTGCGTACAAGAAACTAAAATCAATGAATGGGTAAGGCCTTTGTGAAGAAATCTGCAAGCTCGTCTGCAGATGAGACATGAGAAAGTAGAATTGTCTTGTCCTTGATAACTTGTTGACGGACAAAATGAGCGTCGATCTCAATATGTTTGACCCTCTCATGAAATACTAAATTATTAGCAATCTGGATGGCACTCTTATTAGCATAGTAGAGAGGAGTAGGAATCATAACATAAATACCAAAATCACTGAGAAGATGACGAAGATGAATAATCTCTTTAGCTGTTATGGACATTGTACGATACTCAGCCTCAGTGCTGGAAAGAGTAATAACATCTTGTTTCTTACTCCATCAGAAAATAAGGAAATCACCAAGAAATATATAATAACCTATGATAGATTTCCTAGTAGTGGGATCAGCAGCCCAATCAATATTAGAATATGTACAAAGCTCTAACTTGGATATAGCAGGTAACAGAAGAGAGTGGGTGCTAGTACCCCAGAGATACCGAAGAATTCGTAACAAGGAAGTATAGTGCACAGAACGTGGGGCACTAACAAATTAACTGACAATACAAACAGCATGAGAGATATCTAGTCGTGAGACACATAGATAGACCAACTAGCCAATAAGATGTCAGTATCATGTAGGATCAGATAGAGGCTCACCATCAGTAGAGAGAAGTTTGACATTCTGTTAAAGTGGAGTATCGATAGTTGCATCGTCAATTAGCTCAGCACGATCTAGAATATCTGAGAGATACTTCTATTGAGACAGTAGTACACCCCGCGGGCCCTAAGAAATTTCTAGACTAAAAAAACAGTGAAGAGATCCAAGATCCTTCATGTAGAACTGTTGTTGTAATTGAGATGTTGCGAACTGTATACTAGTAAGATCATTACCTGTAATGATCATATCATCTGTATAAAGGAGTAATAAAACTCTACCACGTGATGTAGTATGAACTAATAGAGAAGCATCTTGATGACTCCCCAGTAAGCCCACCCTGAGCACGACATCGGAAAAACACTCAAACCAAGCTCGGGGTGCCAACTTGAGACCATAAACAGTACGACGAAGGACATACGTGTCTCGGAGGAATACTAGACCTTGGAGATGGTTGCATGTATACTATCTCAGACAAAGAGCCATGGAGAAAAGTATTCTTGACATTCATATGGTATAAGGGCTAACGATGAGCAGCAGCAACTGCAAGTAGAGTATGAACAGTGGGCATCTAAGTAACAGGAGCAAAGATCTCCTCATAATCAATACCTTATTGCTGAGTAAAACCTAGAGCCACTAAACAAGCTTTCCGACATTCAATGGTTCCATCAGGATGATACTTGACCTTATAATTCCATTTACTGCCAACAAGAGAGATCCCAAGGGGATAGGGAACAACATCCCAGGCATGTGTTTGTTTAAAGGCCTAAAATTCCTCAGCCATAGCTTGTCACCACTTTGAAAATTAAACTACCTCTTGAAAGGACTTTGGCTCAACGGTAGTATGAATGGCAGCAAGAACAGAAAACTTTATGACCCACCCCAACCATCACCATTCTCTAGCCTTTTATTAGACACATGACCAAGTCGTCTATGCCACAAATTGGCAGGAAGCAACGTAGATGGTTTTGACAAACAAACAAAAACAATAAGAGAACGTGGATGTATTGACTCTAGAAGATGAAGATATTCTAGAAAATATAGCTTGTGCCTCCTACGACACACCCCAATCGTCTTGCCCGTCTGTGGATTTTGCATAAGATAAGTATTAGAAGAAATTGAGACAAGCAAGATAGCCATACATAAAGAGCTAATAGAAATTAAATTCCAGCACAACTGAGGAGCCATATAGTTGGGAATTAGTGTTAGATGGCCAGATGGATTATTTTGTAGGATAATAGAGTCATACTGAGTGATAGACAATGCTTGTCCAATAGCTGTGTAGATAGGGGGAAGAGAAGATGAAGTAATGACAGAGGATAAAAGTGAGGCATTATAAGTCATATGAAAGGAATATCCAGAGTCAAAAATCTAGAGATCAATCATACCAGAGACCGAAGGGTTAGCTGAAGAACCAGCAAAATTCATACCAGAGAGTTGTGCAGCGGATGTAGAGGTGATATGCTGAAAAGCATCAAGTTGACGGCGAAGACCTTCAATAGCTTGAATAGTAGAGTCTGATGTGGTAGAAGGTATAGTATTAGCTAGAAATCCTGTTGTACGAGAGGGTTGAGACTGAGGGGGGTCACAGACCACGACTAGTACCTATGGAACGTAACCTAAGATGAAGCTTGAAGCATGTTTCAATGTGATGCCCTTCCTTCTTACAATATTTACAAGAGAGCTTAGATCAAGCCTGTGGAGAGGGAGCCTTTTAAGAAGTATGATTCATAACAGGAGCAGTGGCGGGTATAGACAGAGCATTAAGTGAAGAGGTAGGAGTGTCTATTGATAAATTGAGTCATGTTGTCTATTGTCAGGTCTCATAAGTAGTAAGAGCTCCCATAACTGAGGCTAAAGTCAAAAATTGAGGCTGATGAAGTAGTTGATCAGTCATAGTTGAATATTCACGAATGGATTGAAACTATTAATGCACCTCCTGTCGCTCGTACTAGGCTAGCTAGTCTTCATATGTGGAATCACTTCCAGGAAGCATGGAGCATAATTCTATCCAAAAACCATGTATTTATCCGAAATGAGACTACAGAGAGGAACTACCTTTGTGTTATAGAGTAACGCGTTGCAGAAGATATGCCTCCTATGCACTAGAACACTCAGTGAGCTGAGTCCACATAGCACGAGCAGAAGGAAGCGAACCAATTTCAACAGTGAGACCAAAGCCAACACATCGAGTGAGATAATCCATGACACAAAATTCCTACAACTGCCAATCCGAACTCTCGTTGACATAGAGAGCACGAGCGGTCTAAAGATCGACATCACCACTGCCACTACTGGATGAAACAATATTTTTGATGGATAGTGAAACTGGTCCCATACTGGTGAGATGATCAAGTAAACCAGCACCACATAAGGCATTAGTGACAATGATGGACCACCCTAACTAGTCACTTTGATCATTGAGGGGCAGGAGTGGTTTATGAAT
>NC_033794.1:91893935-91920598 GCF_001876935.1 Asparagus officinalis | reverse complement strand
CCAGCCGATACGAGCGACAGAGGCTGATTTAATATTTCATCCATTCTTAATATTCAACTATGACCTCGCATCAACTACTTCATCAGCCTCAATTTTACTTATCCTCAGTTATGCGAGCCTCTTACTAACGATGAGACCTGCACAATAGACAACATGACTCAATTTATCAAAGACACTCCTTACCTTCTTCATCTAATGCTCTTCTATAACCCCAATGCCCTCTGTTATGAATCATACTTCTTAAAAGCCTCCCTCTCCACCAGCTGATCTAACTCTCTTGCAAATATTTAAGAAGAAGCCATCACATTGAACATGCTTCAACGCTTTCATCTCTTTATCGTTCCTAGTACTAGTCGTGTCTCTGACCCCCTACAGTCTCAACCTCTCTACACAGGATTCTACTCCTCTTCCTCCTCCTCTTGTTCCTTTTTTTTTTCTTGAGAGATCATAAGAAATCCTGTTGACAGAGTCGGTTGCGACCGAGAGACTGAGTGGCGTCACAGACCCACGATCAGTACCTATCGACACGAAACCTAAGATAAGTGAAAGATGTTCAATGTCTGTGCCCTTTCCTTCTTACAATAGTCAAAGAGACTTTAGATCAAGCCTGTGGAGAGGGAGCCTTTTAAAAGTCATGAATCATAACAGAGCAGCTGCGCGCTAGAGACCAGAGATTAACGTGAAGCGTAGATGCTCTATGAAACATTGATCATGTTGCTCATGTCAGGTCCTCATAAGTAGCTAAGAAGTCCATAACTGAGGCTAATCAAAAATTGAGGCCTGTATGAAGTAGCTTGATCATTTCATAGTTAATATTCCCCACGAATGATTGAACGATTAATGCCCACTCCTCGCTCGATAGGCTAGCTTAGTCTTCATATGTTGAGAATCACTCAGGAAGCATGAGCAGTTAATTCTATTCCAAAAAAAGAACCATGTATTTATCCGAAATGAGACTACAGAGAGCAGATACTGTGTTAAGAGTAACGCGTTGCAGAACATATGCCTCTATGCACTAGAACACTCCCTATCAGTGAGCTAGTCCACATAGCACGAGCACGAAGCGAAGCGAACCGAATTTCAACAGGTGAGACCAAAGCAACAATCGAGTGCAGATAATCCATACACCAAAAAATTTTCCTACACAACTGCCAATCAGAACTCTCCTTGACATAGAGAGCACGAGCGCGTCTAAAGATTCGACATTCACCGACCCCAACTATCTGCGAGAAACAATTTCTTGGATGATGATAGTGAACTGGTCCCATACTGTGAGGATGATCAAGTAAACCAGCACCACATAAGGCTTGAAGTTGACAATGATGACCACCTGAACTAGGTCACTTTATCGATTTGAGGGGCAGGAGGGTTAGGAATTTCTTATGAGAGGAACCATAACGAGCAAAACCGAAGTCAAGCATAATAATCTCTGAATTACAAAAAACCCAAAGTGTAGAAGGAACCGCAGTTATAAAGTTTAATATATATATATATCTATATATAATTATATATATATCATATATACTATATATAAACTAAATTACAATAAATCACAACAAGAAATCTCTAATAGAATCGCCTGCTAATTCAGCCCAGAATCGACTGTTCAAAAAACTTCCGCGACAATTTTGATATAGACGTGGCCCCAGCCCAATCAGAATTCCACACGATAGAATTGCGCCAGATGAGAGATACTCCACCAGAGAATCTGCGGAGCGAGCATCGACATACTCGTTCTGATAGTGGAGAAACGACCGAGATCCTCATGCCCTGACGACTGAGACTCGTGACTTAGAAAGGAGAAAATTTTGTAAGTTTATTTAGAAAAATTATTATTGGAAGACCCTAAACTAAGCCCAAGTTACACATGCTAAAGTCTAAAGAGAGAGAGAGAGACGGAGAGAGACGACGAGAGAGTCTTGCGGGTAATCCTTAACATTGAATTTGAGTGTGTAACGTAAATAGTATATATATACAATTAGAGAGGTGAGGTTTGCTCCTCATACCAATGCTGAGACTAAACGCGACTACTAACACAAATTATCAACATATATGATGATATTTTCATTGACATAAATACTAATCATTATAATATCATATATATATTATAATATATATATAGTATACTATATACTATCATATATTTATATATACTATACATATATATTATATATATATATATAGTATATATTATACTTTAAATTTTTGTCTTGTCTCAAAATGCCGTTAAGACGCTTACATCCGTAACCTTATGCTCCCCTAATTAGTAGCCAACGACGCAGCCAAACAAGAGGCTGCGTACTGCGAAAACTTCCACAGCAGGTCCCCAACGATAAAGATATAAGTATTCAATTATTGCTTTAGGTGATATATGTTCTCCATGTAAGTAAAAGGCTCCAAGTGTTGCGCACCTTTGCGGAAAGCGTGCTTGACAATCAAATGAGTCCGCGAGTCACGGGAGAAGATTACCAAACTAACCATGAGCACAATCCAATCCAAAATACGATAAATCAAACCAAACAAAGAGATATACATGGTTTAACAATTTGCCTACATCCACGGGGAGAGGATGGGGAGATTCCACTAAATCAAGAAGAGTACAAAGGGTTACAATCTCACAAAATCACTCAAATAAACCCTAAACTAAATCTCTCAACTTGATCACAAGTTCTCCCTCTCAATTTGCTCAGTACAATCTCAAATCTTTAATTATTAACCCTAGAAAATCGTGTTCCTATTTATATCAAAATAGAAACTAAATCAGAACAAAAAATAAAGCTTAGGCCCAAACCCGACAGGCGGTCGACCACACCAAAGCTCGCGGTCGACCGGACAGGATGACAAAATCTAGAAAACCATTACAGGGTTTGGCGATCGACCAGACCTAACCTCACGGTCGATTGACCAGAATTCTAAAAACTACCATGTACTCGTGCACGTTTGTGGTCGACCGCGTCAAAGCTCACGGTCGACTGGCAAGCTCCCAAATACCTTTCTGCTTCAAATTTCCTAAACTTTACCAATATTTTTGCTATTTCTATAGTTCTCTATCTCGGTAAAGTTTCTTAAAAACTGAGGCAATACTAATACCAAATAAACATCCCACTTGTTGCGTCCAATACGAAGTGGAATAAATTCACGATAACGGACTCATTCCACAACAAGTCGAGAACCCAAAACCGACTGCAGCAAAATGACTGCCTACGTACCCCCTCTCCCAAGAGATCAAGTCGTCCGTAGTTCATCCAAATGACTGTCAACGGCCTCAACAATCTTGAATGTGCAACAAATTTCGACAATGATCAAACTTGTTGCTCGGAACCACCTTTATGAGCATATCCACCGGATTATCCTTTGTGTGGACCTTAACAATTTCCACATCACCATCTTTAAGAACATCATGAATGAAGTGATAATGAACGTTAATATGCTTCGTCCTCATATGAAAAACCTAATTCTTCACCAAATAGACAGCACTCATGCTATCATAATGAATGGTGACGGACCGTTACGAAATACCAAGTTCCTCTAAAAGTCTTCAAAGCCAAATAGCCTCCTTCACAGCCTCTATAATTGCCATATACACTGTCTCCATCGTCGACAAAGCCATCATAGACTGTAAGGTGCATCTCCTACACACCGGTGTACGGGTCAAAGTAAACACATATCCCGTCGTAGACCAACGTTTATCCAAATTGTTGGCATAATCCGAATTAACATAGCCAATGCACAACTACCCACCTCTAGTGTCCCGCTCAAAAACTAAACCAAAATTAAGGGTACCATGAATGTACCTCAAAATCCATCTCACGACGTCCCAATGACCTACTCCTGGATCATGCATGTATCTCAAAACTATGCTCATCGCCTGTGACAAATCCAGCCTCGTACGTACCATCGCATACATCAAGCTCTCAACCATGCTCGTATATGGAGTCTTCGACATTAACTCTCTATCTTCAACTGTCTTTCGTAAAAGATCAGTTGAATGCTTCAAATGGGCTCCCAAAGGTACACTGGCTGACTTTGTATCCATGCTAATATTAAACCGTTGTAGAACCTTCTTCAAATAAGCTACATGTGCCAAACAAATTCTGTCTTTCTCTTTGTTTCTGCTGATCTCTATCCTGCGTTTTGCCTTACACAAATCATTCATCTCAAACTTCTTTGAAAGGTGTGCCTTAAACTCATCTATAGAAGACCTGGAAATAGAGGCAACTAATATGTCATCGACATAAAGCAACAAATAAATATACGCACCTCCTTTTAACTTGTAAAAATACACGCAAGGATCAAACTGGCTCCGTGTGTATGAATGACCAATCATAAATCCATCGAATCGCCTATACCACTATCGAGGAGACTGCTTCAAACCGTATAGTGATTTCTTCAACCTACAAACTAACTTATCCTTCCTTGCAGCTTAGAATCCTAATGGCTGAGTCATATAAATTTCTTCATCAAGATCATCATGAAAAAATGTCGTCTTCACATCCAACTGATCTAACTCTAAATCATATTGTGCCATCAAAGCTAGCAAAATCCAAATCGAAGAGTGCTTCACCACAAGAGAGAAAACCTCGTTATAAGCAATATCTTCCTGCTGTGCGTAGCCCTTCACAACCAACCTATCATTGAATCTCACTGGAGTGCCTTCAATGCCCTCCTTCTTTGTGTATATCCACTTGCAACCAATTGCTTTCTGCCCCTTTAGAAGCTCAACAAGCTCCCATGTATCGTTCTTATGAAGAGACTCAATCTCCTTCTGCATAGCTACCTACCATGAATCAACCTCCGAACTCTGGTCGGCCTCCTTCAATGTAGTAGATGCCAACTCATCGATACTCTTTACCGGAAGTGCATATTCAACTACTATATCGGTATACCGTGCTAGCATCCGTATGTCTCTCCTCTGTCTCTAAACTGTAATAGAATCCTAAACCTGAACCGTCGGTCCCTAATTTTGTATATTTATACCCATATCCTCCTAGCCGTTACTATGCTCACCTGGCGTCACCTCAGTATTGGCCTTCTTATTTTGATGATGTTTAACAAACAATTTACCACTAATGTTGTTTGTCTAGTATTTATGTTTTTTTATTTTTTCTAGGCAAACAACATAGTTGGAGGATGGATGGAATAGAGCTTCAACGATGATATCCAATGGAGGTTGGCGGAATAGTGGAGTGAAGCCTTGCAATTCAAAGTTAAAGATCAAGTTCAAGCTTCTTCCGCAAAGTTTACTAAGTCATGCTCATTGAAGACCTTCATCAAGCTTGGGTATATTTAGTATAGGTTTATATTATGTGTGTTTAATACTCTAAGCTCAATATCATATACACACACAATATTGGATTTTCTCACAAAATGAGCTATTTTTAGAAAACTTTGTGATATTGTTTTATTGACCATGTTTACTTTATATTCATGTGTTATAATGTTTATGAAAATATTTTACAAAGTTTTAAAAGTTGGTTTATGTCAAAACATCAAAATTCAAGTATCTCATATTTTCATGTTTTGTGGACTATTTTGTAAAATGATGATATTTTTCATTTGGGAGGTCCTTACTGTAGCATGTTTATTATCATGTCTATAATCATTCCCCAAAGTTTTATATTTTTTGGAATTTATTTGATATTTTTAAACAGTGTTTTAAATCAGCATATTAGTTTTCTGCTGTGTCAGTTTTCGGGTCGACCGCACCGGTCGACCGATCATTTGATCTTTCATCACTGGGCGAAAAAATTTTGTCGGTCGACCGCCGCTCAGTCTGACTGTTTCCAACGGCTAGTTTTGTTACCGTTGGCTGGGGTTTTTGGTCTTTTGTTTTGGGAGTTTTGGCTGAGATTTCAAGTGAGTATAAATACCCTATTGCTGTTCTTTTTCAACTAAGCTAAGAAGTTTTTAAACAAGGGTTTGAAAAAGGGTTTAAGCTTTTTTTAAGCTTGTTTAAGGGTTTGGTTTAAAGCTGTTTTGGTTTTCACAAGTGGAGGAGATTATCTTCTTGTTTGGGCTCATATCTCCATCTCTCCATCTTGATCTAGAGAAGTTTTTCTAAACTCAACTCTAGCTTTTATTTATAATTATTTGTTGATTATCATTTCTATTAAAGCTAGTTTTATATTGAGTTTAGTTTGATTTGATTTACTCTTTGTTTACACACACAACCATTGAGCTTATTGTATTTGCATACATTATATAATTAGGTTGCGGGATAGTGTGACATTGAGTTGAGCCTAATTGAGTTCTCACCTTGTTAGAGAGAACAATAATTTGTTATACTGTGCTTAATTGTGAGGATTCACTTGTAATACACTTGTACACCGAGAGAAGTGTGTGGTGAGAGACGGGGTCGAATCCAAGAGGAGTGGCGTCGGTTGACGTGCCTAGGGAGAGGTTGTAACCGAGCACTTGAGGAGGAGGACACGGGCTAGGACCACATAGCCACCTGCCACGAATCAGCCTCCGAACTCTGCTCGGCCTCTCTGAATGTAGTAGGCACTAACTTATCGATACTCTCCACCAGAAGTGCATACGTAACTGTATCGGCATACCATGCTGGCATCCGTATGTCTCTCCTCTGTCTCCAAACCGTAATAGAATCCTGAACCTGAGCTGTCGGTCCCTGATCTTGCACATCAGTACCCGTATCCTTTGTGTTGCCGTGCTCACCTGGTGTCACCTCAGTCGGTACTCTAATAGATATTATACTATCTGGATAATGTAAAGCTGTATCGATCTCCACCACCTATGATATCTCCTCTGTTGGGTCACTTTCTAGCTGATGAGAGCTGGGAAGCTTCAAGATAGAAACCTCATCGAGTGTGGCATCTCTACTCAGCACAATCTTCCTATCAACAGGATCTCATAGATTGTATCCCTTGATACCACACTTGAATCCTACAAATATGGTCTTCCTAGCTCAAGGTTCCAACTTATCAGTCTTAACATGATAATATGCAGGGCACCCAAATACCTTGAGCTTGTCATAGTCGTGTGCTGACTCTCCCCACCACATCTTTATCGGGGTCTTCCCTTTAATCACAGATGAAGGCAACCTGTTAATGAGGTGGTTCTCATATGAAAGTGCCTCAGCCTAAAAGATCTTTTCCAAACTATTATGCGCCAACAAACATCATATTTTCTCCAGTAAAGACTGATTTAACCTCTCTATTACCCCCATTCTGTTGCAGTATATGACTAACTGTGAAGTATCTCTCTATGCCCTCACCTCGACATAGCTGTTGAAAGGGGGTCTGATGTGTACTCACTAGTGTTGTCAGATCATAACGTCTTGATCTTTCTCCAAGTCTTTAGTTCCAACCTCTTCTTCTACTCCATAAATATATCTAGGACTTCACTTTTCTTTATCATGGTATACACCCAACAACATCTAGAATAGTCATCGGCAAACATAATGAACAAATATCGACTACCAAGTAATGCAGTCTTAGTGGGACCCCAAACATCTGTGTGCACGTAATCCAGGATGCCCCTTATCCTATGAATGGAAATCCCAAACTTCACCTTCGTCTTCTTGCCAAGTACACAGTGCTCACAGAACTCAACCTTTCCACTCTTTGCTCCCTTCAATAGTCCTTGCTTTCACAACGCCTACAATGACTTCTCTTCTGTGTGCCCCAACATGTAGTGCCAAAGTCTGCTCATGTCCGTCTCTGAAATAGTTGAAGCTACCTGGCCAATCTTGGTGCTCCCCTTCAGATAATATAAGTTTTGACTGCGGACTCCCTTCATCACCACCAAAGATCACTTAGTAACTTTTGTTACAGCATCCTCAAAGGCCACCTTGAATCCCTTTACCTTCAAAGCTACAACTGAGATAAGATTCTTCTTCAGCTGAGAAACAAATCTCACCTCCTTCAATTCACGGACTATTCCATCATACATCTGAATCCTCATGGTACCTATTCCACAAATACTACAGGATTGATCATTTCCCATGACAACAACACCCCCATCGAGTCTCTTAAATGATACAAACCAATCTCACCTAGGAGTAACATGATAAGTAGCACCAGAATCAAACATCCAATCTGATGCATCCAAGTGGTTCACCTTCAGAGTAATCAGTAGAGAAAAGTTCGAATCATCTGAATTATCACCTCTCGCAATGTTCACCTCATTGGCCTTCTAGCCCTTTTTCTTACCATTCTCCTTCTCCTTTAGCTTTGGACAGTATCTCTTCTAATGTCTCTACTCATTGCAGAATGCACATTGGTTCTTTACTAACAGGTGATGGCAGCTCGACTTTGACCTGCCTCTATTGCTAACCCTCGGATATGGGCTTCTACCTCTCATCGATAAGGCATCACCTGAAGTACTAGTACGGAAAGTCTCATTGTCCTTCCTCCTCAAATCATAATTCGTCAAAGCGTTAGTTACTTTACTATAGCTGATAGAAGATCTTCCATTCAACAAAGTAAGCACAAAGTTATCATACTCCTCAACAGGTAAGGAGCCCAACAAAATAATCACCTTATACTCATCTGATATCTTCTCATCAATATTCACCATGTTATACTACAACTTAGTGTAGTTGTTCACGTGAACTGCTAGTAAGGTGCCTCTAGACATCTGAAATCTGAATAACCTACATAGCAAGTACAATCTGTTCTCAACACTCTTCGTAAGGTACTTGTTATTGAAATTTTTTTACATCTTTATTGCAGACGTCACCCCAATCACATCATATTTCAGCTCCTATTTTAAATAGGACCTGATCACCCTACAAACATTCCTATTCATCTTTTTCCATACCGCCTCTTCATATTTTGGTGGCCTCTCATAGACCATGATGGTCTCCTCCAAATTCTGAGAATTGAGCGCATCCTGTATGTCGCTCATCCACAAATCAAAATTGATTTTGTTGCCATATTTAACCACACTAATTTTATTATTCTGAAAACTAACTTGAACTGTACCCGTTATCTTGCAGCTTTCACCAACTTCTTCACCCATTCACAAACTCTAAATTGTAGAGGAAAATTCAAACTTGATAGAATTTAGAAGTTATCCAACTAAACCCTAGAACGGATTCCAAAATAGATCTCCTAACCACACGAGCTAAGCAAAATCTTCAATGGCAACCTCAAACACTATCTCCACTAAAGCTTAGAACTCTAAGAACAAAGCTTCCATGGTGAATCTTCCTACACCTAATGCCAAAATCCTAGATCTGACATCTGAGCTTTGATACCAATTGTTACGCGCCTTTGCGGAAGCATGCTCAATAACCAAACGAGTCAACGAGTCATGGGAGAAGATTACCAAACCAACCACGAGCAAAATCCAATCCAAAATATGATAAATCAAACCAAACACAAAGATATACGTGGTTCGACAATTTGACTACGTCCATGGAGAGAGGATGGGGAGATTCTACTAAATCAAGGAGAGTACAAAGGGTTACAATCTCACAAAATCACTCAAATAAACTCTAAACCAAATCTCTCAACTTGATCATAAGTTCTTCCTCTCAATATGCTCAGTACAATCTCAAATCTCTTATTATTAACCCTAGAAAATCGTGTCCCTATTTATACCAAAATAGAAACCAAATCAGAACAGGAAATAAAGCCTAGGCCCAAACCCGACTGGCGGTCGACCGTGCCAAACCTCACAGTCAACCCGACCTAACCTCGCGGTCGATCGACCAGAACTCCAGAAACTATCCTGTACTCGTGCACGTTTGCAGTCGACTGCACCAAAGCTCGCGGTCGATGGGCAAGCACCCAAATGCCTTTCTGCTTCAAATTTCCTAAAATTTACCAATATTTTCGCTATTTCTACACCAAGAACAAACAACGGTTACCAATATTCTATCTTAACAAAGATAATTAGTGCATCAAAATCATAATCATCACATTTATCTCTAAATTGTTCGGTTTATTAAAAAAATATCTTGTGGATTAAGTGGATACGTGAGCAATTAAGAATGCACAGTATTTGGTTTGTGCAAGCTGTATGTGGGGAATCTTGGGTTAGGAAACGTGGAGGGATATGGCTATTCAAGTATGGGTTCTATTAATGGTGGTAGAACTAAGGGGGTGTTTGCACTAGTACAAAACAGGACAGTCCAAACGGTTATTACAACCGTTTGGACAAGTAGAAATAGCCCAAACGGGTATAACCGTTTGGGATAATAAACCCAAACGGATAAATCCGTTTGGATTGTTAAAAAATCCCAAACGGCTGAACCAAACGGTTTTAACTGTTTGGGATATCTCAACCCAAACGGTTAAAACCGTTTGGGAGTTTTTTTTTAAAAAAAAATAAAAGCCTTTTTTTTCCTTTCGTTTCCCCCCATAATTTTCATTCCAGCGCCAGATTTGAGTCATCCCAAAATTTTTGTCCCAGCGCCAAATAAAAGTCATCCCCAAAATTTTCGTCCCAGCTCCAAATTAGAGTCATCCCCAAAATCCCTAACCCCCACCGCACTCTCAAATCCCTAACCCCCTCGACTTCGCCTCATCCGACCCGGTCGAAGTCCGACTGCTGCCGCTGGCCAACGCACCTCATCTTCGCCTCATCTTCGTTCGCCAGGGCCCCCCTCATCTTCGCCGTGGGCCATCGTACCCCCTCCGCCTCCCTCATCTTCGCTGACGCTCCTCCTCCTCCATCGTTTCCATCAGTTATATTCAGAAACTGAATACGAGGTATACACAAAACCCCTCAAAGTTCCCCTTTTACAGCCTCAGTCCTTTACCCAGCTCTTACAAGAATTCCCTGGCCAATTCTAGCGTAAGATCCATGCCCCTCAGAATCTTTAAGCACCCATTCCCCCTCCTTCTCCTGCCAAGCACATTAAGGCCTTTATTGCGCGCCGCCACGGCTCGGTGAAGAACAATGAGGCTTCCATCCCCCAGGGGAGCGAGGTTGAGTTGGGCTTTGATAAGACTTTTGGCTTCTCGAAGCAGTTTTTCTCAAAGTACGAGCTTGGTGAAGAGGTTGGGAGAGGACATTTTGGGTATACTTGCACAGCCAAGTCTAAGAAGGGAGAGATGAAGGGGGAGGAGGTGGCAATCAAGGTCATTCTCAAAGCAAAGGTTTGTCCCTCTCCGGAATAAGATCTGGTGTGGATTCAGATCTCATAATATTGTGTCAATAGCACCAATATAATCAGATCCGATATGCTGCTTTATTACTGTTTTCTTTTACATTGTCATCCATTTGTTGTAGATTATAGTTCCTTATTTTCATTATGTAGCTGTTAAGGAAAAATATCTCAATTGATAGCTCTTACATCACAATCTTCCTCATAACCTTGAGTTGCTGAGTATTGCAATTTATTTTTTCTTCCTATTTTTTGTTCCTACATAGAAAGTTGCGGTAGACAGATCCAACAAACTTAAGATGGGGATGCATCTGATGAGTCGATGGACATCACAGCTATAGCAAGAATGAGAAAGTTCAGAGCAATGAACAAGCTTAAGAAAGTAGCCTTGAAGTTGAAGGTGACTGATACTCATCCATTGTTTTTACCAAAAGTTTACCATTCAGAATTTATTTATTAACAATGGAGTATTGTACCCGGGCGATATGGACGGCCGACTGTGGTACTGTCAACATATCCTAATGTTTTTGTATTTGCATGGCTTAACATTTTTCACACATTAGGAATTTAGAAAAACTGTAGTAGTTGTTCTCAGGCATCTATTCAACCTGGTGGAACAGTTACATTTGAGCATCGAAACATCAAAGGGCAAAACAGGTCCATTGTGGGTTCTGTGACATCTAGCAATCTCCTCAATCCTCAGGTAACACACATCATTATGCACTAGAACATCCTAGATTTGCAATATTTATATGTATGTATAAATGTTCTGTATACTCGAATTACATACAAGAGAATCCTAAATCTTGCAGTATATGTTTATTTGGGAAATATGGTTTGATTTGAGCTGAACATCCACTATCTAAGAGGTTTTGTCAAAATGCACTAGGCAACATGTTTCCTTTATAAATTAATGAGCCAATTGTATGTTAACCTTATACATATTGGAGAATGGGTGGTTCGCGGGGCGTGCATGTTAAACACTTTTCTTCTTTTTCACACTAGCAATTTGTTGTAGAGTTTACAGATTAGAAGCATCTGGGATATCATACTGCATATGTGGACATTCTGCTTACTTTACATAAGTTTAAGGATTTTAAATTACAGCTATAGTCTGGTGAAGTTTACAAGTTTGATTTGGGATTAATCTTTGGATGATAATTAAAGGATAAGGGAATCAGTTGCGTAGGGATTTAACAAGAAAGCTAGAGAATTTCAGTTAACAAGCGCTTTTTCATTTTTACTAGTGTTGTAATTGTGCATTTGTTCTTGCTAACAGTTTGTTTGCCCTCTTATTTGCTTGTTTAGGATGATCTATCTTTCAAGCTTGAGTATGTGCATCCTTACTTGGATGGCGTGTATAATCCTCGCAACAGAACATTTCGCACTAGCTGCTTTAACAGCCGCAAGATGAGTCCTGTCTTCACTGGTGGGCCTGGGGTTGATGAAGTTCCACCTGTATGGATTGACAGAGTAGGGCTCAAAGCCAATATAACAGAGGTAGATGTTAAAGTTTTTTTCAGAATGACAGAATCCTATGCTACTGCTCTAAGGTTCCAATAGTATAAATATGTTATCCTGATGATATGTATATGCATTTCACAGAGCTTCACTCGTCAGAGCAAATTCACTTATGGACTCGTAATGGAAGAGATCACGACACGTGATGAGACCAGTACCGTGTGCACTAATGGTGCTCGGCAATTGCCTACTGGTGCTTTGAGCATGGATGGACCTCCAACAACCTTGAGTGGTACTGGTGTTGATCGTATGGCATTTGCACAAGCAAACATTACTCGTGACAACACAAAGTTTGTCAATAGTGCAATTGTTGGTGAAAGGAATGTGTTTCAGGTATCATGTCCTCTTACTGATCGTTGCTTCCAGTTTTATAGAACTGTTAACTGCAATTCTTCATATGCATCACTGTTGTCAGAGGTTCCAATGCCTATTTATCAATTGATTTTCCTACTTCAAGACAATTGACAATCGGAATTGCATGACATAAACTATTTTTCACCTATTTACTTAATGGAATTAGCTGGCCAATATAAGCCATTGGATAGTTGCAAATGATTAAAAAAAAGCCAACTTCAATGTGATATTGTGTAATAAGCATGTTACTAGTGTTTTTTTTCCCCACAGGCGTTATTTAGGAACATCTACCCTTAGGAATGCCTGTAAGAATGGATATCTTAGCATATCATTTTAATAATATTTATGCATCTTATGTGATTCTTATTTATTTTTTTGTTTTGCTTCTCTCCAATAATCACATATATCATATATCTTGATTGTCTATATTTTCTAAATTGCAGCTAGATCAAGGCCTGGGAATTGGTACCAATTTCCCATTCTTCAACCATCGTCAGCTCACACTAACCAGATTCACTCTTGGAGGACCTAATTCTGTGCGGGGATACAATATGGGTGAGTTGAGTGCGTGTAGGAATATTCTTGAGATATTGTGTATGTATATGTTTTCGATTTCATTGTGAGATGTTGAGAAATCATTGTGTGAGATGTGTATATTAAATGTAAGCAGAATAATATTGGATATAAACACCGTTTGAGACATTTTTTTGTATGTATATGTTTTTGATTTCATTGTGAGATATTGAGAAATCATTGTGTGAGATGCGTATATTAAATGTAAACAGGTAGATAAATAAAACAATCAACATTAAAAAAAATGCTAAAAATCAACAGGCCAAACAGTTGAAACTGTTTGGGCAAATTTTTGTCCAAACGGTTTCCACCGTTTGGGCAGTTTTTACATCCCAAACGGTTGAAACCGTTTGGGATTTTGTCCCAAACGGTTGTAACTGTTTGGGAATTTGCCCAAACGGTTATAACCGTTTGGGACTTTGCCCAAACGGTTACAACCGTTTGGACGTCCGTTGGGGAATACTCATCCCCAACGGCTTTAGCCCAAACGGGTTTTTTCTTTCGCCCAAACGGTTGTAACCGTTTGGGAGGGGGTTTTCCCAAACGGTTCCAACCGTTTGGGCTGTCCTGTTTTGTACTAGTGTTGGTTCACCCATTTTGTAGAAAAGTTTTGATAAAATACGAGACAAAGGGGTATTTTATAGATTTCTGTAAATTATGTTTGGTTCAAAAAAATTATAGAAATATTTTCTATAAAGTAGGAAAAAGTGGGGTATTTTATAGAAATCAACTTCGTCTTCAAATAAAGGTCTGTTTGGTACATTTCCCAAAAAAACAGAAAACTAGTTTGAAAACCATTTCTGGACATTTCAAAGGGTTCCCTTATTTGACTTATTTGGTTTGTTTCACATTTTAATCATAGGCTTAAAAACTATGACTTTCATTTCTTGGGTTTGTTTCAACATCCAAAAAATAAGAAATACCATGAGTTTGCCAATTAAATATTCAGCGACGGGACATTAAATAATACCCCTTACTTCCAGCCGTTGTTTCATTAGTGTTTTGAGCAATATTAAATTCATTGACGTGACATTTCTCACCTATTTCAGACCCAAAAGATCTAAAATAGGTTTTCTCCAAATTTTGACGTGACACCCCATTTCAGCCTCCTGTTTCTTTAAATCACTCAGCGAAGCAAACGCTGGAATTGAAAATGTCTTGAAACCAAAATCCTATGTGGCAAGGGGTCAGATTTCAAATCGCTCATTTCTCTCTTTATTTGCTAAACAAATAGCCCCTAAGAGGAAATTGTCAAGAAATCTGACACTTATATTAAAAAATAATTGAGTACACCAAAAGAATTCCCCATGTGATTTCTCATCGGCATTGTTAGTAATCTGTTTTCTATAAAGTAATATCTAACCAAATAAAAGAAAAAGAAAACAACTTATTTTCTATAAAGTTAGGAATTTTTTATGCTTTGAACCAAACAAATAAATAGCAAAAAACAACAAATATAGTACCCTTTGAGTTTTATAAATTTTTCCTACAGATTTTATAGAGATACAAGGAAATTATATTTTGAGAAAATTTCTTTTCCTTTTTATAGAAATTGAACAAATCAGCCCCTAAATTGCAAAGTTGCCATGTTGCTGGAAGTATTAAAACTTCTTTTATATACAGTGAGCTGCAATCCCTTATCGAAGATGCAATTGGTATAAAGCAGGATGGAGTAAACTCAATATACTGAAGCATTTTTTTATTCTCTGGCTTGGTGATTAGCATATTTTATTACATTTTATATATCTATATTTCAAATAAAGTTTCATGCAAATAAATCATTAATATTGTATTTTTATCTTGTAATGTAGGGAATCAAGAAAATTGAGGAAAAATGAAGAAAATAAAGAAGAGCTCAAATGAGTATATCTCAAGCCCAATGATTCAATCCAAACAAACTCCAACGCCTACGACCACACCTAAAAGTAAATCTCATCACTTAATCACTTTCTTGCTTAGCAATTATCAATTAACTTGGCCAGTAATTAAGCATCAAATCAAATCTAGAAAGAAGTCAAGTCAGATTCATATCTAGGATGGTCAACCACAAAGAAAAAGCATTATCTCCTAATCCAAAAAGCATAGTCTACATATTATATATAAAAATTGTTTATCTCGACGAGATGGAGCCATCCAGATTGAGTAGATTCTAGAAAATCCATCAATAACAAAAGATTTTAGCAGAATCTAAATTTAAACATCATATATTCATTTACTTAAAGGCCGAGCCAAATCCTTTGAAGCCCAAGAGTATAGCATTAAAGAGAAGACCAAGAGTTAAAAAAATTTAAATACAAGAAAAATGAAGCCTACAAAACTCATCTCTTTAATGCTATACTCTTGTAAAATAAAAAGTTTTATAAATTGAACAAATCGGTAAAGTAATTTGTTGATTCTTATGACAGTGAGGAGAAACTCTTCACCGATATGACTGAAACATCTGAGGAGGAGGGTGAAGCTGAAGGTGCAGGAACCGATATGGCTGAAATTTCTCTTTTAATTTTTTTTCTCATGAAGACTTGAAGAAATTTGGATCTACACAAGAGGCTAACCCCTTGCAATGTGAGTTTTTAGTTTTTAAAATTTCTTAGTTAATTAGAATTACATATTTAGGAAAAAGGTTAACATGCTTTGTTTTTACTTGTTTAACTTGCATGCTTATTTTGTTTTTCTTTTTTAATTTAAGAGTAGATTTAATTTCATGTGTAGATATTAGTTTATTTGCTTTCTTTTGTAATTACTTTCATTTCTTGCCATTTTATTCATGCTTTCATTATTTGTAATAATTTAGGATTTAATAAAATGGTCTGTCTAAAATTCTTAGAATAATTAGGATAAGAGGAAACAAGTATAAATTATTTATTAGAATTATAATTTCTTTCTTTTATGCCTTAATTATTTATATATTGATTAATCAATCAAAACAATAGTTGATCAAATATTCTAATTTAATAGGTTATACTTTTCTTAAATGGTTTGATAACCTATGCTTATTAGTTTTCTAGGATTATTATTTTTATTTTATTTTCTATGCACGAATATTAATTGTAATTTTAGAATCTATCTTGATAATTGATGCTTTCTTTAATCAGATTGATAGGTTATGCTTGTGAATTCTAAAAATAAATGAAAAAGATAGTAATTTCTAGATATAATAAATAGTTATCTAGTGAAATCTATCCTAATTTCCTAGAAAAAGAGTAATTTCTAGATCTAGTTTAATTTCTAGATCTAATAAATAGTTATATAGTGGAATCTATCCTAATTTCCTAGTTTATTAGTTTTCAATCTTTTCTTTCATTTTTTATTTCTTTTATTTTTTTCATTTTATTTCTATTATTTATCTCTCCAATTTTCTTTCCCCTTTTTCTCTTATTTACCTTTTAATATCTTTTGTTTTATTTTTCTTGTGTCTCTTTTTGTATATCTATTCTCTCCTCTATCCCCCTTTCTAGTTTTCATTTTCTATTCCTTTTAAAACAACAAATATCCATAAACCTACTTTCAAACCCTTTTCATAAAAACGTCTTTTCAAATAAGTCAAGAGAAGGAAAATCCCCAACTAAAAATCAAAGAAACTGTTCCTTATAGTTAGACATTTTCTATATTATAATTAATTTGGCGTACACTTGCAACACACAACTTCACACACAACACTTGGTGTGCACAGGAAGTTGCTAACACTCGATAAACTCCAGAAAATGGGGATTGTACAACTTAATTGATGCTATTTGTGTGAGCAGGAGAGGGAAACACAATAGCATTTGTTTTTTTCCTTTCACTTTTGATACTGAAGTGTGGATTAGTATTAATCATTGGCTTGGATTTAGTTCAGACCGGAGCTGTGAATGACACGTTATCTTCAATTGGTATGTTACTCAACTTGTAGGTGGTTCTTTTGTGAAGAATGTTAAAAGGCTTGCCTTGGCTGCTATAGCCTATAGTGTATATATGCACTATGGTCATTGTGGGATGAGATGGCTGGATGAAGTGGTACGTGGAATCTATTATGCTTTCGTGGCTATGTTTCATAGCTCTCCTGCTTATAGAGAGGATGATTGCTACATTGTATTAGTATGTTTTTAAGTGGTTTTAGATGTTTGTATCTGTCAAGTCAAAGTCATGTAGTACTCGGGTATATATGCCTGAGATCAATTTATAATGCTTTCAGGGCTCATCTTGATGGGAAAGCTTATTTTAGGAACCTCCCCAGAAAAAAAAAGAAAAAACCCTTCGGTTTATAGTGTTACACACTGATCTAAAAATAAACAGTTTGTAATGCGCAAGGATTAATGTAAATGAACCATCAGATAGCTTATGAACGAACTCAATAAAGTAACAGAGAATAGACTAGGCGGCCGATCTGGAAGGGTGAACACTACTATATATATTAAAAACCCTATCCTTATCTTGACCAAGCCACTGAGACTCATTCGTTGCTCTCTTTGGGCCATATCATGGGCATATAAAGCTGTGGATACTTTCCTTTTCCGTCACAATGCCTTTCTATTTATTCCATTTTCGGCTTGTTGTAGTCATAGAAGTGTGGGGCATTAAAGGAGTTTATAGGTATCATTTCATTCCCACTATTACTAGATTGCGGAATAAGGAGGCGTGTACACTTTTGATTGCATTTGGCTTTCCTTTTCTTTTTTCTTTTTTCTTTTTTCTTTTTTAATTCCGTTATGCCATTTGAATCCATTTCTCGGTTTGGTTAGGGTACCAAGTTCGTTGTCACAAGAGACATGATGTAGCTTGTGGAGAAGTTGATACAGGTGTGGATGTGACAGGCTATGAAAACTCAGACCATACCAGAGACTTTAGATGGGAGAGAGCCTTAATTTTAGCAAAATTAATCAGCAGTTAGAAGGCGTATCTCGAGTCTTCCGTCGGCATGCCTCATATGTCGACTCAAGGTGACCGTAGGGAGAATAGTGAAATTACTCAAGAGGGGTGAATAGGGTAATCAAACAATAAATGTGCAATTAATAAAATTCAATGCAATACAAAATATAAATTTGTAATATGGCAATAAATAAGAGAGAGAGTTAGAGAATAGTTAGCCAAATTGACACGCCGATATGTTCACGAGGTTCGGTCCTCATGACCTACGTCCCCGACCACCTCTCCTGATGATAATCCATTACGCAAACCCGGTTTGGAAGCCAAAACTTCTTCACAACGATCTCCCCGAAATCTCACAATCCACACAATGATCTCCAGGAGATCAAGCTCTCCACACAATACAAGACGAATGAAAGAAGTTCTCTTACAATAATTCTATGTCAAGGATCAAGAGATAATCAATTTGAAGCTCAGGGGTTTGTGGGGTGTGGAGTTGAAAACCGAAACTTGAAACACTTAAGAACAAAATGAAAGTTTGAGCTCAAAATCACACAAAAACAAAACTTAGAGATTTTCTTTTGCTTGCTTGAATACTGAGGTGATGAAGGCTGTAGGATATATATATAGGAACCCCAAACAACAGCCCAAATCCCGAGCAAATCACAAAATCCCGTAAAATCAGCTCAATCTGTAACTAGTCATTACAGCGTCATTAGTTGACTGATGTACTATTTAGTCGACTGATGAGCTGATCGATGGCTACATGTGATGCCCCCAGGTTCACACAATGCTGCAATCCAAGGTAAAACCAAGGATGTCAAACCTGTCATGCACCCACAGTGTGCAATAATACGTTTCACCAATCACAGTATTATCCTCTAGTGGAAAGTATAGGTACAAAACAGGCAGAGTAAAGGAAATAAATACAATAGACATGATATAAAAAGACATCTCATATATGAAATCATGTCTTAACTGAACAATCTGTAATACATCCAAAATAATACGAACTAACTCAATCATGAGTCAACTGGAAACAAAATTAAGGCACACTGTTTTTACAATATGTAAACGAAACTCTGATGTCTGAATGAAAACATAAAACTACAGTGGATCCTCTAATGGTAAAATCATGCGACGTCGACTATGCAATAACTCAGTCACCCTGCGGCTCTCCGATGCTCTGAACCACCTAAAAGGAAAAATAAAATAAAATGACCAACAATAAAAGCGTCAAAGCGCTAAAGCAAGATTACCTCCATCCGTCCCTAGGGGAAGGGCTACTACATGTAGTGAATGCTCTATCTATTAAGCATAGTCTACCTAAATTATTTTTCTCGTATCTAATAGAATTAATACTTAAAAATCTACAACACGATATGTAGTACGTCGAGCGAAGTAATCCAAACAAGGAAACCCTCATGTATATACCATATGTGTCAAATAGTAGATAACTAAATATTAATCTCAAACTAGAACTAAAAGCAAGAAATACTATAAAGTAAAGCCAAATAACCAACGTCAGCATATATATATCTCACGCACTCGCATAACATAATATTTCGATCATCAATTATCTCAATAATGAGTCACGTCTCATTTGGCATCCGCCAAGTACTCGGCTATCAAGTTATAAAAGTCATCACTTTTTTAAAATTCTCAACTAATCATGCCTCGTGCAAAACAACAAATAGTAATATCAACCTCTACGCATAATCATGCTAAAACAAAGACATAGGTTCATCAACCTCTATGCACCTTAAAGCGAGAACAACAACATAGGTTCACTGACCTTAGCGTACACTCATGTGGATATGATAATATAGGTCCACCGACCTCAGCGCACACTCGTGCGGATAAGATAACATAGGTTCACAAACCTTAGCGCACACTCGTGCAGATACAATAACATAGGTTCACAAACCTCAGTGTACATTTATGCGGATACAATAACATAGGTTCACCAACCTCAGCGTACTCTAGTGCGGATACAATAACATAGGTTCACCAACCTCAGCGCACACTTGTGCAGATACGATGTTAAGGAAAAAGTGTACTTGAAACCATACTTAACCAAAATCCCCCTCTAGGGTACCAACACGTGTACTATGACACTATTCATGAATAATTATGACCACATATATACTATCATGCAACTCGAGCCTCGAGATCGTATTTCAAATCAAAACAACACAATATTAGTAGTCGACTACACTGAGTCTACTCAAACTCTGTAAAATATAAATCAGTATTAGTAGTCGACTACACTGTACATTTGTCGACTACTCTGTAATCAGACAGTTTCTGTAGAATAAACTAGAGATTAGCAGTCGACTACTACTCTAGGTGGTCGACTACTAAGCAGAAACATGCACACCCCCATGTACATACAACACTTAGCAATCATCACGTGTTTATCATGCTTTAATACAATACAAAGCAAGTAATAACAAAACAAAAAAAAAATCATTTCCATGATTATTTAAACCTTTAATTCAACTAATTAACTTTAATCTTCTCCTTAGTCAAGAAATTGACATACCCCTAGTTATCGATTAAATTAGCATGAAATGCTTGCATGTTAAGCTTGAAACTTATATAATTTTATTTATTCACATTTAAAAAACTAAAATACCCTAAACCTAGGGTTTAATCAAACTTAATTAACATGTAAGCTCTTTATATCACAAGGTTAGGGTTTTGAGCATGATTAACGCATAGAAAACAAGATACAAACGAAGATCTACATCGCCTAATGATCATAATCACGTTTCTATTATAAACAGCAAGCAAAACATGTAGATCTAATATCAGGTTAATATTTTATATCAAAAATCCTCTTTTTATCATATTAAACTGTTAAATCTAAGCATAAAAATATCCATATTATTTAATAAATCCAAGATCTACACTATGGGTAAGGTTTGGATGCAGAGATCTTGCCTCAATCATGGTGTTGATCTCCTGAATGTATGTGCAAAGTCCTTTCTCAGCTACAACCCTTAATCTTTCCCTCTGCTTGATGTCACGCTCAAAACACCTCGAGGAACTCAAAAATCGGCTCTGGGGTTTAGGGTTTGAGAGAGGGGGAAAATTTTGTGAAAAGCTCTTTACAACTCAGGAAAAACGAGTATATATACTCCTGCATGTTATCAGGTCAAACTAAAACAAAACAGATCTGAAATCAAACCTGGCATTCCCAGGAATTCCCCCGCTAGTCGACTACAATGAGTAGTAGTTGACTACTCTATATTTCTATAAATTGTATTCAGTATTTTGGCTATAACTTTCACATCTAACCTCGGAATGAGGTGATCTAGATTTTTTGGAAAGGTATGGAAGAGACCCATAATTTTGGTCTTTTGAGTTTTTCTAGATTCTAACTACATCGGTATGTAAAAACATATAAACTCTTAACCGATCATTTTTCCAGATTTCTTTTTCGTGCATGATTTGTGCATTTGCACTCATATATTCACATCTATAAATTGAATTGACCTCAAATCAATTCCTAGTATACTCAAATATCAAAATACGTTATTTATCATCCTATAATATATTTATTATTATTTATCACATAATATTCAAATTTGTGGGGTTTTACACTACCGCTCAAATATCATTGGTTGACTGATGAGCACCATCAGTCGACTGATGAGCTAGTTCAGTCAACTAATAAGAGTCAGTCGACTGAGCAGAAACTTTCAATAATTACCGAACAGTTCATCGGTCGACTGACAAACAACATCGGGTTGACTGGTGGGCTTCTTTGATCAACTGACGAGAGTCAGTCGACTAAGCATAGACTTTCATCAATTTCCAAACAGTTTATTGATCGACTGATGCATAGCGTTAGTCAACTGATAACCGTGCATAGCCCAGATATGAATAGAGAATATGATTTTCAAAGGTGCTTTAAAATTAGTAAATAAATTCTAAAAAATATAAAACTTTGGAAAATATTTATAAACATAAATATAAACATGTTAGAATTTTTTTAAATATCATTTTCCAATTGTGAAAACTTATCATTTTTCAAAATGGTCAAAAATACGGTTTTAGAAGTGTGTGTATGTCAACCCTAATTGCTTTAAATGTTATCTACTCTAATTCTTACCTACATTATGATCTAGAGAGAAAATAAGAATGCAAATATTGATCACATATGTATACAACTCTTCGAACGTGATATTTGCTAATTTGTAGATGAAGCTCCTCTTGCATATCTTGCACTTGAGCGCTTCTTTCATCAATTTGCCTCCACCTCCACGGATATCATTGTTATGGTGCAATTTTCATCCAACCTCCAATCATGACACTATATTGCTTGATAAAATATATCCTGCATAATATCACTTAGTAAGCAATTAACACCAATAATGGGGTTTGTAAATCATCATCAAAATACGAGACCTAACAATCTTCCCCTTTTTAATGATAACAAACCATCATTATAAAAGAACATAAAAATAAATAAAAGTATATTTATAGATAGATGTTCCCCCTATATATAAGACTATCCCCCTATCTATGTGCACAAAGTGCAGGAGATTTTTCTCCCCCTTTGTCACCATCAAAATGGGGTATACAATACTATGCATATGTTATCAATCCACAAGACACTCCTCTAAGTGTTGGCCTACCCGTGTCACCTTCCTCAAGTGTTTGGATTTATCACCTCTCCCTAGGCTTTATTACCAACACACTCCTCTTGGAATTGACTCTAGACTCTCCCAACCCCTCCTCTAAGTGTTCTTATGTATTACAACATGTTATAACAATGAAAGCACAAAAAAATCAAGATATGAAAATTTTTATCCAATATAGTGAAAACATGCAAGACCATAAAAATATGATCAAGGAATGCACATGCCTAATTTACCTTTTATACGATAAAAATCTTCTTCGCTAAGAGGCTTGGTAAAGATATCCACTAATTGTGATTTGTATCAATATAAGCAAGGTATACTTCTTTTCTATCTACATAATCACGTAAAAAATAATGACGTACATCAATATGTTTTGTTCTTGAATGTAAAATGAAAATTTTTGAAATATTTATGGTACTAGTATTATCACAAAATATTTTTGTATCATAAAAATATAAATCAAATTCAACTAAATTTTATTTTATCCATAATAATTGTGCACAAAAAAGCCTGCAGCAATGTATTCCGCTTTTGTAGTGGATAAGGCTTCACAATTTTACTTCTTCGATGACTAAGAAACAAGTGAGTTGCCTAAAAATTGACATGAGCCACTAGTACTCTTGCGGTCTACTTTTTGCATCCGGTAAAGTCGGCCTCTTAATAATCACAAAGATCAAAAGTAGTATGCTTAGGATAAAACAAACCAAGCTCAATAGTACCATGAATATATTTAATAATTCTTTTAACTGTAATTAAATGATATTTTTAGGAGAAGCTTAAAAACGTGTGCATGCACAAACACTAAACATAATATCCCGTCTACTAGAGGTGAGATAAAGCAAACTACCTATCATACCTCGGTATAACTTTTGGTCTACTTTCTCACCACTTTCATCCTTGTCCAGCTTGATGAAGGTGCTCATTGGAGTTGGTGCATGCTTGGAGTTTGACATCCTAAATTTCTTTACCAACTCTTTGGCATATTTGCTTTATGACACGAAGATTCCATCATCATTTTGTTTGACTTGGAGACCAAGAAAGAATGTGAGCTCTCTTATCATACTCATTTCAAATTGCTCTTGCATAACTTTTAAAAATTCCTTGCAAAGAGTTTTATTAGTAGCCCCGAAAATAATATTATCAACATATATTTGAACTAAAATAAAATCATTTTTCTTTTTTCTGACAAACAAGATATTATCAATCTTTCTTTTTGAAAAGTCTTTTTCAATGAGAAAACTATAGAGGCGAGTATACCAAGCTCTTGGAGCTTGTTTCAACCCATACAATGCTTTTTGTATCCAATAAACATGATTAGAAAATAATGGATTAATAAACCGGGGGTTACTCAACTTACACCTCTTATACAATAAAGTCATTTAAAATGCACTTTTAACATCTATTTAAAATAAATTAAAGTTTTTAAAGCTAGCAAAGGCTAAAAATATTCTAATTGACTCCATTCTTACAATCGGTGCAAAAGTTTCATTATAATCAATGTCCTCCTCTTGATTGTATCCTTGGACGATTAAACGAGCTTTATTCCTAGTCACTAAACCAAATTCATCAAGTTTATTTCTAGAAACTCATTTTGTTCTAATAATATAAAAATATGTTGGTTTAAGAACAAGTTTCCAAACAATATTTCTTTAAAAATTATTTAATTCATCATGCATAACTAAAACACAAAACTCATCATTCAAAGCATCATCAACATGTTTTAGTTCAATATGGGATAAGAAAGCAATGTTACCACACTCGCTCATAGCCCTTGAGCGAGTCATGATGCCTTTAGATGGGGTTCTAATGATTTGCTCCTTGGGATGATCCGGTGCAAACTTCCATGCTTTGGGGAGTTCTTCTTGATTAGGTTCAAGCTCTCATTCCCCATCCTTTGATGCAACCGTTGAGAGGGTGTTATTTATTTGCAATAGTTTCATTCCACCTTTAGTGCCATCATCATCCCTACTAGGCACACAATCTTATAAATCAACATTAGTTTTATTAAATGTAACATTTATAGATTCTTTAACAACGAGTGTTCATTAGTTAAAAATTCTATAAGGCTTACTCCTTGATGCATATCCCAAAAATATACCAACATCTATTTTTGAATCAAAATTATCATGGTGATATTTAATATTCAAGATAAATATTTACAACCAAAAATTTGAAAATAGTTAATATTGGGTGTTTTGCTAAAATAAAGTTCATAAGGTGTTTTCTTAAAGATAGGCCTAATCAAAACATTATTAAAAACATGACAAATCGTGTTAACGGCTTCCATCCAAAAAATACTTTGGCAAATCAAAAACATTTAGCATAGTTCGTGTCATCTCTTGTATGGTTCAATTTTTCTGTTCAACAACATCATTTTGTTGTGGTGTTCTTGGAGCGAAAAACGTATGTGTAATATCATGATGGTCATAAAAATTATTAAAATACTTGTTTTGAAATTCACCACCATGATAATTATGAATTTTTACAACTTTCAAATTATTTTTATTTTCGACTCTTTTTACAAAATGAGAAAACTCTTCAAAACAATCATCCTTGTTAGCAAGAAATAATACCCATATATAAACTTTGAGGGGCGGTCTGGTGGTGCATGTTAGCGGGAGATATGTTCTTTGCTAATCTACACCCCCGCCTAGTTTCTAATGAGGAAGAAGAAGAAAAATAGCAGAGGGATCATTGACAGCGAGCTGAGAGATTCTATATTTGAGTACGCTTCATCATCTAAAGCTAAGGAAGGATCAGAACCCTCTGGGATCTCTTTGAAAGCCATTGAAATGGAGAGCACAAGTCCGAAAGGAGCTAAGAAGAAGTTGCCGATCTATGAAGTTCTTGCTAGCTCTCAATCGTTGTTGGAATCTTCTCCGATGAGATCTGATAATTTGATCACAAGAAATCTGAGTAAGTCTCCTCACTCAATCTTGTGGGCGGATGAATCTGAATCTGAATCTGAATTGGTTGTTTCTGAGTCTGGATTGGTTAAGATTTGTGCTCATAATTTATCTAATGTCAAATCTGTTGATAGTATTGCTGATCTTGAGAAACTTGTTCAAGTTGATGAAATCATTGATGAGCCTGAGAAAGTAGCTCAAGAAGAGGATAAAGCTAAGGAAATTAACATAGTAGGGATCAAGAAAACATTTGTTAGTCTATTTGCGGATAATCAAAAATCTGAAAATGTACTCTCTTTGAATTTTGCTCAATCCTCTCAAAATAACACTGTCAAATTTTTGACTGAAGAATGGAAGGAAGGAGAAGTTTATTAGAAGCATGCTTTGATTGGATATGTTATTGGTTTAAATGTAAAGTTTAAAGCTATAGAATCTTATGTGAATAAGATTTGGGGGAATGTTTCTATTCCAAGAATTTATCTAATCAAGCAAGGTGTTTCCTTGTTTGACGTTCAATCAATTAAACAAATGCAAGAAATCCTAGAAGCAAGTCCTTGGTTCTTTGGATCTAGGCCATTGGTCCTTAAACCTTAGACTATTAATACTGATATGGACAAATTCTAAGCTTGCATCTATCCAATGTGGGTTCAATTTCCAAATTTGAAATTAAATTTGTGGACTTCAACTGATTTAAGTAAAATTGTAAGTGTTATTGGTAAACCAATCACAACTAATAAG
>NC_033794.1:91857074-91893925 GCF_001876935.1 Asparagus officinalis | reverse complement strand
AAGGGTTCTTCGTGAAATTAATCTTCCCTTGAAAATGAACTTGCATGATCTCATGAAGTGCAGGGACCTGATGGAAAAAGTTACAATCAAAAGGTTATATATGAACTCAAACCAAAATGGTGCTCTTATTGTAGCTTGGTTGGTCATGAAGTAGAATACTACAGAACACAAACTTTTAAAATGAAATGGATGCTTGTCAATAGACAGAAAGTGCATGTACATGTTTCTAAACCTGGAAATGGTGTCCTTGAAGAGAATGTTGAAATAGAAGATAACACTGATCAGTCTGAGAAAGATTTAAGAAGCACTCAATCTGGGGAAGATGTGTATGTTCATCAGATCATTGAACAGCAAGGAGAGCAAGCTAGGCAATTGTCTGAAAAACATGCACAGGAGGAAAATGTTAGCTAGGAAAAATACTGCATTTCTAAATCAATATGGAGATGGTTCTCAATCATATCAAAGATATGTTCACCAAGAAAATTCAGATAGAGGTATCTTCATTGGACAATCCAGTAAAAATATTTCAGGTACTGATAAACATGCACATCAGAATGCAGGAAACAGTAATAGTAAATATGCAACTGCAAATCCTTTTCGTTGCTCTCCTGTAGTGAATGCAACTGGTTTCACAAGTGTTACTAGATCAAAATCAGGAAAAATGTTCAATGACAGTATTGTAGAGGGAACTAGCATTCAAGCTTCCCCATTCTCTATTCTGGAGCAGCATCTAGATTTTGACCCCTCTTGTATTGATTAGGGGGGTATTTCCCAATAATGCACCTGGCATTTTGGAATATCAGAGGGTTTAATAAATCCTCTAAGCACTTGATAGTTAAGCATTTTATAAATGGATACAAGCTCTCTTTTCTAGCTCTCTTAGAAATCAAAGTTGTGGGGAATAAAATGCAGTCCATTGCTAAGAAAGTGGCAAAAAACTGGGAATGGATCACAAACATTTCTGAAGCAAGAAATGGAAGGATTTGGACTCTCTGGGACAATGAATTTCTCTCAGTTCAAGTCTTATTTTCCTCCATACAACACATGACATGTACTATTGATTCTAGAGATGGTAAGCTTACTTGTATAATCATAGTTGTTTATGTTTCAAACCAAATAGATGAAAGGAAAATTCTATAGCAAGAATTGCTGACATTTAACCAAAATAGGCCTTGGTTAGTTGGTGGAGACTTCAATGCTATATTGAATAATGAAGAAAACCTGGGAGGTGCTCCAGTATCTGACACAGATACCATTGATTTTCAAAATTTTATCAGTTCTAGTAAACTAGTTCATCTCAAGACAACAGGATGTTTCTATACCTGGTGCAATAAGCAATAGGCTGAAGCAAGGATCTGGTCCAGACTTGATAGAGATTTGGTAAATGAAGACTGGCCACATCAATACACTTCCAGTCAAGTTGAATTTCTAGTGCCAACTTGTTATGATCATTCCCTTGCACTAATAACTATTGGAGAAGATAATTTTGATGGCAAAAGGCCTTTTAGATTCTTCAATATGTGGATCAAGCACCCTGAATTTCTTCCAGCTGTTATATCAGTTTGGAAACAAAATTTTAGGGGATACAATATGTATAAATTTCACACTAAGCTCAAGTCCCTGAAGCCTATCCTTAAAGAGCTTAATAAGAAGCACTTCATGAACATTAGTGAGCAAGTTCTTAGAGCCAAAGATGAATTATCTGACATTCAGAGACAAATGGGTGCTGATCTTCTCAACTCAAACCTAATCTCCAGGGAAAAGGAAGGCATCAAAAAGTACATCAGATTGCTAAATTATGAAAATTCCTTCTACAAGAAAAAGGGTAATATCTCTTGGAGCTTGCATGGTGATAAATGCACTCAGTTCTTCTACTCTATCATGAAAATTAAAAGGCATCGCAACAGGGTACTGTCAATTTACACTGAGGATGGAAGCAAAATTACTCATATGCCTGATATCATATGCCTGATATCATTAAGGAGTTTACTGATTATTACAAGAGGCTCTTGGGCACTGTTACTACTGTTACAAAACCTGATTTTAGAGTAATTTCTAATGGTCCTATCCTATCTCCAGCTCAAAGTGTCACTCTCAGTCTTCCTATCAGTAGAGATGAAATCAAGCATGTTGTGTTCTTAATGTCTGAAACAAAAGCACCAGGTCCAGATGGGTATAATGATGCCTTTTTCAAATCAGCTTAGGATTTTATTATTGGTGATCTATATCTTGCTGTGGAGGAATTATTCAATACTAGAAAGCTTCTTGGTACGTTTAACTCTACAACTATCACATTAATCCCTAAAATTCTGAATCCAAGAACTGCTTCAGATTATCGTCCCATCTCTTGCTGCAATTTGATTTATAAAGTCATATCAAAAATTTTAGCTGGGAGAATACAAAATGTCATGGGCTATCTGATAAATGATGCACAAAGTGCCTTTGTCAAAGGGAGACTTATCTCTAGCAATATTCTTTTAGCTCATAAACTAGTTAAAATTTACGGTAGAAAACATACCTCTCCTAGAGCTATGCTAAATGTGGACTTGAGAAAGGCATTTGACTCTATTAGATGAGATTTCATTAAATCTATGTTGGAGGGTATAAGGTTTCCTAGTATCATGATAAACTAGATTATGGAATGTATATCATCTCCTAAGTACTCACTAGCTCTCAATGGATCTTTGCATGGTTATTTTAAAGGTGAGAGGGAATTAAGACAAGAAGACCCTCTTTCTCCTTATTTATTTGTGATTGGGATGAAATATCTCTCAAGGAGATTAAATGCTCTCAGAAATGATAACCTCTTCAAGTATCATCCTAAGTGTCACGGTCTGGGAATTACACACACTTGATATTTGCAGATGACCTACTCTTCTTTGCTAGAGTTGATGGATATTCAATTATGAAACTATATAATTGTTTGCAGGAGTTCAGTAGGGTGTCTAGGTTAGATGCTAATCCTGCCAAATGCTCTGTATACTTCAGTGGTATTGATGATAGTCTAAAAAATCAAATTTGCTCATTGCTGAATTTCCTTGAGGGGATGCTACCAATCCGCTATCTGGGATTGCCACTTATGTCAAAGAGGTTATCGTACCTTGATTGTTCACCTTTGATAAGTAAACTCTCTAAACAATTCCTTCACTGGCAAAAAAAGAGATTATGTGGGAAGACTGCAATTAATCAAATCTGTCATTTTGGGAATTCAAATTTTTTGGACTAGTAATTTCATCTTGCCTGTGAAAGTGCTGAAAAAAATTGGTGGATTGTGCTCAGAATTCCTATGGAATCACAAAATTCATCAAGTCTCTTGGAATAGCATATGTCAAGGGAAAAATAGGGGGGGGGGGGTAAAAAATAAATTTGGAAATGTAAGCAATCTCATAAGCACCATTAATAGCTGCCACAACGGGAGTAAAGTTCAAATCTCCTCTGTCTATAATGCTTTGAAAAATTCTTCCCCACCCCTTTTCCTTGGTACAACACAGTTTGGGAAAAGGCTTAAACTACCCAAAGCATTCTTTTGTGCTTTGGCTTGTCTCTCATTCCAGATTGTTAACGCAAGACAGATTGTGTCGAATGAGAATTCTAAGCTCAAATCACTGTGTCTTATGTCCCGATCATCACCAAACTGAAGAAACATGTCAACACCTCTTATTTGATTGTACTTACTCAGCTCAGGTTTGGAATAGTGTAATGAATTGGCTAAACTTTTCTTGGAGATCTTGCAATTGGGTTCATCTGATTGATTGGTATAACAACAATCTGAGGGGAAATGGATTTAAGAAGAAGCTCAAGAGAATGGTTCTTGCTGTTGCAGTCTACCTTGTGTGACAGGAGAGGAACTTGAGGATTTTTCAAGGCAAAGATTGTGATCCTACCATCTTTTTCCGAACAATCAAGATTACTATTTTTACAAAAACTGTTAATGATGATTCTTTGAAGCATCAGAGAGAGAGTTTTAAGAAGATATAAGTTATAAATAGTTTGGTTTCCAGACAGTTTTGCTGGAGAACTTGATGTGCTCATATTCTTTCAATGGTAAATGAATAAAACTAATTTTCAATGACCAAAAAAAGAAGAAACAATACCCATATAAATCAGGAAAATTTGTCAATAATAACAAAGACATATAGTGTTTAGCTCCCAGTGAGGCAACACGCATAGGACCAAAAAGATCAAGAAGTAGTTGTAAGGGTTTAGTGGTGGATAACTCATTAATGGATTTGAAAGAACTTTTAATTTATTTACCTTTGACACATTCTTCACATTGTGAATCTTTAACAAAAGTTAGGCTAGGTAGACCTCTCACCAAATTCTTCTTTAATAATTTTGAGATCAATTTTATGTTAGCATGTCCAAGCCTTTTGTGCTAAATCCAAGGATCATCATCCACTGCGGCAAGGTATTTCACATTTTGATCTAAAAGCTCATTCATATCAAAAATATACACATTAGATCTTCTAAGGGTAATAAAAATAGTTTTATCATTAAGGCTAACAATATATTTATCTGGTTTAAAAATAATATTATAGTCTTCGTCACTAAGTTGACTAATACTAAGAAGATTGTGATTAAGTCTTTTTAGTAAATAAACATCTTCAATAACGGGATAATGCTTCTTACCAATAGCACTAATACCTAAACTTTTACATTTCTCACTACCGCCAAAGGAGATATTGCCTCCTTCCATCCTTGATAGGGTTACAAATAAATTCTTGTTTCCCGTCATGTGATGAGAGCAACCGCTATCAAGGTACCACATCTCTTTACGTCTTTGCAAGTTGTTCTCTACATGTAAAGAAGTGGTAGAAGCTTTAGATATCCAAATCTTAGGTCCTTGAATGTTAGTACTCTTGGTACCTTTAGGTACCTACATAAACCCATAATCATGAGGATTATTTCTAATCCTACAATGTATGGAAATGTGACCGTGTCTTATGCACTAGGTGCAAGTAAAATTTTTCTTATAGGTGGATGCATAAGTTTTGTGAAACCATTTTCTACCAAGTTGTGAGTGAACATGATTAGTAGAAGCATAATTAGATTTTAACATATTATTTTTAATTTTCAAATTTTCAATTTGAGACCTTAATTGTTTATTTTCAAAATCAAGGTCTCCTATTATTTTATCTTTCAAAGCAATGGCAACATTTAAAGAAGATTTTGTAGTCACTCAAATCTTGAATCACATGAGTTATGCAATTTTTTAAAAGAAGAATGTTCTTTTGCTAACCTTTTAAAACTCAAATCTTGAATCACATGAGTTATGCAATTTTTTAAAAGAAGAATGTTCTTTTGCTAACCTTTTAAATTCAAAATTTAATTTCACATGAGTTATGCAATTTTTTAAAAGAAGAATGTTCTTTTGCTAACCTTTTAAATTCAAAATTTAATTCTTCAAGAGTGATTCCTAGTTCACATTACATGTAAAACGAATAATCATTGGAATTGGATAATACCTCATCTTCATGAGCCATGAAGCATATGTTTGGATCATGAAAGGCGCACTTGGCGGCTTCTTCATCACTATCCGAATTGCTCGGTTCGTATTCTTCTCATCCGACATACATTGCCTTCTTCTTCTTATACTCCATGTATTTTTCTTTTATTTTGGGACAATCTTGTGCTATGTGTCCCAGTTCATAGCATTCAAAGCATTTTCCTAGACGAGAAGAGAATTAATTAGAACGGTTATTTTTAAAATTTTTGTTCATTCTTACCAATCTTGAAATTCTCTTGGAGAGATATGCCACTTCTTTTGACACATTAATATCACTATCGGAGGAGGATGAGTTACATTCAATAGCTCCTTTGAGTGCTATTGACTTCATCTTTTGAGGAGGCTCTTCATTTGCTCGTGGGGGTTCTTCCTCCTTCTTCATTTTTTTTCTCATGAACCTTGAGTTTTCCAATGAGGCCATCAAGAGTGAGCATTGTGAGATCATTGGCTTCTTCAATAGTCATTGCTTTGGGTTTCTATGCCGGTGTAAGAGAACGAATGATCTTGTAGTTCTCCTCTTGGTTCTCAAACACCTTATCAAGACCATGTAATTGATTCACAATATTAGTCAGCCTACAAAATATAGCATCATAGACTCATTTGAAAGTATTTTGAATAATTCATATTCCTGCATGAGACCACTAATTTTTGATTATTTAACTTGAGGAGTTCCCTCATGAGTAATACATAGTTTCTTACAAATTTCATGTGCGGTTGCATAAGTGGAGACTCTATTATACTCATTGAAGTGAGTCCACAAATCAAAACATTCATGGCTTTAACATTAAGTATCGCCAAATGCCTCTCATTCTCAGTTATGTCACTACTAGATTTTTTAAAATATTTTTTCTCAACTATGTCTTGGATGTCAAGATCAATGCATCTCAAATATATACGCATCCTAGCTTTCTAATATGAAAAATTATTGTCAATAAACAAAAGAGGTCTAGTAGTAGTTGACCTTCAAGAGCATGCACATTCATGTTTGATTTCATTTGGATCTTTACTCTAAGGTGATTAAACCTCAACAAATATAGAGACCAAGCTCTGATACCAAATAAAATTACCCTAGGGAGGAGGTGAATAGGGTAATCAAATAATAAATGTGCAATTAATGAAATTCAATGCAATACAAGATACAAATTTGTAATATGACAATAAATAAGAGAGAGAGAGAGAGAGAGAGAGAGAGTTAGAGAATAGTTAGTCAAATTGATACGCCGATGTGTTCACAAGGTTCAATCCTCACGACCAACGTCCCCGACCACCTCACCTGATGGTAATCCACTACACAGACCCGGTTTGGAAGCCGGAACTTCTTCACAATGATTTCCTCGAGATCTCACAATCCACACAATGATCTCCTCGAGATCAAGATCTCCACACAATACAAGATGAATGAAAGAAACTCTCTTACAATAATCCTATGGCAAGGATCAAGAGATAATTAATTTGAAGCTCAGGGGTTTGTGGGATGTGGAGTTGAAAACCGAAACTTGAAACACTTAAGAATGAAATGAAAGTTTGAGCTTAAAATCACACAAAAACAAAACTTAGAGATTTTTCTTTGCTTGCTTGAATACTAAGGTGATGAAGGCTGTAGGATATATATAGGAACCCTAAACAACAGCCCAAATCCTGAGAAAATCACAAAATCCTGTAAAATCAGCTCAATCTGTAACTAGTCGTTACAACACCATCAGTCGACTGATGAACTGTTCAGTCAACTGATGAGCTGACAGATGGTTGTCGCTCAAACATCATCGGTCGGCTAATGAGCACTATCAATCGACTGATGAGCTGCTTCAGCCGACTGTTAATAGTCAGTCGACTGAGCAGAAACATTCAACAATGGCCGAACAATTCATCGGTCAACTGATGAACAACATCGGTCGACTGATGGTCTACTTCGGTTGATTGATGAGAGTTAGTCTACTGAGTAGAGACTTTTAGCAATTGTCGAACAGTTTATCAGTCGACTGATATATAGCATCAGTCAACTAATAACCGTGCACAGCCTAGATATGAGTAGAGAATATGATTTTCAAATGTGCTTTAAAAATAGTAAATAAATTCCAAAAAATATGAAAATTTAGGAAATATTTATAAATATAGAAATATTTATAAACATACATATAAACATGTTAGAAAAGAAACTTTTAAAATATCATTTCCCAATTATGAAAACTTATTATTTTTAAAATAGCAAAAAATTCGATTTAGAAGTGTGTGTATGTGAACCCCAATTGCTTTAAATGTTATCTACTATATATAATTATTACCTACATTATGATCTAGAGAGAAAATAAAAATACAAATATCGCTCACATATGTATACAACTATTGGGACTTGATATTTGCTAATTTGTTGATGAAGCTCCTCTTGTATATGTTGCACTTGAGCGTTTTTCTTCATCAATTTGCCTCCACCTCTACGGATATCATCATTATGGTGCAATTTTCATCCAACCTCCAATTGGCACTATATTGCTTAATAAAATATATCCTGCACAATATCACTTAGCAAGCAATTAGCACCAATAATGAGGTTTGTAAATCATCATTAAAATACGAGACCTAACAAAAAGAAGCTTCAAAGGGATATCGAATGTTGGGACATGGGGGCAGGTCCCATCTACTATGGAGACATAATATATAACATTTTTTTTTTGGTAAATGAAAAACTTTATTCATCAACCAAATATGAAATTATGTACACCTAAAAAAAACTCAGTAATATAGTTACTGAGAACACAAACAGAAATCGGATACAGCCCTCAAATTATCCTGACAAATCCGCTTAGGGGGAACTATTAAAAATGATGGTAGAAACTTCAAATTTTATGACCTTGATCAGGTGATCCTCATTGCTAGTCTTCTGGGTAAACAGTCTCGCATTCCTCTCCCTCCATATACAGTATATTGTAGCTGTCAATACCAATTTTTTGAACTTGACCTGTATAGCTTTGCCTCTCAAACTTGAATACCAGCCCCAAATTTGATTCCAGTTGCAAGATTTCCATTTGAAGTTCATCCAATCCATGATTGAGTTCCATATGTAAGAGGAATATGCACATTCAAAGAACAAATGATCTCTAGTCTCAATGTTTGAACCTATGCACAGACAACACAGATTAGCGTTGATAATTCCTCTCTTCAATAGCCTATCTTGAGTAAGAAGTCTGTTTTGTATCACCAACCAGCTAATGAAGGAATGTTTGGGCACATTTAAGCCTCCCCATATTGTTTTGTGCCATGTCACTGAGTTAATTACAGGGGATAATCTTTTGTACAAAGCTGACAGTTTTGCCTTTGAGTTAACACAACACGACATAATCAGGGCCTGAACATTTCCAGCTCCTCCTAATTCAGCCATGACCTTGTTTCTTATTCTAATTAGTTGCTTCCATAATATATAACATTGATAGAATTGATAAAGGAAGACATCTAGTTAAAAGGCTTGTTCAGCAACATGAGACTTCATTAAAAGAAAATATAGTATTTTGTGATAGTCTGACTGTTATATTTTTGACAAATTAAATGCCAAGTCTAACACAATAAGACCAAGCATATCAATGTGAGATATCAATATTCATTAAGAGAATAAGATTAACGTAAAGAAGATTGCAACGATAATCTGCACGCATATATGCTGACCATGGCGGTTCTAGCTTACAAGTTCACATATTAATTACTTGAACTTGCTCACCATGAGAAGATAAATATAGCCATGCAAAGGTTAATGATATCTGCAGAGTTTTGAATTTATAATCATGTCATGCCTCGGGCGTGTGCGCCCATTGACTCATAGTAAGTCATGGAGCCACTATTGCAACACATTGTTGATGCAAACCGCTATCAAAATTGGCTAGCCAATGCTTACATGTATTATACGAAGTTCTTGTCATTTTCCGAATGTGGCACTATATCTGGGGGTATTATACCTTAAATATGTGGCGTCCTCGTTGCAACATATGACTATGACTTATCTTAGTATCAACGTCAACTGATGCAAACTTTGAAGGTGGATCCTATGAGTTCTAGAGGTGATGGAATGTTGGATTTGAGATGCAACCGTAGAGGGGGGGGGGAGGGTGAATAAGGTTGCTACTGTTTTTCATTAAAAACAAAGAATATGTAGCAGAATAGATAAAATAAAAGCTATCAATGATAAATAACCACATATATCCACCAACCAATACCACACAAAATTTTATAGTGGTTCAGATAACAATCCTATGTCTTTCTTCTCATAAAGAGACTTTCTCATTATGCCAACAGTTTTCCTAAATCACAAACCTAATTCAGTAGGTTTATAGGTCTGCACCCTATAATTTATTCGAAACCCTTCAGCTAACCTAACTCTCCATAATGAGTAGCTCTAGAAAGTCTCACCCTTAATTCCGACCGGCTTGAGTATGCCATAAAAACAAGTTTGAAGCAAAACCAAACAATCACAATTAAGTACTAAAAATATAAAAGATCTTATAGCCCATTTTGATAAACAAACCATCATTCAATGAATCTAAACATAGTACGATGAAGAACATTTTAGGTGATGAATTCAAGGGCAACTCTCCTCGCTTAAATAATCTAGAGATATTGTGAGTGATGAGAGAGAGAGAGAGAGAGAGAGAGAGAGAGAGTTTACTGAGGCTCCGAGGGTCAAAACCTTTAATAAAATCTCTTCACAATTCAAAACTCTATAACCCTCTTCTCTCTATCTATTATAATATATATAGCCTAGTAGACCAGAAAAAAGATATCCTAAATATAGTAGAATTTGGAGATCAAAGGAAAAACAAACGGCTAAGATTAAAACTTAAAATTTGCATTCAGCTGACTTTACCATCGATGCTGCCTCTCGACCATCGTTGGTGTTGAGGTACCATCGATGCATTCCTACATACAATTGATAATATGAAATCATATCTCTAAAAAAATCATCAATTGGTTCATGTAGCATCGATGAGCTCATCTAGCATCGATGAGCTCATCTGCCATCGATGAGTCATTGTTGACTATTGATGGTTAGATGTTTGAAATTAGCGTTCGAACTAATTTTCACATCATTTTGCCTCATACACTTGTATGTTATCTCAAAATTTTATTAGTGCCAAATTAGAGTTTTTAACTACTCAAATAAGAGCTATTGTGCAGACTGCATCCTAACAATTTCTACCTTTTGATAATAACAAACTTAAAATTTAAAATACCAAAATATATGCATATTTGAGATGCATGAACAACAACAACAAGCACAAATATAGTTTCCTGCAAAAGGAAATAATATGCAAAGTTCTCTCTACATTCATGCATTCATGAAAAATGTAATCAAGCACGGGTATGGAAACCCCCCCCCCCCCCCAAAAAAAAAAAAACAGTGCATCAAGTGTTTCAAAAAATAAAAAAAAATAAAAGACATGAATCCACTTAGATAAAAATTCTGCTCATGCAGAGATCATCAAAATTTCAAATTTCATCCAAATTCTCCACCTTTTCCTATTAGAAAAAGTAGAAAACACACCAATAAATATACTGCAAATAAGAAAATTTTAGATAAAATATCTAAAAGTTATATGGGAGAAACAAAGCACACTGGTTCTGACAAACATTTATAACAAATTAGCACAAGAGACCAAATTTTAATGACAAAACACATGAACACAAGAGAAATCACGTATGAAAGCATACAGAAAAGATTAAATATTAGTGTAAACTGTGTGAAACAAATAGTAAAATGATTTATATTAGTTTATTAGATAAACTCCGGTATCAGCTTGAGTATTGAGCTTTTAATAAGACTTGAATTATCTCAACCTTAGATTTGACCAAAGTGTTGTCCTACCACGTCAACCATTTAGGATTTAGGAGAAAAATTGATAGTGTTTGACATGCAATTCACACCATCTCTAAATATAATATATATTTAATACAGCATGACTACTCTTTGAGATATGCACAAATAAATACACGAATGTGAGTTTTTGACTATTTTTAATGAATACACTCAATTTTTCATGAATTTCATAGAGCGTGGACTTTTTTCCTCACATTTTAATATTATTTAATTGATATTTTGAATAAGTGCACTTTTGTACATATAAAGATTAAAAATTGTGCATTAGCCAAGTCAAGAATGAGGTAAAAAAACACTTGATACAGCCAAAAATATCTATAACCAAATATAAGATTATGTTCCACTATTTCACATCACAAAACATGATAAGTAAAGAAATAAGTGTGTGAAATTATTGTGTGAAATATCTCATGTAAATAATGAAACAAAAAGAATTAAATTATTTCTTTTTATAATTAAAAGTTGAAACTTTTTATATTTTTCTGAATATGAATAACTATGTCCACTTTAAGTTTTTGTCAATCATTGACTGGAAAAGGCCATGTTTAAACCTTTAGAACCCAATAAAAATTTGTTCATGGTCTTATTTAACTTAATATTTTTGAACTTAAGTTATTCATGATCAAAAATAATAATAATGCATCTAATTTTAAACTTTCTTTATTTAGAAGACAACACATGAAAGGACATTTATCTCAGCAACTAAAAAATTTTGCTTGATTTTTAAGATAATTTCATAGATAAATCAAAATTTATGTCTCTATACATGAAATATTGTAAGCATTGAATAGATATATTTTCACTTGCTTTGCTAGATGTATTTAATTCTAAAGAAAGATTAATTTTATCACTCAACAATTTATTATCCTTCTTTAAACTTGAATTCACCTTTTTAACAATTTTATATTTTTAGCAAGTTTTTTAGATTAATCCAATATTTTATTATATTTAGAATATAAACCATGGTATGCTACCAGAGCTCTTATGTTCAGATTTATATGAATTACAATCTTTGGCCATGAGACAACAATATGTTTTTTTTATCATCATTGCTTGAGCTACTCTCCGACTTATCTCATGTAGCCACTCTGAAACTTTTGCCCTTCTCTTTGTAATCATTTTTTAGCAGACATTTCTTCCTTAACCGATCGGCTTTTCTACACCGAAAATAAATTGGTTTAGTATCAATAGCATGAGTATATTTAGTTACCTTACTTGTGTAGTCATCTCATTTATTTTACAGAAAATTTTAACCATCCTTTTATTTTAAGAAGGATTCGTAGCCTCTAACAATTTGATCAACATGACTATTTTCATCCTCGTAGCTTGAACTTGACTTTATCTTCTTTTGGACTTGAGTTTCCCCCTTTTAGCCTTCAATGCTAATAAGTTCTTCTTGGTGTTATCTTCTAAATCATCTTCTCTCTCTCTCTTTTAATCTCACTGCATAGGTGAGAAGATTCCCTACAATATTCTCAATAGTTAGTTCAGAAAATTTTTTAGTTCTTGGACAGCTGTTACCTTCAATTCTTAATCCCAAGAAAAAGAATGAAGAAATTTTCTCACAATATCTTTGTTATCATACTACTTGCCCAAAGCATTTAATTTGTTTACTATATTAGTGAATTGTGCGGATATATTCTAAATACTCTCCAAGGTCTTCAGCTTGTAGTTCTCATACTTACTCAGAAGCATTGTAAGTTTTGCCTCCAAAATCCCCTCATTGTCATGTGTGACTTCCAATTTTTTTCAAATTTTATACAATAGAATAATTTAACACAAGGTTAAATTCTTTAGAAGTTAGAGAATAATAAAGAGTATTTATAGTTTTACATTTAAAGTGTAGGTGTTTTTACCCTGAAGGTCCACTTATTTGTAGGAATGATAATAGTAGTATCTCCTACAACGATAGTGGATATATTCACTATAGCTATTCTTTACACTGCTCCAAATATCATAATCAATGGACAACAAGAAGACTCATGTGGGCTTTCTAATAAGTGTAATTTATCTCATCGAAAAGTGGCGTCAGTTAACAGCATGTCCCTCAGAAAAAGCTATTGCAGCGGTCAAACTAGACATCTCTACCCTAGGCTATGAATCCAAAAGATGGGTAACGAGACTCTGATACCACTTATTACATTTGAGATGCAATTCTAGAGGGAGATGAATAGTGTTGCTATAGTTTTTCATTAAAATACATAATATGCAATGGAATAAATAAAATAAAAGCAATTAATGATAAATAACCATAAATAATAACCAACTAAAATACATAATATTTTATAGTAGTTTCGGGAACAATCCTACGTCCACTCTCTTCTCACGAAGGGGCTTCCTCACTATGCTAAGAGTTCTCCTAAATTACAAACCCAATTCAATAGGCTTACAAGACCTTACCTTAAAATCTATTCAAAACTAGTAGTTTAACCTAACTCTCCATTATGAGTAACACCTAGCCCTAGGTAGTGTCAACCCTTAATTCCAACCAGCTTGAGTATTCCATATAAAAAAGTTGGAAACAAAACCAAATAATAACAATTAAGCATTGAAAATATAAAAGTTCTTATAGCCGTTTTGATAAACAAACCATCATTTGATTAATCTAAGAGTAACACGATGCAGAATGGTGTAGATGATGAATCCAAGGACAAATCTCCTCATTGAAATGAGCTGGAGATATTGTGTTTGATGAGAGAGAGTTTATCGAGGCTCCTAGGGTCAAAACCTTCAATGAAATCTCTTCACAATTCAAAATACTAGAACTCTCTCTTCTCTTTATCTCTTTTAATAATATATAGTCCCTAGTAGGTCAGGGAAGATATATTCTAAATGTAGTAGAGTTTGGAGATCAAAGGAATAATGAACGGCTAGGATTAGAACTTAAAATCTACAATTAGTGGACTTTACCATCGATGGTTACTCTCGATCATCAGTGGTGTTGAGACACCATCGACTTTACCATTAATGGTTGCTCTTGATCATCAATAATTGCTCTCGAACATCGATGGTGTCTACGCACCATCGTTGGGTTCCTGTGTACGATCAATGATATGAAATCCTATCTCTAAAAAATTATCAATTGGTTTCTGTAGCCATTGATGAGCTCATCTACCATCAATGAGTCACTATTGATCATCGATGGTTAGATGGTTGATATCAGCGTTCGAGCTAATTTTCTCATCATTTTGCGTCGTACAACTCTTATATCTGTGTTCACCTACCATCTTAAACATTTATTAGTACCAAACAAGAGTTTGTTATTACTCAAAGAAGAGATATTGTGTGCACTACATCCTAACATGCAATATTTAGTTCTACATAACACTTAGCTTCACGCTTTCAATTATCAAATTGATCCGGTGCTATTTGTCATGTCCTGGGCCCACAAGTCTATTGGTGCATAATAATCTGTGGGGTTCACTGAGTGCAACACATTGGTTATCTCAAACTAATGCCAAAAGTAGTTAGCCAACACTATGCTTGAGGCCCTTGACTTACTCTATAACCACTCTAAATTCATATTATTTTCACGATGTAGGACTATTTTTTGGGTACTATATGCAAATCATATTCAGTTAAAGGAGGAGAATTGATGATTTTCGTCTAGAATCCTCTATCGTTCAGTTCAAAAATTCAAATAGACATCTAGTGTAGACGATCGAGGATACAAAATTGAAGCTCAAAACCAACCTCTTAATGTCCATGTGACACTCACTAGAATTTAGAAGTTATGGTGAAAATTAAATATTATAGTTTATATTGTAACATATTTTTGGATCATATAAAATCTTTAAGTTTTTTATTATATATTAATTTTTCTATTATCCGTGTGTTTTCTTGAGTTCTCGAAATCCTTCTGTGTTTACTTAAACCTGGACTGTTTCTGTTTAAATTCAAGAATAAAATGGAAATGGAGGATATTCTTATGAATGGCCCATGGTTCTTTGGCTCTAGACCTCTTTTACTGAAAATTTGGAATAATGAAGATGATCTTGAAAGGATAAATGAGCATGTATACCCTTTGTGGATTCAGCTACCTGGGCTGAGGCTTAATTTGTGGAGTTCAAATGCTATTAGTAAGATTGCTAGTCATGTTGGCAAGCCTATTGCTACGGACAAATTAACTGCCAGCAAACAAAGACTAGCTTATGCTAGGGTCTTGGTAGAGGTTCATATGCCCTCTCCTCTTCCTGATATTATTCTAATACATGGACCAAATGGTAGGAGTTATAATCAAAGAGTGATCTATGAATTAAAGCCAAAGTGGTGTGATAGTTGCAAGATTGTGGGGCATGATACAAAATTCTGTAAAAAGTACCCTATAACTCAGAGATGGGTTCCAAAAGTTATATCTGGGAATAAGGATGGGCAAACTGATATTTCAGGAGATCATGTTCAAGCACAGAAGGGGGATGGTATCAGTTTACAAGCCTCACAAATGGATAAAACAGAGGATGTGTCTATGAGCCAAGCCAAAGCTGTGCATGTTGTGCATGTTCAGGCTCAAAACTCTGATGTTGTAAACACTGGGACAGACTTGGTGGGAGAAAAGAACACAAATTATGTGCAAGCTATACAGGATAAAGGCCTTGGGAGTTTTTCTGGAAATAATGGCAGTTGCTCACAAAGAGTAAAACCTGTGCATGCTATGAGAAATATCAGGACAGGACCAAGTCAAATATCTGGCCTTAAAATGTTTCCAGCATTAGAGAATTCTTTTGCTCAACTTATGGGAGATGACCCCTCTACTGTGGATTGGGGGGGAGGTACATTTTCATGAACTTCTCCTTTTGGAATATTAGAGGACTTAATAAGTCCTCTAAGCAACATGTAGTTAAGATACATATTCAACAGTATCATCTTTCTTTCATGGCTCTCATTGAGACAAAAGTAAAGGCTTGCAAGCTTCCAGTAATAACAAAAAAAATTGCTAGCAATTGGAACTGGTTTTCTAATGATCTTAACTCTTGTAAAGCAAGAATTCTGATCTTATGGGATCCAAATATATTGGATATTCAGGTTGACAGTTATTCTCCTCAACACATCACATGCTCAGTTAAATCCTTAGATGAAAGAATTGATTGTTGCATTTCTTCCATATATGGATATAATCAGATTGATAACAGAAAATCTCTCTGGTCAGAGCTAGAACAGATTCATCAATCTATTGGTAATAAACCATGGATCATATCTGGTGATTTTAATGCTATAACTGGAAGTGAGGATAAACTTGGTGGAGCAGTGGTTACAGACGCTGAAACAATTGACTTCAGTAACTTCATTGGCAGCTGTCAGCTCTCTCACTTGAAAACTGAAGGCTGCTTTTTCACTTGGAATAACAAACAAGAGGCAAGTTCCAGAGTATGGAGTAGACTGGATAGAACTCTGGTAAATGATGTCTGGCTAAATTTTCACAACTCTAGTCATGTTGAATACTTGCTACCTAATTGCTCAGATCACTCCCAAGCTTTGGTGTCCATATATGATGATTGTGTGCAAGGAAAAAAACCATTTAAATTCTTCAAGATGTGGATCAAACATGACAGCTACTTACCCTTAGTCACTTCTATTTGGCAAACTCAAATATCAGGCTGTTCAATGTATTCTATTGTTAGCAAATTGAAAAAATTGAAGACTGCTCTCAAGGATCTCAACAAAAAAAGTTATTACAACATCAGTGAACAGGTTAACAGAGCAAGAGTCAATTTGGAGAATGCTCAAAGAATTTTACATTCTGATCCTCTAAATCCTGACTTAATTGCTCAGGAAAAATTCTGTGTTACTACACTCAATAAGCTATTGGATTGTGAGCTGTCTTTCTATCAGCAAAAATCCAGAATTCAGTGGTGCTTACAAGGTGACAGAAATACAACTTACTTTCATTCTGCTATCAAAGCTAAAAGGAATCTCAATAGGGTTTTGGTGTTATACAACAGGGAGGGGGATAGAATCACTGATGGAGATATGATCATTCAAGAGCTTCTTGATTTTTACAAGAATCTTATGGGATCAAGTACACCAACTGCCAAAACTGATAAACATTCAAGAGCTTCTTGATTTTTACAAGAATCTTATGGGATCAAGTACACCAACTGCCAAAACTGATAAATATATCATCAAAAATGGTCCCTGTCTAAGTAAAACTCAAGCTAATACCCTTTCCTCTGTCGTTACCAGTGAGGAAATTAAAAATGCAGTTTTTTCTATGGATGGTAACAAAGCTCTGGGGCCAGATGGATTTGGTATATCCTTCTATAAATCATCTTGGAGTGTCATAGGTGATGAGGTAACACTACAACAAAAAAGCTAATCCGCGAGGAACAAGTTGGTCGTTAAAAGTCGAGATTTCCTCGTTGTAGTGTGTTGGCGAGGAAAAAACTTTGGTCATCATTTCCTCGCGGTAGGGTGGTCAAGAAAAGTTTCTACGAGGAATATTATAATTTCTCGCGAAATCCTTTTTGCGATGAATATATTCTTTTCTCGTTGTTACTCTTTAGCCTCGATATTTTTCCTCACCTAATCTCATACTTCTTTCATCGCTAAACTACAGTTTCCTCGCCAATGATACGTGAGTAATATTTAATTTATATATAATAAAAGTAATAAAAAAACTATTTTCGTCGTTGTAAGTATCTTTCAGCGAGGAAACTGTTCCTCACCAAAGGTAAATCTTTAACGAGGAAATTATTTTTCTTCATTATATGTATCTTTTTTTTGTGGAAACAGTTCCTCAGTAAAGGGACTCAAAGACGAGGAAATTTAAATTTATCGTTGTAGGTTGTACCCAATATTCCTCGCCAAAAAAAATCCAATTATGAGGAAATTTACATTTGTCGATATAGGTTATATGGTCTATAGCGAAGAAAAATACTTTTTTCATTATATGTTGTATCCCTATAGCGAGGAAATATTTTTTTTGTCGACGTAAGCAGTATACTCCATAACGAGGAAATATTATTTTGACAACGTAAGCAGTATATACATATAATGAGGAAACTTTATTTCATCAATAATAATGCTATTACGAGAAAAACGCTCAAAATATAAATAATTGTCATCAATTGTCACCACAGTACATCAAAACAATTAAAATAAATAAAGCAATCAAGTTTCTATCATAAGTAACAATGCTAGTCTAAAGCAATAACAAATGCAACACGATCAAAGAAACATTTCTCCAAGTTTAAGTTCACTAAGAATACTAAGCTGATGGATGTTGCCTGGAAAAATTAGCCATAAACTCCTCAAACTTTTTGGCTTGCTCCTCCAATCTTTGGATTACCTCATTTTGCGCATCGATCTTTTGTTGTTGAGTTCCTACAAGTTGTTGGGTCTCTTGAAGCTGTTCTTGCAACTCTTTATTCTTTTCAGACATTTCACCCATCGAAGAACGAGAGAACCTTAATGGTGGTAGTCTAGGGCCAAACCCACAACCCTTAATGTAGCCTGATTTGATTTTGAGAACTTTTGCACAAATTTCCTCATCTGTCATTGCTCGAGTTCCATCAGGTTGAGTGGTATCTGCTCGCATCTCTATCATTTGATCCTATAAGTAAAAAAATATATCCAGTTCAATCATATGCAACTTCGCAATTACAACCTAATCAATATAATCTTCTTTAGAACAGTAATATCAGTTTCACCTATATTCTTAAAATATTATAGAAGCATGCATCATTGACACGTTCACTAGTAAAAAATCAAGCATCCTAGACGGAATTTTCCGTCTAGGATAGCTTGATTTTCGTCTAGGATAGTTATTCTATAAAATTACCAAGCTGGTGTACACTTAGTTGAGAACTGTAACTCTTGCATTGAGAGAACTGTAGCTTTGAGTTCTGAAGCCTTATAAGAGGTATAATGTTCCAGAGTACTATTCTGCTTTTCGAAAGAAAGTAATAAATGCCTTAGCCAAGTTGAGAATAAGCCATCAAGCGAACTTTTGAGAGTTCATTGATAGAAAGGATATCAGTAGGCACTCACCCATGGATGGTCAGACTGCTCCAATGTACATCTCGCAAGAAACATAGCAGATGCAGCTATGACTGAAGGAATAAACTTTATGAAGCTATACTCAACCAATGTTAGATTTGCTAAGTAATTGGCCAGATGACTCAGGGCTTGGGGGGAAACCTGCATTAACAAAAAATAATTCACTTAAACCAAAGCTGGTACTATTTAAAGTATGGTTAGTCTAAACAGAACCATGCTGCATAACTTTAATTGTAGAAGTACCTACCTTGTATGATGTATGTGCTGCTCGAATATATCTCCTGCAGAAAAATTATAAGAACATGTCAAAGATGAAATTTAAACAAATCTGATATAGGGGTAAACCAAGGTGAGAAGGACTTACCTTAGAAATGTTTTTACAGTGGGCACAGAGATGTGAAAGCTCAAAAGGTTCAGTACTTGAATTTCTATTTTTAGCACCTGTTATTCAGTAAGGATGCCTATGTCAGATCCATCCGTGAACAAACTCCCTACATAACTCTGCGATCAGATATACAAAAAGGCACATTGAAAAATGTGACGAGAAAATGAGCATACCTCTTCTTTGGTGTATGTGTTGTCTGTAATAAAGCAAAATTCTTCTATACGAGCACAAATTTCTTCGTATGTTCTGTGTAACACACAACACAGATCCGAAAGATCTATTAGCTAAAGCCATATGCTAGAGGAAATCAAGTGCCAATTTAAGCATAACAAGTCCACATAACTTCAGCATATAAATAAATCTATGAAAATCCCTACTTTACTATATGAACAGGAGGTTGAACGAAATCCAGTGATGATTAACCTCAGGTCTTTGTGATACATCATGGTACCATGAAACAATCCCCACACAAGTTTCATTTAGACATTAATAATCAAACATATTATGAAGATAGTTTGCCCAGAAGATACTTTAAATGATGGATATTTAAATAAATAGAATAACATTATCAAATACTACACAACTAAAAAAACATTGACATACTAAATGCAGGCGATCATGTTAACGGTCATAATCTTATTCAAATATATAAAGGAACATTAACACTAACACATAAAACAGAAAACTTACGATGCAATTAACATGCAACTAATGCCCAAGAGTTGCAATCTCTGCCTTTCAATATAATTTTGAGAGAGGAAACGATCGATGATATTAACAGTGAGATGCAGTGTGTCTGGAACAAGCTTGTATTCATCAGAAACCTGAAAGAGGAACCAAGTCATTGACATTAATATAAGGAGCACACACTCAACTAAAGACAAAAGAAGGTGTAGGCAATAAAAATCGCCTTTAAATCCTTATCAGAGAAGTTCAGAACAAAACTGCTAAAACCTCACCCGAAATAGCGAAAAAGGGGAAAACGCAGATATCTCCCAAACCGTAAGGAATTTGGCAAAACGGAGGAAGCGAACCAAAGCCTTCGGCTTGGTTCGGATGGCTCCATCTCGTCGAGATAGGCGATTTTCATATATAATTCGTCCAATTCCGACTTACGGTTTGAAAGTTACGGCCTATTCTTCAATCCATGCTCAGGAGCTCGCCTGCAACTCAAATTCGCCTGCAGTCCCAAATCCGCCTGCAGACCCAAGTCTGCCTGCGCACCTGAGCTCGCCTGCAAACCCAGTTCGCCTGCTAGCTCGCCTGCAGACCCAAGTCCGCCTGCAGTCCCAAACTCACCTGCAGACCCAGTTCGCCTGCAAGCTCGCCTGCAGACCCAAGCTGCAGACTCGCCAGCTCACTGTCAACTGCCCACTTGGAGTATGGGAACAGTTACATCAGTGGTCAAATCCCACAAATCAAGGGAGAGGGCACAATACTCCAGGCCCGTCAGATGGCCGTCCACAGTACGAATGAGCGGACAGGCGCCGAAACAGCCTGCACCCTCATAAATGCGGCTCACCTCAGTTGTCCAGGTGAAGGGACGAGAGCCGCCAACGCTCGGTGGTTGGTCAGATCCACGCAAGCATCTGACAGCCGTTGTCACGCATACGAGGAGGGGCTTTCCCACTCCTATGTAGCGTGATGCAGAGCACAGCTCTTCGAATGACCATTGACGGTACGAATGAACAGCAGGACGTCTCCGAACAACGTGTGGTCACATCCCATAATTCAAGGAGCAGTCAAGCTATCTCCCTCACCTCTATTAGTGGTCAAATCCCATGAATCAAGGGATAGCCCATGCCATCCCTTGCCTGTTAAAACCCATCTTCAGCAGCATGAAGAAGGGGGATTGGCCGTTGCATATTCTGCTGGCTAATCTCCCAAAGGTTGAACCTGGACCTTTGCCAAAGGCTCCCTCATTTGAGAACCGAAGCTCCGGCTCCGGCATCAACTTCGATCGGATCGTCCAAGGGAAGCAGACTCGGCACGAGCACCGAGCGAGGCATCCTATCGCCACCTAAAGTCCCCACACAAAACAAAGAGGGCCTTCCCTCTGCTTCTGTTGTAAACATTTGATTTGTTAGTTTGTAATAAGCTTTCTTATAAATACAAACGAAACTCCTTTCTTCGGAAGAATCAAATTTTCACCCTACAGAAGATGGCGACCACAGTGGGAGAATCCGTTCATTCAGATGAATTGGTGGTGGCGCAGTCTGACGAAGTTGCTGCAGGGACTACTGTTGAGTCCCTTGTGATCAAATTCGAAGGGTACTTACAATCGTCCTCTTCTCGCAGCAATACATCTCGCGATGGTTGCAGAGTCGTGCGGGTGGCCCAGCCCCAAGAGGCTGAGGCAACCAAGCCTGAGGGATCTACCCAAGCCGAGGCAGGGGGTTCTTTTCCCCCCGAACCAGTTGAGGCCGAGCCGAGATTCGAGAATGCAGGTCTAGGGGCTGCTGAATGGGTCGATGAACGATCCTCGCAGACCCCTGTGCAAGAGGAATCAACCATTTGTGTCGACGCAGAATACGCCTCCGTCGTCGACATGAACGCTCCTCGTTCAAAAAGATCCAAACAGCGGCGACGAAAAGCTCTCGCTCGTCTCGAGGCGCAATCCCTCATCCCCCACGACAGCCTGAATTATTATTCAAGCTTGGGGGGAATCAACCTTTTGTGCCAGGTTCCCATTTTTGGCGAACCGCTCAAATCAGGCGAGCCTAGCAGTTTAGGCGAGCCCATCTCTTTGAGCCAGGTTCCCGATTTTGGCAAACCGCTCAAATCGGGCAAGCCTAGCAGTTTAGGCGAGCCCAACCACTTGAGCCAGGTTTCTATTTTTGGCGAACCGCTCAAATCGGGCGAGCTTAGCAGTTTAGGCGAGCCCCACTCTGTGAGCAAGGTGCTCAATTTTGGCGAACCAAGGGCACCTGGCGAACTCTGCAGTTTAAGAGGGCTTCGTCAAACAAGCGAACTTCACCAAGCTCGCCTGACGGCCCAAGATCGCCAGAAAGGCGAAGCAACAGCTCGCCAGACAGGCGCAGGCACACTGTGCCAATCTCGCCTGACGGGCGAACCTCGCCAGCATGAACCTCGCCAACACGCTCACGCCCAAATGGGGGTGGCCACCTCGTTTGCCTGCACGGGTCTGACGTCCGTCTCTGACGACGACGACGACGACGATTGCTCAGCAGTGGCAATGTCGGAGACTTCAAGCTCAGTTCAGGGCAAGCACACAAATGTGCACATGACTGACATCCCTGAGGAGATGTCTAGGAGGCTCGACGAGCAACAAGCAACCATCGACTCCCTGAAGGAGATGTTGGAGCAGCTCCTGAGCGAGAAGAAGAGGAAGAGAGAGAGGACTTCGCGGGCTTCGCATAAATCCTTGAAGCACAAAGAGCGGGTGCCTACTCCTTCTCACTCCTCATCCGAGTCATCTAGAGGAGCGTCATCTTCGGGCCATAACCCAAGAGACAAGAGGTTTGACGATCTCCAAAGTCAACTCGACGCCTTGAAGCTCCAGAAGCATGCGAACAAGCTGGGGGTTGTCAGACCGTATCCAATTGAATGGGATGCGGTCTCCTACCCGGCAAAGTTCGAGCCGCTGGACCTCCTGCAGTTCAATGGAAAGGGTTCTCCTACCCAGCACATCTACTACTTCCAGGCGCAAACTGGACACATAGTGGGAAACGATCCCATTATGACTCGACTGTTCATTGGTACCCTCAAGGGGGTCGCTTTTGAATGGTTTCGCAGATTGGAGCCTGGGTCCATCACCTGCTGGAAGGACATGGAAAGGCTCTTCGTGGCCAGATTCTTCGATGATGACACAGAAGTATCTATGGCCACCCTGCTAACTGTGAAGCAGAGGAAGACAGAGTCTGTAAGCAGCTTTGTCAAGAGATTCAGAAACCGATCGTTGCATTCCCGCGATCGAGTTTCCGAGGCCACGCTCATCGAGATGTGCCGGAACAATCTCTCCATCAGCGTTCTGTCCAATATGGGCGCTGTTGAAGCTCGCTCATGGAAAGACTTACTCCGCCAAGGAGAACAAGTCGAGAGCATGCTCAAGCATATGGGTGACGAAGACCCGCATGAATTTCGAGGGGATGATGACCAAGATGCCTTGGTAGTGGAGACCGATCCCTCATATCCTCCAAATTTCCCCCGTTGATCCTCTTCAACAGGACGGCGGGCCCACATAGTCGCTCTAATCGCGACAATCTTGTCAAGTTAACACTACACCTCTGACAATCTCCCGTCGATCCTCTTCAATAGGACGACGGGCCTACAAAGCTATCACGTTAACAATCACCTCTGATAGTTCTTCGACACTCCAACTGGTGCATGAGTTTAAACTGCTCCCTTAACACTCCGACAAGTACACGAGTATAAACTGCTTCTTCTGACACTCCAACTGGTGCATGAGTTTAAACTGCTCCCTTAACACTCCGACAAGTACACGAGTATAAACTGCTTCTTCTGACACTCCAACTGGTGCATGAGTTTAAACTGCTCCCTTAACACTCCGACAAGTACACGAGTATAAACTGCTTCTTCTGATCCTCCAACTGGTATAAGAGGTTAAACTATTCCCCACACTTCCACTTCTTGAGCCAGGTTCCCAGTACGGGCGAACCGCTCAAATCAGGCGAGCCTAACAGTTAGGTGAGCCCCACTTCTTGAGCCTGGTTTTCATTTATGGCGAACCGCTCAAAACAGGCGAGACTAGCAGTTCAGGTGGGCTGCATCAAACTCCCACTTGGTCAAACCTTCAGATAGTTAGGACCAAAGCCACAATCCCCCGCCAATCCTCTTCAATAGGATGGCGGGACCCCCACTGTCACGTTAACAGTTACCTCTGACAAATCAACTTACCAGTCCTCTTCAATAGGATGGTAGGTCCATAGAGTTGCTCAAATCGCAATAAACTCCCACTGTCATGTTAACACTACACCTCTGACAAAATCAACTTACCAATCCTCTTCAAAAGGATGGTAGGTCCTCAAAGTCGCTCCGATCGCGGCAATTCCTATCACGTTAACGATTACCTCTGATAGCCGACACCGTCATTCCCGCAAATGACGTTGTCCGATCAGTCGTCATACTCATACGTCCCTGAACGATTTGATTCTCCCAGCACCGTCTTTCCCATAAAAGGCGTTGTTGTTTGATAGTGGCCTACTATGCGATGTGCTGCTATTTCAGGGTTCGTCTTTGCCCCAAGAGAAGACAAATCAGGGTTCGTCTTCATCTTTGCCCTAAGAGAAGACAAGTTTCCCCCTTACACTCCAACTGGTGCATGAGTTTAAACTGCCCCCTTATACTCCGACTGGTGCATGAGTCTAAACTGCCCCCTTATACTCCAACTGGTGCATGAGTCTAAACTGCTCCCTACACTCTTAATCCAAATGCCTCGAAAGGCTAAGGATAGAGGAGAAATTTTAGCATTGAGCCTAAAAGAAACTCCTCAACAACTTACCATGCTAAGGGCAAGAGCATGGCTAGTCCAACTCAAACGGCAGTTGGTAAAGACAAATCAAGTCCGTTGATAGCTGAGGGTTTGCTCAAAATCCTAGAAGGCGATCATCAGCTGCGAGTGAAGAGCAGGGATCACTTTACGGGACTTCATATCCAAAGTGTTCCAGACCCCATGCGGCCTGATTCAGGTCTGAAAACTTTGGAGGGGGTTTTGTAGGCAATAAAAATTGCCTTTAAATCCTTATCAGAGAAGTTCAGAACAAAACTGCTAAAACCTCGCCCGAAATAGCAGAAAAAGGGGAAAACGCAGATATCTCCCAAACCGTAAGGAATTTGGCAAAACGGAGGAAGCGAACCGAAGCCTTCGGCTCGGTTCGGATGGCTCCATCTCGTCGAGATAGGCGATTTTCATATATAATTCGTCCAATTCCGACTTACGGTTTGAAAGTTACGGCCTATTCTTCAATCCATGCTCAGGAGCTCGCCTGCAACTCAAATTCGCCTGCAGTCCCAAATCCGCCTGCAGACCCAAGTCTGCCTGCGCACCTGAGCTCGCCTGCAAACCCAGTTCGCCTGCTAGCTCGCCTGCAGACCCAAGTCCGCCTGCAGTCCCAAACTCACCTGCAGACCCAGTTCGCCTGCAAGCTCGCCTGCAGACCCAAGCTGCAGACTCGCCAGCTCACTGTCAACTGCCCACTTGGAGTATGGGAACAGTTACATCAGTGGTCAAATCCCACAAATCAAGGGAGAGGGCACAATACTCCAGGCCCGTCAGATGGCCGTCCACAGTACGAATGAGCGGACAGGCGCCGAAACAGCCTGCACCCTCATAAATGCGGCTCACCTCAGTTGTCCAGGTGAAGGGACGAGAGCCGCCAACGCTCGGTGGTTGGTCAGATCCACGCAAGCATCTGACAGCCGTATATATAGATATATATATATATATATATATCCTCTTGAAAAATATTTTGATCAAGAAACTTAAAATATTATTTGAAACAGAAAGTTAGCATGCTCTTTTTAAACTTTTCAGTAAATTTCTAAGTTAGACTTTGGTTTAGTATAACTATTATGAAAAGAGTTTCTAAGAAATTTACTTTGGAATTATACATAAAAATATTTTCTTGAATAAAAACTAGCTTCGATAGATTATTTAAAGGTATTAAGTAAATTAATTATTCACTAGCTTCTTTAAATTGGAAAATTAATCAAATTTGTGGGTACATTCACTGCAAACCCTCATGAGACTATAACTCGTCCTCTAGGGTAACCTAGGGGTTTAAAGACTTGTTGTAAGCACTACAACTGCGATTCATGCGAAAATATGTTAGGATTTTTCTTTCTTTCCCTTTTAATTCGTCTCTTTGCTAGAGGACTAGCAAAAGTTTAGGTATAGGAGTATTTGATAATCATATTTTTAATTATATTTTATACCCTCATTATCTATTTCATTTAAATAAAATTATCACTAATAAACGTATTTTATCTTAATTTTCAAGTTAATGAAGGATTAATGCATAAAAGCCTAAAAAATCAAACTCCCTAATTTTCTACTATATATTGAAGCCCAAATATGAAGACAAAAGAAGGCCCAAAAAAGCTCAAGGATCCATGAAGAAATGGGGTCAAGAAATTACAAAAAAAAACCAATCTGTTGTAAACCAATCAGTTGGCTAACCGATTGGCCAACCGATTGGCTAACCGATTGGTTTGCAACAAAAACTATTTTTTGGCTGTGATTTAATCCTTGATCTCTAAGAAATATCTAAGGGTTCTTATTCATTACCGTAGGCTATAAATAGGGGTAGAGATTGAGGGCTTTGTGTGTGAAAAATTTTATAAAAACTCCATATGGAGAGGAGGGTTACTCTTAATTGAGAAGACCTTCTAAAAATTATAACTTTGTTGCAATTAATAAAAAAATTCACCTTTCCATATTTTTCTTTTCTTCTCTCTATTTGATGATGATGAAGATAAAGATGAAGATGAAGATGAAGATTTGCCTTCATCAAGAGGCTAGAACCCTCTTGGAATATAAATTTTCCCTTTTATCTTTTATTTTCTTGTTCATATTCTAGTAATTTCTTTTCTTTTTGTTTTAGTAGTTTAGATTACATTAATGTCTTGTAGAGTAGATTTACATTCATGTCTTTATTTTTACGTTGTTGTCTTACACTTTTATTTTGTAGTAAAGATTTATTTTCTCGCATAATCTAGATTTTCTTTTATGTTCTTTTCATTGCAACTTAGTTAGATTTATTTTTATGTTCATAGTTTAGATCTTTACTTTTTTGTTCTTATTTCCCTCCTTGTAATTTCTTTTTATTTTCATTCTTTTATTTTTATTCTCTCTAGTATAGATTTTATTTCTTGTTTTTATTTTCTTTGATGCGGAACTAATTCTTATAGGAATTCTAGAATATGAAACTAGCTTGATTTCTTTTATAATTTATGAGTTTTTCTCTTGCGTTTAAAATGATCATGTTTAGGATAATCAACTAGAGAACTAATTGGTAGAAGAAAAATTTGATAATCTATGTTTATCTTGAATAGTTTCATAGGATATGCTTATGATTTCTAGAATTACTATCTAGTTATTTGTTTTCTTCATGAATGTTAATTTTACTTAGATGATAATTTAATATGTTATGCTTTCCTTAAATGTTTTGATAGTCTATGTTTAATAAATCTAAAGTGGAATGTAATAAAAAGAGAATAGTTTGCCCCTTAAATGTTCCTTTATGCTCAATCATGCTTTCCTTAAATGTTTTGATGATCTAAGGCGTCAACTTGTTCTTCTATACGAGCACAAATTTCTTTGTATGTTCTGTGTAACACACAACACAGATCCGAAAGTTCTATTAGCTAAAGCCATATGCTAGAGGAAATCAAGTGCCAATTTAAGCATAACAAGTCCACATAACTTCAGCATATAAATAAATCTATGAAAATCCCTACTTTACTATATGAACAGGAGGTTGAACGAAATCCAGTGATGATTAACCTCAGGTCTTTGTGATACATCATGGTACCATGAAACAATCCCCACACAAGTTTCATTTAGACATTAATAATCAAACATAGTATGAAGATAGTTTGCCCAGAAGATACTTTAAATGATGGATATTTAAATAAATAGAATAACATTATCAAATACTACACAACTAAAAAAACATTGACATACTAAATGCAGACGATCATGTTAATGGTCATAATCTTATTCAAATATATAAAGGAACATTAACACTAACACATAAAACAGAAAACTTACGATGCAATTAACATGCAACTAATGCCCAATAGTTGCAATCTCTGCCTTTCAATATAATTTTGAGAGAGGAAACGATCGATGATATTAACAGTGAGATGCAGTGTGTCTGGAACAAGCTTGTATTCATCAGAAACCTGAAAGAGGAACCAAGTCATTGACATTAATATAAGGAGCACACACTCAACTAAAGACAAAAGAAGGCAATGCAAAACTAAGTAGAATTTGAATATAAACGAAAATTGAATGATAAATTAGCAAATATTAATATTCAAATGAAAAATGCGACTTTTACAAACATGTTGTTACTCATTCATACAGATAAGTTGTGTGGATCGACCGACATATGGATCTGAGACATGGTTCCACATGTCAAACAATTCATATATTTTCACACCAGTTTTCTTGGATTATATGTCCATCGGAGACCAATCAAAACTTTGTTGTGAGATTGTCTATTTCTCCCAAATTTCAACACTCCCAGCTGATGCTTGATTTGCTGCACGATTGCTTCCAAAAGTCTTTCGGTTCGATTCTCTAGCAATTCTTGAACCGAACTGTATGTTAGAAATAGCAAGTTCGTTAAATCTTCACAAAATTCGGGATTAATTTTGAAATATGAAAATTTACAATAAATGCAATGTGTATTCTTTGATATACGGTGAGAGTAAACTTCGCACCTGAATGGCTCTTTTGGGTAGAAGAGATGTTCCTTCAATGCCAAGCAATCTTGCAACATGTCACACGATATATAGAAATTTAACCAAATATCCAAAAGATTTTGTTTATGCTTCCCTTTGAATATTCAAGTATATATCAAAGCCAAACGTTTGCTCAGTATACATAGCATCACATGGCAGTTTGAAATCTAAGATAGGTCGTATTTTGGTACACCTTCCTCCCTCAAAATTTTTTTATCACCTCTTCCAGCAGGTTCGTCGAGTTCAGCAATCTCCCACAAGGGAAGTTCCAGTAGAGATTTAATTACATCCTCATCCAGAAATGGAAATCTAGCCTACAATAGATAAAAACAGGAAAGGAAAAATATAATCACTAAAACTTTTGAAAAGTAATTTGTGAAAAAGAAAACAAAAGCATAAAAACGGTTTACGGGGTCTATACCTCCTTTCCATGGTCAGAGATGCACCTGTCATCTCTGCCCAAATTCCTTTTCCAAATTCTCTGTATATCCAATGGTATATGGATATCAAATATCCATATCTATCCTACTGGAGACAAATGCGAGCATACCTACGAATGTTTACATCCATTTGCTCCCTTCCACATGATTATCGATGTGGTGCAGCCACCTGTAAAACCAAACACTGACTTGAGGTACAACGCAAGTTTCGACTAAGTTTGGTAAGGATGCTAAATGCAAGGAGAGTGTCATACTACCCTCAATTGAAATAAGCATATCGCGAGAAAGAGCAGTGGTAGAAATAAGCATGCTCAAGTGAAAGCAGGATCAGAAAGAGCAAACCACTTGAAAGACCTTGTCCTGAGCATTACAACATTAACAACTACAAGTCCTTTTTTAATGACCTCAATCCGAAAGAGCAAACCACTTGAAAGACCTTGTCCTGAGCATTACAACATTAACAACTACAAGTCCTTTTTTAATGACCTCAATCCATGTTCATTTAGGCTTATGCCCAGACTTCATTGATCGTTCTATATAGCAATTGTTGGTCTTTATTACACATGCCAATGAGTTCTTGTCATTTCAACCTTAATCAGCTCCAAACTTCAGGCATAAACATTGGTATTTTATCCCATCTTTAGCATTATCATATCTTCTATATTACACTTTGAAATATTGTTTAAGTTGTCCGACATTCTTAAGCATGATTAGTTGTTCTTAAAAAAATTCTTAAGCATGAATAGTCAACATTCTTCACGCATAAGTGCTAATACTCTCTCATCTTTAGCATTCTCATTTCATCTATACTACACTTTGAAAATTGTATTCATTTCCCCCTTCTAGATTCAAGAAATGATGATACCGATACCAAGACGTCACCGACAAACAACTGGCAATAAATTCCCCTAAACTAGGGTTCAGTTTCATCGCTATGGACACAATTATCAATAAAAAAATTGAATCAAGGAACAAAAAGAATAGATTCGACGAATACCAATGGCGAGCAGCGTCGGTTTCTTGAGAGGCCGGATCTCTGGAATCGGCTTCTTCGTCTGCTGAATGTGAAGATACACGGGATCACCAGTCTTCTCGTAATTTGAAGCGACGTAATCCTTGCCAAAAGCGAGGAAGGAGCTCATATCGACAAACAGACCCCCCCCTATCCGAATCTGATCTCTGCAAATAGACGTAAACTAGGGTTAGGATTAGGGTTTCGACTTCAAAATCGAGGACGAGATGGAGAGGTACCGGGGTGTCGAAGGAGATCAACACTCGTGCTCGTAGATTCGGTTCGTGGGTTCGGGGATTCGAGCCCTAGAGAGATGAGTCCGAAGGAGCTCCATTTATGTGTGAGAGAGAGAGAGAGAGAGAGAGAGAGAGAGAGAACGGAGGAGTTAGAAAAAGAATTAGGGGCGGGGGGGCTCATTTCGATTTTGGGCGGAAATTTGGGGGGGGGGTTGGAATTTTGATTTTGGGGGGAAATTTTGGTGTTTTTATTTTTTTTTTGTATGGGTCATAGTATCTTAGACGGAAATTTCTATCTAGGATGTATCCTAGACGAAAATTTCTGTCTAGGATAACCGGCCATTTTTAAAAAAAATAAAAAAAAAGAACCGTCTAGGATAATATCCTAGACGGTTCTTTTTTTTAAATTTTTTTAAATGGCCGAGTATCATAGACAGAAATTTCCATTTAGAATGTTTTATCCTAAACGGAATATTCTAGACGGAAATTTTTCGTCTAGTTTAATAGCAAACTAGACGAAAAATTTTCCGTCTAGAATATTCCGTCTAGAATACACGATTTTCTACTAGTGATATAATTTATAGATAATCAGTAAAGGGTTGCTGACGGGCATATGGGCCTAGGAAAGGAAGGCATTTTTCCATGCTAATGTATTTAAATGCAAGTACATTTACTTCCACTACTGCCAATGTATTTAAATGCAAGTAATTTATAGATAATCATTTGCCGGATTCTGCTGGAGTCATCAATGATTTTCAACTAGAATGAGAAACGCCAAGTTTAAATCCAAGTTTCACCTCCCTCTTTTTGCAAAAAAAAAAAAAAAATTAAAAAAAGAAACAAAAATGAAATCTCTATAGAAAAATCTCTATAGACAAAAGAATTGCGATCGAGAGAGAGAGAGCTCGAATCTCACATCTCTCGAACGGTCTGATCCAAAACCTTCATGAAATCCATCACATCTCTCGAGGCCGTCGAGGGCTTCGGATTGTTGCTGGCGGTGGCGGTCGGGTCGGAGAGGGATTTGAGGGGATGGAGACGACGACGATGATGAAGACGAGAGGCGGATTCTTGTATATTAAGAGGAGGGATTTGAGAGATTGGGGTTTAGGGGCGCGGGGATTTTAGAGTTTGGGAAAAATTTTTGAGGGGAAGGGGAATTTTTTTGGGGGGACTCGGGTTTAGTAAGCAAGAGAACGGAGAAATAGATATGTTGCATTTTAAAAAAGAAAAATAAGTAAATCAGCCAAATTGTTTAAACTGTTTGGGCTAAACATCCCAAACGGTTGTAACCGTTTGGCGAGTGCGTTTGGGATCTCCTAACAATTCTCCATTGATATTGAAGCATGGTCACCATATAGCTTAAACATTATGCAAAATAGGAATAAGATATTTCATTACACGTTTGGTTTAATCTATTTCCAGAAGTCAATATTATCTATTAACATAATCTAATTTCAGAAGTCTGAAATAAATGTATATTCAAAAATCACAAATTGTTTAAATCTTATCAGATTTGTGAGCAATCCTTTATCATTGGGATCCCTTTGAACCGGAATAAATATTAATTGGTTGTAATCTTCATGTGAATTGTGCCTACAAAAAGAAACCATCAACCAGACAAACCAAATCCTTATTTCTATCCATACTAGAGCTTTACTAGACAACCCGCTCTTTTCTTTGAGTACCCGCCTACTTTTTACCCAAATTCACACCAAAATTTTCGCTAACGAATAATGAGGATATTATTATTTCCTTGCTGATTGGTTTTTAACAAGGAAATGATTTCTCGCAAAACAAAATCTTTTAGTGAGGAAGCCTTAAATTTGTAGCCATTGAAGTTGGCGGGTTTTGCATATTTTTCCGCCAAACTAATAATGAGAAAACTATTATTTTCTCACTAATTAATTCTTTTAACGAGGAAAGAGTTCCTCGTAAAACGAAAAACTTAGTGAGGAAACCTTCAATTTATCGTCAATGATTTTGGTGGGTGTTGCACATTTTCCCGCCAAATTAACAATGAGGAAACTATAATTTCCTTGCTAATAGGTTCTTTTTGACGACAAAACGGTTCCTCATAAAACAAAAACTTTTAGCGATGAAGCCTTAAATTTGTTGCTACTGAAATTGGCGGGGTTTGCACATTTTTTCGCCAAACTATTAATGAGGAAACTATTATTTCCTCGCTAATTGTTTTTTTAACGAGGAAACAGTTCCTCGTAAAACAAAAATTTTAGCGAGGAAACCTTTAATTTATCGTCAATGAATTTGACGGGTGTTGCAAATTTTTTCGCCAAATTAATAGTGAGGAAACTATAATTTCCTCGCTAATAGGTTCTTTTTAACGAGGAAACGCTTCCTCATAAAAATAAAAACTTTTAGCGAGGAAGCTTTAAATTTGTCACCATTGAAATTGGCGGGTTTTATTTTTTCCCGCCAAACTAATAATGAGAAAACTATTATTTCCTCGCTAATTGATTCTTTTGATGAGGAAACGGTTCCTCGCAGATTATGGATATTCAGCGAGGAAATCATACATTGTCGCTGTTATATTTGGCGGGTTTTCCTCTATTTTCCATCAAAAGAACAGCGATGAAATGATTATTTCCTCGTTAAATGTGCATTTCGCGATGAAAAAGTTCATCACCAAAGTCTCATATTTTCTCGCTAATAAAATAACTAGTTAGGAGACCAAATCATGATCATCTTTAGTGAGGAACTAAAATTTTCATCGTAGAATGTGGTCTACTGTGAGGAAAATATATTCCTCGTAGAAGACCTACTGATATTTACCGAGGAAACAATATTTTCCTCGTCGAAAGTGATATTTGTTGAGGAAAATAATTTCCTCGTAAAAAAATTGGTCGCTAAATGACCTGTCTGTTGTAGTGTAAATAAGGCCATCTCTGAGTTCTTTTAATCTGGTAAAATTCTGGGAGTGATAAATTCTACTTCTATCACTTTGATCCCCAAAGTGAAATGCCCTAAGACCCCCATCTGATTTTAGGCCTATTGCTGTTGCAACTGCCTCTATAAAATAATTTCAAAGATCCTCTCTAACAGGATTAAAACTGTAATGGGTTATCTAATAAATGAGGCTTAATATGCATTCGTCAAAGGTAGACATATCTCAAGTAATATTTTTCTTGCAAATGAGCTTGTGAAGAGCTACAATAGGAAACACATTTCTCCAAGAACTATGCTGAGTATTGACATTAAAAATGCCTTTGATACTATAAGTTGGAATTTTCTACATGAGATGCTTGTAGGTCTTAGTTTTCATGCAAATTTCATAAATTGGATTATGGTGTGTATCTCTTCAACTAAATATTCCATATCATTGAATGGAACCCTTCATGGTTATTTCAAAGGAGAGAGGGGTTTAAGACAAGGTGATCCGCTATCACCATACTTGTTTAATTTGGGTATGGAGTATCTTTCCAGGAAATTGGAGGGTCTTAAGGATAATAGGGAGTTTAAATTTCATCCTGGCTGTGGTTTGTATAGGATCACACATCTGATATTTGCCGACGACCTCCTTCTTTTCTCCAAGGGTGATCCTCACTCAGTGAAACTCCTTCTTGATTGCTTCAAGGATTTTAGCTCAGTATCAGGTCTGGAAGCAAACAAAGATAATTGTAAGGTCTTCTATGGAGGTGTTGATGACATTACTAAAAGGCACATTGAAAGGATCTTGAATTTTACTGAAGGTGTATTCCCTATCAAGTATTTGGGGGTTCCTATGATCTGCAGAAGATTATCATATCATGACTGTTCTCCTTTGATGAACAGAATATCAAACCAGTTCCAAGCTTGTTTGAAAAATAGATTTCTATCCTATGCAGGCAGACTGCAAATTATCAAAAGCATCATTCTGGGCATCCAAATCTATTGGACATCAAACTATGTACTGCCTAAAATGGTCCTGCAGGAAATTGATAGAATGTGTAGATCTTTCTTATGGGGGAAATCAGATCAGGCTCAGAAAATGCACCCTATCTCATGGGACAAGGTCTGTCTAAGCAAGAAACAAGGAGGGCTTGGCATATATTCAGCTCCTACATGGAGTATGGCTTCAACTCTCAGAACTCAATGGCTCATTCACTCAAACAAAGAAATTCTTTGGATCAAATGAATTCATGGCACATATCTAAAGCAAAATAATATTTGGAATGTTCAAGCAAGAAGCAGAGATTCTTGGATGTGGAAAAGCATTCTGAAAGTCAGAGATAAAGCCCTGAGACTTTATGGTGGTGTTAACAACTTGATGGATGTGGAAAAGCATTCTGAAAGTCAGAGATAAAGCCCTGAGACTTTATGGTGGTGTTAACAACTTGATGCAAATATTTCAGGAAAGTACCAGAGATTCAAAAATCAAGCTTTCTGTTCTATACTCTGTTTTATCTCATGCTGGCCCTGTTATGCCATGGTATAAAATTGTGTGGGAGACATCATGTTTACCCAGGCATTCATTTACTAGCTGGCTGGCAGCTCATGATCGATTGCCCACACTAGACAGACTGATCAAAAGGAAAATTGTGAATGAAAACATTTGTTGCTGGTGTACTGGCACAGAGTGCAGGAATCACCTATTTTTCGAATGTCAATTTTCAAGGAAAGTTTGGCTACTGATCATGGATTGGTTGCAATTCAAGTGGAAATCCTGTAACTGGGAGTTGATTATGAACTGGTATAGCCTAAGATTGAGGGGAGATGGCTTTAAACAAAAAATCAAAAAGATAGCTCTAACTGCATCAATCTATGGTGTCTGGTGTGAAAGGAACAATAGAGTTTTCAAACAAGAAACGAAGACTGCAGATCAATTGTTCAAGGAGATCAAGTTCATTATACTTACTACTATTCTCAATGGTTCATTTTCGACGGAAGATAAGGAATGGATAACTACCTTGTAAATACTTGAGGATGTGAGATATTAGATGTTAGTGCATTCTCAGTTCAAAAAAAACTGAGCTGTGTTGTAAAGAAATTTTCATACTTGGAAGATGAATAAAATTTTCATTGACCAAAAAAAAAAAGAAATCCTTCTGTGCTTCTGCATTGTCCGCAACACTATAGAAGATGAAAAGCAGCGTATTTAAGAGGCTGTTTGATCTGTGGATTAATCATGATGCATGCAATGAATTTTGAAAATTCATAATTAAGTTCATGTTTGTTTGTGACGGATACTAAAGAGGATTTGCATAAAGAATAAAATTCAGTCAACTTTTGTATGGTTGTACATGAATTTTATTGAGAATATATGACCAAATTTACAAATCTGACTGAAATCAACATAATTTTGAGGAACTATAATTGATACATTTATTCTATGTGGCATCCACAAATTCGTGTATAGAAAATGAGAAACAAATAATATATTTGCGAAAAATTTATGATTTTTAACTTGTGGGTCCTATTATTTAAATGAAAGGATGCAAAATGCATAGAAAAAAACAGCCCCGGTAAGCTGTCACAATTTCACTGCAAGTAAAGACATCTACTTTATTATTGTAGTATATATAGCATATATAATTAGAAGAAAAATGACTTAGGGACCCAAAAACATGGGACCCTACATGGGACAAGTGAGTTGTTGGCTCCATATCCTATGATGCACTGTTCAGAAACCCAAAAACATGGGATCCTACATGGGACATGTGAGGTGTCGGCTCTATGTCCTATGATGCACTGTTCATGAACAGTGCATCATAGGACATGGAGCCGACACCTCACTTGTCCCATATAGAATCCCATGTTTTTGGGTTATTGTAGCACCACCTATAATAGAATGGAAGTGCATGCAAGCTATGCTCAAATAGCTATCACATCTCTTACGTCTACCAAATATTTCTTAAGGACATCAAGGACATTACTTCTCTGTACCTAACAGAACAGTTGCCCTGGAAAAATGAGCTACATCGGGAATCTTTATCACTCTTAACAACTGCCCATGATCTTTGTTCTCAA